>NC_029775.3:93387295-93388078 GCF_000817695.3 Arachis duranensis | reverse complement strand
AGATTGATACTCTGAATGCCATATTGGCTCAGAACAAAATATTGACTCAGCAAGTCAATATAATTTCTCAAAGTCTATCTGAAATGCAAGCTGCACCAGGCAGTACTAAGGACGCTTCATCTGAAGAATAAGCTTATGACCCTGAGAACCCTTCAATGGAAGAGGTGAATTACATGGGAGAGCCCTATGGAAACACCTATAATCTTTCATGGAGAAAGAACCCTATGGAAACACCTATAATCCTTCATGGAGAAATCATCCAAATCTCTCATGGAAGGATCAACAGAGACCTCAACAAGGTTTCAACAACAATAATGGTGGAAGAAACAGGTTTAGCAATGGCAAGCATTTTCCATCATCTTCTCAGCAACAGACAAAGAATTCTAAGCAGAACCACTCTGACTTAGCAACCATGGTCTCTGATCTAATCAAAACCACCCAGAGTTTCATGACTGGAACAAGGTCCTCCATTAGAAACTTGGAGGCACAAGTGGGTCAGCTGAGTAAGAAAATTACTGAACTCCCTCCTAGCACTATTCCAAGCAATACAGAAGAGAATCCAAAAGGAGAGTGCAAGGCCATTAACATGACCTACATGTCCAAATTTGGAGAGGAGGAAGAGGCAGTGAGCGCCACTGAGGAAGGCCTCAATGGACGTCCACTGGCCTCCAATGAGTTCCCTAATGAGGAAATATGGGAATCTGAGGCTACCACTGAGACCATAGAAATTCCATTGAATTTACTTCTATCATTCATGAGCTCTGATGAGTATTCTTCCTCTGA
>NC_029775.3:93385644-93387088 GCF_000817695.3 Arachis duranensis | reverse complement strand
GTTCTCAATACCTTGTGCCATAGGCACCATGACCTTCAAGAAGGCCTTGTGTGACCTAGGGTCAAGTGTAAACCTCATACCCCTCTCTGTAATGGAGAAGCTAGGAATCTTTGAGGTGCAAGCTGCAAAAATCTCACTAGAGATGGCAGATAACTCAAGAAAACAAGCTTATGGACTTGTAGAGGATGTTCTGGTAAAAAGTTGAAGACCATTACATCCCTGCTGATTTCATAGTCCTAGAGACTGGGAAGTGCATGGATGAATCCATCATCCCTGGCAGACCCTTCCTAGCCACAGCAAAGGCTGTGATTGATGTTGACAGAGGAGAATTTATCATTCAAGTGAATGAAGAATCCTTTGTGTTTAAGGCTCAAGGATATCCCTCTGTAACCATAGAAAGGAAGCATGAAGAGCTTTTCTCAAAACAGAGCCAAACAGAGCCCCCACAGTCAAACTCTAAGTTTGGTGTTGGGAGGCCACAACCAACTTCTAAGTTTGGTGTTGAACCCCTACAATCAAACTCTAAGTTTGGTGTTGGGAGGCCACAACCAACTTCTAAGTTTGGTGTTGAACCCCTACAATCAAACTCTAAGTTTGGTGTTGGGAGGTGATGAGCGGATAATTTATACGCTTTTTGGCATTGTTTTTAGTATGATTTAGTTAGTTTTTAGTATATTTTTATCAATTTTTAATTAAAATTCACTTTTTTGGACTTTACTATGAGTTTGTGTGTTTTTCTGTGATTTCAGGTATTTTCTGGCTGAAATTGAGGGACCTGAGCAAAAATCTGATTCAGAGACTAAAAAGGACTGCAGATGCTGTTGACACCTCTTCCCCAAAAACCCTTCACCTATCAAATCCCATCTTTCTCTTCACCACTCACATCCATCCTTCATAAAACCCCACCTACCCCACCATTCAAATTCAAAACACTTTCCCTCCCAAACTCACACTCCCATAACCGAAACCTAACCCTCCCCCACCCCTATATAAACCCATCTTCACTCCTTCATTTTCACACAACCTAAACACTACTTCTTCCCCTTTGGCCGAACCTTAAAGCCATCTCCATCTCCTCTATTTCTTCTTCTACTCTCTTCTTTCTTCTTTTGCTCGAGGACGAGCAAACCTTTTAAGTTTGGTGTGGTAAAAGCATTGATTTTTTTTCCATAACCATTTATGGCATCCAAGGCCGGAGAAACCTCTAGAAAGGGAAGGCAAAAGCTTCCACCTCCGAGTCATGGGAGATGGAGAGATTCATCTCAAGGGTGCATCAAGAGCACTTCTATGAAGTTGTAGCCATGAAGAAAGTGATCCCCGAGTTCCCTTTCAAACTCAAAAAGAGTGAATATCCAGAGATCCGACATGAGATCCGAAGAAGAGGTTGGGAAGTTCTTACCAACCCCATTCAACAAGTCGGAATCTTAATGGTTCAAGAGTTCTA
>NC_029775.3:93384040-93385561 GCF_000817695.3 Arachis duranensis | reverse complement strand
CGGACCCAAAGAATTGGCTTACAATGGTTCGGGGGAAATACTTAGATTTTAGTCCGGAAAATGTAAGGTTGGCATTCAACTGGCCCATGATGCAAGGAGATCAGCACCCATACACTAGAAGGGTCAACTTTGATCAAAGGTTGGACCAAGACCTCACAGTCATTTGTGAAGAGGGCGCTCAATGGAAGAGAGATTCAAGAGGAAAGCCGGTTCAACTGAGAAGGCATGACCTCAAGCCCGTGGCTAGAGGATGGTTGGAGTTTATCCAACGCTCAATCATTCCGACTAGCAACCGGTTCAAAGTTACTATAGACCGGGCCATCTTGATTCATAGCATCATGATTGGAGAAGAAATAGAAGTTCATGAGGTTATAGCCCAAGAACTTTATAAGGTGGCGGACAAGTCCTCTACCTTGGCAAGGTTAGCCTTTCCTCATCTCATTTGTCACCTCTGTTATTCAGTTGGAGTTGACATAGAGGGAGACACCCTTATTGATGAGGACAAGCCCATCACTAAGAAAAGGATGGAGCAAACAAGAGACCCCTCTCATCATGAAATCCCTGAGATGCCTCAAGGGATGCACCTTTCTCCACAAAACTATTGGGAGCAAATCAACACATCCCTAGGAGAATTGTGTTCCAACATGGGACAATTAAGGGTGGAGCACCAAGAACATTCCATTCTCCTCCATGAAATTAGAGAAGATCAAAGAATCATGAAAGAGGAGCAACAAAGGAAAGGGAGAGACATTGAGGAGCTCAAGAACTCCATAAGATCTTCAAGAGGAAGAACAAGCCGCCATCACTAAGGTGGACCCGTTCTTTAATCTCCTTGTTCTTTATTTTTTTGTTTTTCGAAAAATCATGCTTATGTTTATCCATGTTTGTGTCTTATGATCATTAGTGTCTTAGTGTCTATGCCTTAAAGTTATGAATGTCCTATGAATCCATCACCTTTCTTGAATGAAAAATGTTCTTAATTGTAAAAGAGAAGAATTGCATGAATTTTAAATTTTATAACAGATTAATTATATTGATGTGGTGGCAATACTTTTGTTTTCTGAATGTATGCTTGAACAGTGCATATATCTTTTGAATTTGTTGTTCATGAATGTTGGCTCTTGAAAGAATGATGAAAAAGGAGACATGTTACTGAGGATCTGAAAAATTATAAAAATGATTCTTGAAGCAAGAAAAAGCAGTGAATACAAAAAAAAAAGGAAAGAGAAAAACGAAAAAAAAGAGAGAGAAAAACGAAAAAAAAGAGAGAAAAGAAAAAAATAAAGTTGTGATCCAAAGCAAAAAGAGTGTGCTTAAGAACCCTGGACACCTCTAATTGGGGACTCTAGCAAAGCTGAGTCACAAACTGAAAAGGTTTACCCAGTTATATGTCTGTGGCATGTATGTATCCGGTGGTAATACTGGAAGACAGAGTGCTTTGGGCCACGGCCAAGACTCATAAAGTAGCCGTGTTCAAGAATCATCATACTTAACTAGGAGAATCAATAACACTATCTGGAG
>NC_029775.3:93371615-93381740 GCF_000817695.3 Arachis duranensis | reverse complement strand
TATCCTAACCATTTTCTCTCTCCTCACTTTTTTGAAAATCTTCATAAAATATTTTCAAATTCTTATTAATTTTTTAATTTTTATTTTCTTATTTTATCTTATTTTTATTTTGGTTTTTATTTTATTTTATTTTATTTCAAAAATCATTTTATTTATTTATTTATTTATTTATTTATTTATAAACTAAAAATTTAAATCCACATTACCCCTTTTACTCCAACATGGACATAAGTGGAAATGAACAGTCCAGAAGGATTCTGGGTCATATGTTAACCCCACTACTGCTTCATATGGGAGTAGTATATGTATACCCTTCATTGGAGTTAGTAGTTTTGAGTTGAATCCTCAGCTCATTATCATGGTGTAGCAAAGTTGCCAGTATTCCAGTCTTCCAAAGAACAACCTACAGAGTTTCTGGCATAGTTTTTACAAATTGCTGACATAGTACATGATAAGGAGGTAGATCAGGATGTCTACAGGCTATTAATGTTCCCATTTGCTGTAAAAGACCAAGCTAAGAGGTGGTTAAATAACCAACCTAAGGACAACATAAAGACATGGAAACAGCTGTCAAAAAAATTCCTGAATTACTATTTTCCTCCGAAACGGATGACACAGCTAAGGCTGAGCATCCAAGGCTTCAAACAAGGAGATAATAAATCTCTCTATGATGCCTGGGAGAGATACAGAGAGATGCTAAGAAAATGCCCCTCTGAAATGTTTTCAGAGTGGGTGCAGTTAGACATCTTCTACTATGGGCTTACAGAAAGAGCTCAGATTTCTCTAGACTACTCAGCTGGTGGATCTATACACATGAGAAGACAATATAAAAAGCTCAAGAGCTCATTGATACAGTTGCCAGAAATCAGCATCTGTACCTAAGTAGTGAACCTTCCATTAAAGAAGAGGCTAAAACAGTAACTGCTGAAATGAATCCTACAGAACAAGTTACAGAAATTCAATCAGCAATTGGATTTTCTAACAAAACAGTTAGCCGAATTCAAAGAGATGTTACAAGAAACAAGAATGGCTAATATGAATATGGAAGTGCAATTGAAGCAAACAGAACAACAGTTATCAAAACAAATAACAGAAGAGTGCCAAGCAGTTCAATTAAGAAGTGGGAAAACATTAAATACCTCACTTCAAGACAGTAGGAAGCCAAGAAATGAGCACACTACCCAAAATCCCTCTGAGGACAGTAAGAGCCCAGAGAGGAATAATTCTGGCGCTCAAATACCAGAGAATGGGTGGAAAGCTGGCGTTGAACGCCCAAACCATGCTCAGTCCTGGCGTTCAACGCGAGAAACAAGCAATGATTTGGCGTTGAACGCCCAAAGGGAGCACAGTTTTGGCATTCAGATGCCAGAAACAAGTAAGGAGTTGGCGTCTAACGCCACTCCAGCTTCTACCCCTGGCATTCAAATGCCAGTGGGGGATCAGACACATACAAGTGCTGATAATAACCCATCTAAAAAGGCTTCTCAACCCACATCTGTAGGCAATAAATCTACAGCAACTAAGGTTGAGGAATATAAAGCCAAAATGCCTTATCCTCAGAAACTCCGCCAAGCAGAACATGATATGCAATTTGCCCGCTCTGCAGACTATCTCAGGACTCTTGAAATAAAGATTCCGTTTGCAGAGGCACTTGAGCAAATACCCTCTTATGCTAAGTTCATGAAAGAGATCTTAAGTCATAAGAAGGATTGGAGGGAAACTGAAAAAGTTTACCTCACTGAAGAATTGATGAGAGAACTTTTGCGTGGTCTAAAATTCAGAATAAATTCCCGTTGCAAGTATAGCTTCTAAACCAACAAAAGTCCTTTCATACAAACGTTTTGGTTGTCACAAGTAACAAACCCTTTTAAAATTGATAACCGAGTATTTAAACCTCGGGTCGTCTTCTCAAGGAATTGCAGGGAAGTGTATTCTTATTATTGGTTATGGAGATTGTAAATTGGGGTTTGAGAATGAGGAATGAATATGGCAAATAATTTAAATGGAAATTAAAATAAATAAATACTGTAAAGCAAACCCTTTGGCAAGGTATGAGAAATTGAAAGTCCAGACTTAGTTATTCTTATCAATAATAATGAAAGTTGAATCTTAATTCCATTTAGTTAACCTTTGCTAAAGCAAAGGAAAGTCAAGGGACTAATTAGTTTGACTTTCGAATCCTATTTATTTCCTAAGAAAAGGTTGGGATTATTGAAGTTCAGTTCAATTAGCAAAGATAACAGTTATCAATTATGTTGAGCTAAGATAACTCCTGAGTTACTGATTTCTTAACCAAGACCAAAAATGTGGAAAGCTAAATTGAAATCACAAATCTAAAAACATCTCAATAATGTATAATCCTAACATGAAAAGTTCATACGCCAATTGGGCAACATAAATCAAATACCAATAAAAGCATTAAAGTATCTAAAATAAGAGATAAATATAAAGTAAAGGAAATATTGAACCTGATGAAGAGTCGAATTAAATCCTAATTTCTAAAAATCCTACCTAAATCCTAAGAGAGAGGAGAGAACCTCTCTCTCTAAAAACTACATCTAAAACTAAAATTATGAATTATGAGAGCTTGAGGAGTCTCTGCAAGTTCCCTGACTTTAATCTGTGTTTCTGGGCCAAAAACTGGGTTGAAATGCGGCCAAAAATCTCTGCCAGTGACTTTTGTAATTCTGTAGACCGCGCACGTCACACGATCGCGTCATCCATGCGGACGCGTCATTCGCTTTTTTCCTACCACGCGTTCGCGTCGTCTATGCTTCCGCGTCACTTGTGCTTTTCCAATCTACGCGGTTGTGTGAGCCATGTGACCGCGTCACTTCGAATTCCTTTCTTCCGCGCGATCACGTTGCTGACGCGTACGTGTCACTTCTCGCTGGTCATCTCCTCAATTTCTTGTGCTCCTTCCATTTTTGCAAGCTTCCTTCCCAATCTCTCACTCATTCATGCCCTATAAAGCCTGAAACACTTTGCACACAGATCAAGGCATCGAATGGTAATAAGAGAGGATTAAGATTAGCTGAATTAAGACCAAAGAAGCATGTTTTCAATCATGTAATAATTTTAGAAAGGAAATATAAATGCATGCTAATTATATGAATAAGTGGGTAAAGACCATGATAAAACCACACAATTAAACACATTGTAAACCATAAAATAGTGGTTTATCAACCTCCCCACACTTAAACATTAGCATGTCCTCATGCTAAACTCAAAGAGATCAAATAAATGAGGACTCATGCAATGCAACCTATGAATGTGAATGCAACTACATGCTAAAATGATTCTACCTACTTGGTGAAAAAGTAAATAAATCTTGCGAGAATAAATATGAACTGGATTTCACTAATTCAAATCACAAAATACAATATAAATAACTTGCAAGAAGAAGATAGCTCATAAAAGCAGGGAACATAGAATTAAGCACCGAACCCTTACTAGTAGTGTATATCATTCTAACTCTCAAGTGTCTAGGGTCAATTCTCTCAATTCTCTACTAATCTTGCTTTCTATAGCTTGCTCTTCATCTAACAATAAACAAAAATTTAATGCACCAATACACAAATCAAGAGGTCTTTTAAGGGTTGTAATGGCGTTAGGGTCAAGGTAGGATTGTATTTGGCCAAGTGGAATAAAATCTGAATCCTTAATTAACATAAACTTTCCACCTAGCTTAAGACAATTCATTTAATTAAAATACAAAATCTAACTTCCCATTAACTGTGTTTACTACATGTTCATGCATCCTAAAATTGAGTTTAGTACATATGCATTGATACCAACACTTACTTTGGGGCATTTTGTCCCCTTTTTATTTCTTTTTTTTATTCTTCTCAATGCATATGATTAAGGTTTTGAATGCATAAACATGTTCTTAACATTTTTCATATTTTCACACAAAGTCTAACATACTCTATTCCCAAACCAAACGTTTCCAAACCCACTTTTCCCCACACTTAATTCATGAGCATTCTCACTAGTCGAAGCTAATCAAGGATTCAAATTAGGGACATTATTATTTTCCGCTTAGAGTTAATGATGAGCTAAAGTAAAGAACAAGGGGTAAAATAGGCTCAACGTGGGTTTGCAAAGGATAATAAAAGGTAAGGCCATAAGGGTATGTAAGCTCAGTGAAACAAGGCCTCAATCATATAAGTGCATGCATACATCAAATAATGGAAATATAGAATTAAGCAAGACAAAGATCACAATTGTTAGAGAGAGAAACACACACCAAAAATAAAATATTGGTTGATAAAATGCAACCAATCAAATAGGCTCAAAATCTCACTGGTTTTGTGTGTTCGAGCTCTAAACTATGTTCCAAAATAATATTTCTTCAAACAAGTTTTTCAAAAAGTTTTATTCAAATTAGCAAAATACTATAAAAATTTCTTGAAAAAGAAAATATTACTTTAGCCAAGTGGTAAAATATGCACACAAAAAAACAAACATGCAATCAAACATGCAAATGCAACAATGAAAAACAAAAATTGGTGTTAAGAAGGGACTAACTGACCCGTGGAGATCGGTATCGACCTCTCCACACTTAAAGATTGCACTGTCCTCGGTGCATGATGAGATGTACAGGTGGGCGGGTGTTGTGGTTCCTCAGCCGATGCTCGTTGTAGAGTCTTTCTCTTTACTCTTCCTGGTGGCCAGCCTGAAAAAGGGAGAAGAGAAAGGGACATGAAGTCAAAGGGATAGAGCAAAGAAGAGGGAGGTACGAGTGATAATCATGCCAAGTAAAAAATAGTGAATGAAAGACATGGTCGCGATTCCATGTGATCAGTTCATCAATGGAAATATAGCAAGGCATGGGGAGTAATGGATGCAAGATGTTTATTAGCATGCCGGCAAGGGCATGAGTAGCATAGATCAAGCATCAAAAGCTTTAATGTATTGTTAGTCATGAGAAACTAACAATAACGTTTGTATTGACAATTATATTTAATTAATAAAATAGTAAAGGAAATTTGTGAAAAGCAAGCATTGAATAGTAGAATAGAATAATGTAGAAAAGTGCATGATGCCATACGGGCTTTTTCACAAATATAAAGCATGCATATTAAATAAGTATGAAAAGTATTAAATTGAACATGCAAGCACCCTTTAAAAAATGATATATATAATTGTCAAATAATTTCTTAACAATCCACAAGCAAAATAATGACCTAAATAGATTTCCAACACCAATTAAAACAAAAAAAAAGAAAAAGAAAAGAAGGAAGAAAGAAATAAGAAGGGAAAGAAAAGATTAGATTTAGGGAAGAAAAGATGAGATATCTTGGCTTATTTGGGTAAGCTGTGCGGCGCAAGCGACGCAAACGCGTGGAGCACGCGGTCGCGTGACTTGCGCTTTAAGTTAATCGACGCGATCGCGTCGATCACGTGGTCGCGTGACATCTGTTATGCTTCTGGCGCCAGTGCAGCCTCACGCCTGCACAACTCTCTGTTCAAAATCATTAATTGCCAAAAATTGGGTGACACGGTCGCGTGGGTGACGCGATCGCATGGATGGCCATTTTTGAAAGACGACGCGGCCGCGTGGGGCACACGTTCGCGTGGCAGGGCTTGGGCTTCTAGCACGAGTCCAGCCCAATTCCGGCACAACTTTCGGCCATGCACCTTTTTGACGTCGATTTTTCATGGCACGCGGCCGCGTGGTTGACGCGGTCGCGTGGGAGGCCAAAGATCCACATGACGCGGTCGCGTGAGCGACACGGTCGCGTGGGGTCAAATTACGCTAAGGCACGCCTCCAGCCATGCTCACGCGTGACTCTCTGTTCAATTCTTTTCTTCCCAACGCACTAATGACGCAGACGCGTCAGCGACGCTGCCGCGTCGCGTGCGTGTTTTCCCCTTTTTTTTAATGCAGTATGCAGAATGCAATGCTTAATATGAATGCTATGCAAGTATGCATGATTCCAAGTTCAATCAAAACTCGAAAACAAACAAAACAAACTAAAATGAAAACTGAAAAAGGAACGATCATACCATGGTGGGTTGTCTCCCACCTAGCACTTTTAGTTAAAGTCCTTAAGTTGGACATTTGAGGAGCTTCTTGTTATGACGGCTTGTGCTTGAACTCATCCAGAAATCTCCACCAATGTTTGGAGTTCCAGTAGCCTCTGGGGTCCCAAACTAGGCGCAGAAAGCCTTCAAGTAAGTTAAAGCAAGTGACAAGGCCCCAAGAGTGTTGATTTCTAGATTGAATTCCGGGGTCCTAAATCTTGCTTTTGTACCCGTCTTCTTGTTGAGCAATATTGTTCCAGCCGGGTGGCAAACAGTCTGAATTCTCACTGAAGCAGCCAGACAACTTCCTAGACCCATTCAGTTGAGCTCTACACCAACCTTTGCATTTAAATGTTGAGCACACAACCATGTTAAATCTTGCAGGATAAATCTTATCACTGACCATCTTCTTCTTACTCTGAATGCCACAAAGAGCTCTAAGTTGACCATCCGTCTCCAGTAGCCCATATTCAAGTGGAATTAGAAAGCTAAGGGATATGAATTTTACCCACTTGAATGTTGTGAAGGATGATGGCAACTTAGGGGAAGGTGTTTCTAATGAACGTGAAAGCTCCACTCCCTTGTGCTCTTCTTTGACAACTACCACCTCTTTGCAAGCTTCTTCAATATCAACCTCTTCCTCTTGGTAGCTTTCTTCTGATTCAATTTCCTCTTTATTGTTCACCAAGGGCATGGGAGGTTGTGCTTTTTCTTCTTGAATCTCCATATCTTGATTAACCTCTTCCAAGTCTTCAACCATAACATGCCTTGGGGGTTGTACACCCTCCTCAACAACAAATTCAAACTCCTTAGAAGAGGGTTCTATGACTTGAGGTTCCCGTAGAGGTTCTGCATCTCCTAAATCTTCAACCACCTCTTCCTCTGCAACTATTATGGCTTTCTCCACTTGTTCCAGTACAAAGTCATGCTCCTTATTGTCCACTGGAGTCTCTAATGTCTCCTTCATGCTACGTTCTTCATTAGATTCTCCACATGAAGCCATGGGGGTTCCTTGAGTGTCCGAACATTTGAAAGGTAATTGACTTATTCCTTGCTCCAATTGATGAAGGGTTGCATGAAATTGATCAACTGTTTCCTTGAAATGATCCCTTGACTTTTGCTCCTCCTTGATGATTACCTTTCCATGACAACTCTCTTCAATTACTCCTTCACCTTCAAGGGCCTCTTCTACCTTCACCTTTAGTGCCTCCTCTAGCTCCTTATGAAGTATGGATTCGCGAAGATGATCCTCTCTCTCTTGTTCCATATCAATAGCATCATTGGGATCATCTTGCTCTTGGATTGATGGATGTGGGTTCTCTTCCATGGATGGTGGTGATGGGATGGGTGGATCATTATGTGGTTGAAAAGAAAGTGCACTAGAGCTTGAGGGTTGATTGTTGAAGGTATTTGGTGGTCCGATTCGGGCGGCGATAGCTTGTATAGTAGAGTTTAGATCGGTAAATGCTTTCTCCATGGTGGTTTGGGGTGGGTAGGAAGGTTCATTTATTGGGAGAAAGGGTTCATGGTAGGAAGGTGGTTCATCTTGATAAGGATATGGAGATGGTGAATATTGAAGTGGTGGTTCTAAGTATGGCTCGTAGGGTGGTTGGTGTGGTGGATAAGGATTAGGGTCATATGGAGGTGTTTGGTGGAAAGAGGCTTGTGAGTATGGTGGTCTAAAGTTGTGTTGAGGAGGTGGTTCATTGGCATATGATGGGGCTTGTTGGTAACTACAAGGAGGTCCACCATACCTATCATCTTGGTATGCATTATAGAATGGTCTTCGTCCATGATATCTTGGAAGGTGTTGTCGCCTAAAGGGTTGATCAGCTCCTTGTGGCTCCTCCCATCTTTGATTGTTCCAACCATGGTGCATGTTGTCATTATAATCTCCTCTTCCTGCAACATAATTATAACCAGACTCATAGCCAAAGGGGTGAGAGTTCATAGTAGTGAGAGATAATAAAAACAAAAAACTAACAAAAAAGGAAAAAAATATTTTTTTTGAAAAATATTTATAATAAACAATAATAAGGCACACGTTTGCAATTCCCCGGCAACGGCACCATTTTGATGAGAGAACTTTTGCGTGGTCTAGAATTCAGAATAAATTCCCGTTGCAAGTATAGCTTCTAAACCAACAAAAGTCCTTTCATACAAACATTTTGGTTGTCACAAGTAACAAACCCTTTTAAAATTGATAACCGAATATTTAAACCTCGGGTCGTCTTCTCAAGGAACTGCAGGGAAGTGTGTTCTTATTATTGGTTATGGAGATTGTAAATTGGGGTTTGAGAATGAGGAATGAATATGGTAAATAATTTAAATGGAAATTAAAATAAATAAATACTGTAAAGCAAACCCTTTGGCAAGGTATGAGAAATTGGAAGTCCAGACTTAGCTATTCTTATCAATAATAATGAAAGTTGAATCTTAATTCCACTTAGTTAACATTTGCTAAAGCAAAGGAAAGTCAAGGGACTAATTAGTTTGACCTTCGAATCCTATTTATTTTCTAAGAAAAGGTTGGGATTATTGAAGTTCAGTTCAATTAGCAAAGATAACAGTTATCAATTATGTTGAGCTAAGATAACTCCTGAGTTACTGATTTCTTAACCAAGACCAAAAATGTGGAAAGATGAATTGAAATCACAAATCTAAAAACATCTCAATAATGTATAATCCTAACATGAAAAGTTCATACGCCAATTGGGCAACATAAATCAAATACCAATAAAAGCATTAAAGTATCTAAAATAAGAGATAAATATAAAGTAAAGGAAATATTGAACTCGATGAAGAGTCGAATTAAATCCTAATTTCTAAAAATCCTACCTAAATCCTAAGAGAGAGGAGAGAACCTCTCTCTCTAAAAACTACATCTAAAACTAAAATTATAAATTATGAGAGCTTGAGGAGTCTCTGCAAGTTCTCTAACTTTAATCTATGTTTCTGGGCCGAAAACTAGGTGGAAATGCGGCCCAGAATCTCTGCCAGCGACTTTGTAATTCTGTAAATCGCGCACGTCACGCGATCACGTCATCCATGCGGACGCGTCATTCGCGTTTTTCCCTGCCACACGTTTGCGTCATCCACGCTTTCGCGTCACTTGTGCTTTTCCAATCTGTGCGGTCGCGTGAGCCATGCAACCGCGTCACTGCGAATTCTTTTCTTCCGCGCAGTCGCGTCGCTGACGCGTACGCGTCACTTCTCGCTGGTCATCTTTTCAATTTCTTGTGTTCCTTCCATTTTTGCAAGCTTCCTTCCCAATCTCTCACTCATTCATGCACTATAAAGCCTGAAACACTTAACACACAGATCAAGGCATCGAATGGTAATAAGAGAGGATTAAGATTAGCTAAATTAAGACCAAAGAAGCATGTTTTCAATCATGTAATAATTTTAGGAAGGAAATATAAATGCATGCTAATTATATGAATAAGTGGGTAAAGACCATGATAAAACCACACAATTAAACACATTGTAAACCATAATATAGTGGTTTATCAAGAATGCAGTGCAGTCATTCTGAAAAGCTTACCTGAGAAGCTTAAAGATCTGAGAAGCTTTATGATACCATGCACATTAGAAGGTACTTGTACCAAGCAAGCTCTATGTGATCTTGGGGCAAGTATTAACCTAATACCTGCAGCTACTATCAAAAAGCTTGGATTGACTGATGAAGTTAAACCAACCCGGATATGTCTCCAACTTGCTGATAGCTCCATTAAATACCCATCAGGCGTGATTGAAGACATGATTGTCAAGGTTGGGCCATTTGCCTTTCCCACTGACTTTGTGGTGCTGGAAATGGAGGAGCATAAGAGCGCAACTCTCATTCTAGGAAGACCTTCCCTAGCAACTGGCTGAACCCTCATTGATGTTCAAAAAGGGGAAGTAACCCTGAGAGTCAATGAGGATGAGTTAAAGTTGAATGTTGTCAAAGCCATGCAGTATCCAGACACCCAAAATGACTGCATGAGCGTTGATATTATTGACTCTCTGGTAAAAGAAGTCAATATGGCTGAGAGTCTCGAATCAGAGCTGGAGGATATCTTTAAATATGTTCAGCCTGATCTGGAGGAATCAGAG
>NC_029775.3:93370812-93371401 GCF_000817695.3 Arachis duranensis | reverse complement strand
TTACTAGAGGCTGGGATTATTTATCCTATTTCTGATAGCCCCTGGGTAAGCCCTATCCAAGTCGTCCCTAAGAAAGGCGGCATGACAGTGGTCCATAATGAAAAAAATGAACTGGTTCCTACAAGAACAGTTACAGGGTGGCATATGTGTATTGATTACAGAAGGCTCAATACAGCTACCAGAAAGGATGATTTTCCTTTATCATTCATAGACCAGATGCTAGAAAGACTAGCAGGTCATGAATACTACTGCTTCCTGGATGGATATTCAGGTTATAATCAAATTGTAGTAGATCCCCATGATCAAGAGAAAACAGCATTCACATGTCCATCTGGAGTATTTTCATACAGAAGGATGCCATTTGGTCTGTGCAATGCACCTGCAACCTTTCAAAGGTGCATGCTCTCAATTTTCTCTGATATGGTGAAAAATTTCTAGAAGTCTTCATGGATGACTTCTCAGTATTTGGAGACTCATTCAGCTCCTGTCTTGACCATCTAGCACTTGTTCTAAAGAGGTGCCAATAGACTAACCTGGTTTTAAACTGGGAGAAATGTCACTTTATGGTGACTGAAGGAATTGTCCTTGG
>NC_029775.3:93347631-93370705 GCF_000817695.3 Arachis duranensis | reverse complement strand
ACCAGCCAATGTTAAGGCAATCAGAAGCTTTCTGGGGCATGCAGGATTCTATAGGAGGTTTATAAAGGATTTTTCAAAAATCGCCAAACCTCTAAGTAATCTGCTAGCTGCTGACATGCCATTTATCTTTGATCAGGAGTGTCTGTAGGCGTTTGAGACTCTGAAAGCTAAGCTGGTCACAGCACCAGTCATCTCTGCACCAGACTGGACATTACCATTTGAATTAATGTGTGATGCTAGTGACCATTACATTGGTGCAGTGTTGGGACAAAGTCATGACAAGCTTCTGCACGTCATTTACTATGCCAGTCATGTTTTAAATGACGCACAGAAGAATTACACAACCACAGAAAAAGAGTTGCTTGCAGTGGTTTACGCCATTGACAATTTTGTGTCCTATTTAGTAGGATTAAAAGTGATTGTGTACACTGATCATGCTGCTCTTAAATATCTACTCACAAAGCAGGATTCAAAACCCAGACTCATCAGATGGGTGTTGCTTCTGTAAGAGTTTGATATAGAAATAAGAGACAAAAAAGGGACAGAGAACCAAGTAGCAGATCACCTATCCTGAATAGAACCAGTAGAAGGGGAGTCCCTCCCTCTTACTGAGATCTCTGAAACCTTTCCGGATGAGCAACTCTTTGCCATCCAAGAAGTGCCATGGTTTGCAGACATTGCAAACTACAAGGCAGTGAGGTTTATACCCAAAGAGTACAGTAGGCAGCAATCAAAGAAATTGATCACAGATGCAAAGTACTATCTTTGGGATGAACCATATCTCTTCAAGAGATGTGCAGACGGAGTAATCCATAGATGTGTGCCTAAAGAAGAAGCACAGAAGATCCTCTGGCACTGCCATGGATCACAGTATGGAGGACATTTTGGAAGTGAGCGAACAGCCATAAGAGTCCTCCAATGTGGCTTCTACTGGCCTACTCTCTATAAAGACTCCCGAGTGTTTGTACTCAATTGTGACAGTTGCCAAAGATTTGGCAATCTGCCTCACAGTTATGCCATGCCTCAACAAGGGATCTTGGAGATTGAGTTGTTTGATGTATGGGGTATTAACTTCATGGGGCCTTTCCCACCATCATACTCAAACAGTTATATTCTGGTGGCAGTGGTTTATGTATCCAAATGGGTGGAAGCTATTGCAACACCCACTAATGACACTAAGATAGTGCTAAAATTCCTCCAGAAACATATTTTCAGCAGAATTGGTACCCCTAGAGTATTAATCAGTGATGGGGGCACTCATTTCTGCAATAAACAGCTTTACTCTGCTTTGGTTCAATACGGAGTTAGCCACAGGGTGGCCACTCCATATCATCCATAGACAAATGGGCAAGCTGAAGTCTCTAATAGAGAACTTAAAAGAATCTTGGAATGGACTGTGATTAACCGTAAAAGGGATTGGGCAAGAAGCTTGGATGATGTTCTGTAGGCATACAGAACAGCATTCAAGACCCCTATAGGGACCTCTCCATACCAGCTTGTGTATGGAAAGGCATGTCACTTGCCAGTGGAACTGGAACATAAGGCCTACTGGGCAACCAGATTCCTAAACCTTGATGCCAAGTTAGCTGGAGAAAATGATTGTTCCAGTTAAATGAGCTAGAGGAATTTAGACTCAATGCTTTTGAGAATGCAAAAATTTACAAAGAGAAAGCAAAAAGATGGCATGATAAGAAATTGTCATCTAGAGTCTTTGAGTCAGGGCAGAAAGTTCTGCTATTTAATTCTAGGCTCAGATTATTCCCCAGAAAATTGAAATCCCGGTGGAGAGGACCATATGTGATTACAAGTGCGTCACCATATGGATACATAGAGCTCCAGGATAATGATTCTAACAAAAAGTTCATTGTTAATGGACAAAGAGTCAAAACATTATCTTAAAAGCAATTTTGAGCAAGAATGCTCAAAACTGAGACTTAACTAAAGCTCAGTAATAGACCAGCTAAAGACAATAAAGAAGCCCTTGCTGGGAGGCAACCCAGCTATTTACAAAGCTTATTTGTTAATTAATTGATTTTTACAGGTATATGTCAAGTATCTTCAAGGTAAAATAGCAACTGCTTAAGTTCACAGAGTTACAGATGGATTCAGAGGATAAAACAACAAAAAAAGGAAGCTCACTGGTGCTAAAAAGCCAGTAAAAGCTGTTTTGGGCATTGAACCCCCAAAAGAAGCACCTACTGGGTGTTCAACGCCAATAAGGATAGCCATCTGGGCGTTAAACGCCAGAAAGGAGCATCTTCTGGGCGTTGAACGCCAGAAAGAAGCACCTTTTGGGCGTTCAACACCAGATTTACAGCGTCCTAGGCGTTCAGAAAAACGCCTAGTGACAAAGGACTTCCTGGCGTTCAACGCCAGAAAGAAGCAACAGCTGGACGTTGAACGCCCAGGAGAAGCTGCACATGGGCGTTAAATGCCCAAAACATGCAGTGTTTGGGCATTTAACACCAGGACGGTTGGGAGGAGGTAAATTCGTTTTTTTCTTCACATTTTTTTTTTAATTTTCTACATTTCAATTCATGATTTCTTGCATAAACATGTTACAAATTCTCATCCTTTAATTCCAAAAATTTTAATCCTAATTTCTAAAAACTTTTTTTCAAAAATATCAAATGTATCTTAATCCATAAACACAAATCTGGTTCCAATCCAATCCAACTCTTTTTTAAATCTTTTTCAAAACTCATCATATCTTTTGAATTTCGAAATTGCCTCTCCTTCTATTCCTCTCCTTTCCTTTCTTTTGCTTGAGGACAAGCAAACCTCTAAGTTTGGTGTGATTTGCCATGATCACTGAGCTAAAACTCATCAAGATCATGGCACCTAAGGGAACAGGAAGAGTAAGGATGTGACTTGAAGGAACTGAAGCGTCAGAAATTATCTCTTGAAGGATCAAGCACCCCACAGACTACAGGAACACCCACTTCCCAAAATAAAGGTTGTTGAGTCCTAATCTTTGCCTTAACTCTGTGATAACTGTTCTTATTATGAATTTACCTTAGAAGTTATATATTAGTAGTAGTAATTAGTATCTCTATTTTGATTTTATCTCCAATTAAGCAATAATTTATTTTTCTCATCATCATCAAACATGAATAAAATAGTATATTTTTAGAATAAAGAGGCAATTTTTTTTATCGAGTTCTTAATAAGGAAAATGCTAATTATTTATATGTGGTGGCAATACTTTTTGTCTTCTGAATGAATGCCTGAACAGTGCATATTTTTGATATTGAATTTTATGAATGTTAAAATTGTTGGCTCCTGAAAGAATGATGAACAAGAGAAATGTTATTGATGATCTGAAAAATCATGAAATTGATTCTTGAGGCAACAAAAAGTAGTGAAAAACAAGCTGGCGAAAGAAAAAAAATGAAAAGTCAGTAATTTGCGAAAAAAAAAGCAAAAGAGGTAGAAAAAGCCAATAGCCCTTTAAACCTAAAGGCAATGGTAAAAAGGATCCAAGGTTTTGAGCATCAATGGATAGGAGGGCCCAAGGAAATAAATCCAGGCCTAAGCGGCTAAATCAAGCTGTCCCTAACCATGTGCTTGTGGCATGCAGGTCCAGGTGAAAAGCTTGAGACTGAGTAGTTAAAGTCGTGATCCAAGGTAAAAGAGTGTGCTTAAGAACTCTGGACACCTCTAATTGGGGACTTTAGCAAAGCTAAGTCACAATCTAAAAAGGTTCACCCAATTATGTGTCTGTGGCATTTATGTATCTGGTGGTAATACTGGAAAACAAAGTGCTTAGGGCCACGGCCAAGACTCATAAAGTAGCTGTGTTCAAGAATCAACATACTAAACTAAGAGAATCAATAATACTATATGAGTTCTGAGTTCCTATGGATGCCAATCATTCTGAATTTCAAAGGATAAAGTGAGATGCCAAAACTGTTCAGAAACAAAAAGCTACTAGCCCCGCTCATCTAAATTAGAATCTGAGCCTCACTTAAAACACTGAGATATTATTGCTTCTTAATTTCTTTTTATCCTATTTTATTTATCTAGTTGCTTGGGGACAAGCAACAGTTTAAGTTTGGTGTTGTGATGAGCAGATATTTTATACGCTTTTTGGGGGTAATTTCATATAGATTTTAGCATGTTTTAGTTAGTTTTTAATAGAATTTTATTAGTTTTTAAGAAAAAATCATATTTCTGGACTTTACTATGAGTTTGTGTGTTTTTCTGTGATTTCAAGTATTTTCTGGCTGAAATTGAGGGAGCTAAGCAAAAATCTGATTTAGGCTAAAAAAGGACTGCTGATGCTGTTGGATTCTGACCTCCCTGCACTCGGAATAGATTTTTTGGAGCTACAGAAGTCCAATTGGCGCGCTCTCAATTGGGTTAGAAAGTAGACATCCAGGGCTTTCCAGCAATATATAATAGTTCATATTTTGCGCGAAGATAGACGACGTAAACTGGCGTTTAACGCCAGTTCCATGTTGTAGTCTGGCGTCCAGCGCCAGAAACACGTCACGAACCAGAGTTGAACGCTAGAAACATGTTACAACTTGGTGTTCAACTCCAGAAACAGCCCAGGCACGTGAGAAGCTTAAGTCTCAGCCCCAGCACACACCAAGTGAGCCCCAGAAGTGGATTTCTGCACTATCCATCTTAGTTTACTCATTCTCTGTAAACCTAGGTTACTATTTAGTATTTAAACAACTTTTAGAGACTTATTTTGTACCTCATGACATTTTTAGATCTAAAATTTGTACCTTTTGGCAGCATGAGTCTCTAAACCCCATTGTTGGGGGTGAGGAGCTCTGCAGCATCTCGATGAATTAACGCAATTATTTCTGTTTTCCATTCAAATATGCTTGTTCCTATCTAAGATGTTCATTCGCACTTCACTATGAAGGAGGTGATGATCTATGACACTCATCACCTTCCTCACCCCATGAACGTGTGCCTGACAATCACCTTCGTTCTACATTAGATTGAATGAGTATCTCTTAGATTCCTTAATCAGAATCTTCGTGGTATAAGCTGGAATTGATGGCGGCATTCACGAGAATCCGGAAAGTCTAAACCTTGTCTGTGGTATTCCGAGTAGGATTCTGGGATTGGATGACTGTGACGAGCTTCAAACTCGCGAGTGTTGGGCGTGATGACAAACGCAAAAGAATCAATGGATTCTATTCCGACATGATCGGGAACCAACAGCTGATTAGCCGTGCTGTGACAAAGCATTTGGACCGTTTTCACTGAGAGGATGGGAAGTAGCCATTGACAACGGTGACACCCTACATATAGCTTGCCATGGAAAGAGCCTTGCAAATTCTGAAAGTAAGAAAGCAGTATGTTGCAGAGATTCAGAGGACAAAGCATCTCCAAAACTCTAACATATTCTCCATTATTAAGTAGCAATTATTTATTTTATGCTCTTTTATTTTTTGTAATTCAAACTGATAATTATAATTGATATCCTGACTAAGAATAATAAAATAACCATAGCTTGCTTCAAGCCAACAATCTCCGTAGGATTCGACCCTTACTCATGTAAGGTATTACTTGGACGACCCAGTGCACTTGCTGGTTAGTTGTGTGAGGTTGTAAGAAATCTTGATTTTGATATTGGCATTACAATTTCGTGCACCACTAGCCAGCACCAAGTTAGGAGGCAACAAAGAAGTATCATCCAGGAAACTCTCCACGCACTATCAGTATCAAAGGGAGATGACAACTCGAACATAATGATATCCAACCAAAATTTAGGATGGATGATCCCATAGTTAACTTTCTTAAATTCGATATCATTCCTAAAGATAAAAAAGAGCTCGAAGACTCATAAGGGAAATACAAAATTATACCTTAGTCCACAATATTCTATACAAAAGAGGGATATCAACAGCTCTTCTAAATTGCGTCCCGACCTCTAATACGAAAGAGGTCTTAGAGGAAGTACACAATGGCATATAGAGGAACCACTTGGGAGCACGATCACTAACTAAGAAGGTGATCTGAGCCAGTTTTTTCTGGTCGACCTTGCAAAGAAAAGCGGCCGAATTCATAAAAAAGTTCCCACCTTGCCAGAAGCATGCCAACTTTCATATTGCACCTCTTGAAGAGCTTATCAACATCACCTCACCATGGTTATTCGCAAAATGGGGTGTCAATCTCCTCGGACCATTCCCTCAATCTCCAAGACAAGTAAAATACCTCATAGTGGGGATTGACTATTTTACTAAATGGATCAAGGTGGAACCATTAGCAACCATTATCGACCCAGCGAAGTTAGAAGTTTCTCTACGAGAATATTGTCACGAGGTTTAGAGTTCTCCACTCTATCACCACGAATAATAGAACTCAATTTACCGACTCGACCTTCAAGAATTTGGTAACAAGCCTCAAGATAAAGCACCGATTCACATCGATGGAACATCCTCAGGGCAACGGATAAGGTGAAGCTGCAAACAAAGTCATATTGGCCAGATTGAAGCATTGACTACAAGGGCAAATGGCCTGGGCAGATGAGCTTCCTCAAATCTTATGGGCATATCGGAAAATTCTCATTCCATAAGAGAAGAGTCTCCTTTCCGACTTGCTTATGGAGTGGAAGCCATGAAACCTATAGAGATTGCTGAAGAATCTCCAAGGGTTATATTCTACAATGAAGGAGTCAATAACCAAGCATAAAAAGAAGAGCTTCACCTCTTCCCAGAAGTCCGAGAACAAGCTTAGATTAGGGAGGAAGCACTAAAGCAAAAGATGATCTAAGGTACAATCAGAAAATAATCAAAAGATGCTTTACCAAGAACGACCTTATACTGATCTGGAATGACATCGGGATTTAGAAGGTGGGTGATGGCAAGCTAGCTGCAAAATGCAAAAGACCCTACAAGATTGTTGAAGTCTTAGGGAAAGGTTACTACAAAGTGTCCGACCTACAAGGAAGGGAACCCCTAAGGTCATGGCATGCGTGTAACCTAAAGAAGTACTACAGTTAGGTAGTGCACCTTGTTCCTTGGTGTACTCTTTTTTCCGACTTTAAGATTTTTTTCCTTGGAAGGGATTTTTTAGGGGGTTTTAACGAAGCACCATAATGAGGGCTAAGGGTAGTCAAAATCCATAGTAACAAATTTATGTAAAGGCATTTTTCATTTATCAATGATAAATTTATTTCTTTCTTAACAAGTTTCCTATGAAAACATAATTTAAGCTCGACAAACTGCGAAAATAATTGCCCGACCTAAAATGGTAGGCAAAATGAAGCGACGAGGTACAAATTAATATAAGAAGTTATGTAAGCAATTCATAAGACTGACCTCAAATTTAAGGTTGAACGGAAACAAAATGTAAAAGTAACTTGGCAAAGTCTGACCCGAAGTCGAAACTTACAAAAGGAAACACAATATTCTTTACCGATCTATCTCGCTGACATCATTTTTAACTTAGCAAAGAAACAACATTAAAAGTTGTCAAAACATGATTTGCAACTAAACGTCTGTATAGGCTAAGATCTAACTCAACAAGAAGCAATTACTTAAAACCTATCATCATTATCAAAATGAGGAAAGGTTTTTTTTACAAAAAATTAAAGTTGCTTAACTATAACTAAAATATAATTGTTCAAATAACTACAAGCTATTACAAAAGGTGTTCACAGAATCACAGGTCAAACCTTATACATGGAAAATCACAAAGAATAGAGCTCGTCGCTGATGATAGCATCCTCAGCTCGGGTGGAAGGAGTCAGGTTGTACTAAAAAACCGGCACAGCTAGAATAGGGCCAGTTGAAGAAGGAGGGAGCTCGCTACTAACGACCTCGTTCTCAGAGAGGACCTTGAGATTTTGGGGAGTCTGACCGACCTCTGCACCCAAAGTTTTTAGGTCGGGCAAAGAAACCTCCTCATCATCCTTAGGAGCAGGGATGATCTTCCCATCTACCATAATATTATCCTGGTTGATCAGGGAAAGGTCCGCCTCGGGAGCAATAACTTGAAACTGGGCCTTTAGATTTGCAAACACTTCATCCATTCCCTCGGCCATAGATTCCTCTAGTTCTGGATATTTGTCCTAGGCCTTAGTCAGCTCATCCACAAGGTCAAGCCTCTCCCTAAAGACACCGGTGTAGCTCTCCTCTGCTTTTTTTCTCAAACCCTCTGACATAGCCAATATTGCCTCAACCTGTTTTGCCTTGGCTCAAGCTTCACCCAAGTCGGATAGCAATACATCCCTTTCCTAATCAAGCTCATTTTTTGTCTCTTTTAGTGAAGCCACCTCGGCCTGAGAAGCCACCAATGAACTATGGGTGGCACTATGGGGAGTCTTCTCTAACTCCCTGGCCAAGGCTGCACACACACCTGCCGTCCAAATTTTACCTCGGGCCAGGAGCTATAGATGGTTCCTGAAGGACACATTGTCCATACTAATATAGCTGTAAGGAAGAATATGATTCTTACTCCAAGCCATCCCGTCAAGTTTCTTATCGTATATGCTCTCCAACTCAGTAGTCTACTGCCTTTTAGGATTTGGTTCAGAGCAAAAAGGATGAGGACGGGCCACGACACTGTCTGAGGTGGGAAGAGGAGGAATAATTGGCCGAGACTACAGAACAGGTATCACCTTTCGTGAAGCTGACACGCTTGAGTCCGACTTCGAGGGTGAAGACCAGACAGTAATGTCCTTAGCTTCCTTTGGTTATATGCCCCAAGCTACGACATTTTTTCTGGTGGCCCAAAGATTCTTCATGGTAGCCGACTTAGGAGCCATTCTCTCTGCAACATCCAAATAAAGACACATTAGTCAACACAACCCTACAACCAAAACATAAAAGTAAAAGGAAAGAGGGCTACCTAGCTCGGACTAGAGCTGGCTGGAATCTCCTAAAAGCTTTTTGGTGTCCAAATAAGAAGCCTGGCCCTAACACTCATGAAACAGGCCAACTACACTCTCCTCAAGGTCGCCCAAATCATCTACATTATACTTAACTATTACAGGTTTTTCTTCTCAGTACAAAGGAAAATAGGGTTCCTCGTTCTTGTTGAGGAAGAAAGGTCGGGCATTCTCAAAGGCTTGGATTTTGAAAAAGTAATTTTTAAAATCATGAAAGGACTCGTCAAAAATAGAGGAAACCTTCCTACCCTGAACAACACGAAAGGAGAGCCAACCTATCTTTTTGGAACCAAAAGATTTGGTTAGAACAAAGAGGTAAAAAAAACTTAAGGGAAGATCGAATATTAAGTTCTCGACAAAGAAGCTAGTATATTTTCAAAAAAGCCCACGAGTTAGAGCGAAGTTGGGTAGGAGAAATGTTGCAAGCCGAGAGGATATTGATTTCAAAGTTAGAAAAAAGTAGCCTAACACCTATCTTGGTAAAAAAAATCATATGCATAAAAGAAAGGTCGTTCCGATCTATCAAGTGCGAGAAAACACACCATCTCCTCGGGATCAGCAACCACTATTTCATAGTTTCTCTCATCCTCCCGATTTTCACACAACCTATGGTGCCTACGAAAGGTCTCGACATACTTTCTATTAATAACAAGGACAAGAGTAATAACAGAAATATCTATCCAGGTCAAGTGAGAGGGAACTTGGTCGACATGTTGTAAATTATAGATCAAGATATTTAAAACTATACCTACAAATGTAACACGCAAAAGAAAAATCTTCATAACAAGTCGGGAAGTCAGACAAATATTCACAAGAAGTTGGGTCGTCGTTGACAACACCAACAATTCACTATAATTCGTATAAAATCTCATAAACGCAACAAATCATTATCAAAATTCTAATTACAGAAATCACATCGCTTCTGAACAGGCAAAAGCAACACCATCTAGGGACAACACAACCATATCAAAGTCTGTATCAACAATCTCAAACAACAAACCATTTCAATAAATTTCAAGAACAAACAACAAGTGACAGTTCCAAAAGAAATGCAAAACCCCATTACCAACAACATTTCCAATCATCATTCAAAATATCATCCAAAGGAAAATGCAAGAAACCAGAGCAACCAAAAAAAATAAGGGAAATGGATAAGTACACCAACCTTGATGAAATGCGGAAGGTAAAGAGCACGTCAAGCCGTAGAAACACGAACGTTCCATTTCAAAAGAACCGAAAAAGCCTCCTAATCCTCAAAGATAAGAAAATCTTGAACGTAAGAACAAGGGAGGTGAAAGAAGGGTGAAAGGGTTTTGATAGGAGGTGACAAGTAACAAAGTAAGGTGAACGTTTTTCTGAAACCGAAAAGAAGGAAGAGGGAAGAAATGAAGCTTTTATGAGAAATAAGGGGCAAAAATGATATTTCACACCCCTCTTTTAATGCCACGCATGGGCCCAAGAAAATTGCCGCATAACGTATGCAACGCGATTAAACTGGCAACGTTTCAAAATTTGAAACACGTCGAGTACCCGACCTCTTGAAGGCGGCGTACCCGACGAAAAAATTAGAACCACAAATGCTTGAGTCCAACCTCATGAAAATCTTGGACTCAAGCGGGGGCACTGTTCATACCCTGACCCAAAACATAAAGCCAAGCCCAACAAGAAAGAAGGCCCACTCAAAAAAGGGCAGCCACTTCTATCTGCCTGATGAGTGGATAATTTATACGTTTTTTGGCATTATTTTTAGGTAGTTTTTAGTATGTTTTAGTTACTTTTTAATATATTTTTATTAGTTTTTAGCAAAAATCACATTTCTGGACTTTACTATGAGTTTGTGTATTTTTCTATGATTTCAGGTATTTTCTGGCTGAAATTGAGGGACTTGAGCAAAAATCTGATTCAGAGGCTGAGAAAGGACTGCAGATGCTGTTGGATTCTGACATCTCTGCACTCGAAGTGGATTTTTTGGAGCTACAGAAGCCCAATTAGCGCGCTCTTAATTGCGTTGGAAAGTAGAAATCTTGGGCTTTCCAGCAATGTACAATAGTCCATACTTTTCTCGAGATTTGATGGCCCAAACTAGCATCAAAATGCCCACCAGAATCCCTTTTTTGGAGTAAAACGCCAGAACTAGCACCAAAGCTGGTGTTTAACTCCAAGGATGGCCTATGCACGTGAAAGCTTCAAGGCTCAGCCCAAACACACACCAAGTGGGCCCCGAAAGTGGATTTTTGCACTATCTATTCATTTTCTGTAAGCCTAGTTTACTAGTTTAGTATAAATAGCACATTTTACTATTGTATTTGGAGTCTTTGACCTTTTGGGAGTTCTTCGAACCCTTTTTAGACACTGGCCATTTGGCCATGCCTAGACTTTTTGTTCTTATGTATTTTTAACGGTGGAGTTTCTACACCTCATAGATTAAGGTGAGGAGCTCTGCTGTTCCTCGAGTATTAATGCAAGTATTATTAGTTTTCTATTCAATTCATGCCTACTTCTCCTCCAAGATATACTCTTGTACATAATTCAGTTAAGTCAGAGTGAAGGAGTGACCCGTAACAATCACTCAATCTTCGTTACTCGCTTAGCCAAGATCCGCGTGCCTGACAACTACAAAGTGGTCTACATGATGTTCAACGTAGTCATTGGATGACAGCTGGAGTATATTCTCTTTGGTCTCTAACCCACGGATTTGAATCACCTCTCCTGACAACAAAGCATTCGAATCCGTGACGTTAGAACATTCGTGGTATAAGCTAGAACTAATTGGCAGCATTCTTGAGATCCGAAAAGTCTAAACCTTGTCTGTGGTATTCCGAGTAGGATCTGGAATGGGATGACTGTGACGAGCCTCAAACTCGTGAATGTTGGGCACAGTGACAGTATGCAAAAGAATAAATGTATTCTATTCCGACACAATCGAGAACCGACAGCTGATTAGCCATGCGGGAAACCGTAGAGGACATGTTTTCACTGTGAGGACGAATGGTAGCCATTGACAACGGTGATCCACCAACATACAGCTTGCCATGAAAGGGAGTACGCATGATTGGATGAGGACAATAGGAAAGCAGAGGTTCAAAGGCAACAAAGCATCTCCAAACGCTTATCTGAAATTCTCACCAAGAAACTATATAAGTGACTTTATTTTATTTTATGTTTTATTGTTCTTTTAATTATCAACACCTCATAACCATTTGAATCCGCCTGACTGAGATTTACAAGATGATCATAGCTTGCTTCAAGCCGTCAATTTCCGTGGGATCGACCCTTACTCACGTAAGGTATTACTTGGATGACCAGTGCACTTGCTGGTCAGCTATGCGGAGTTGTGAAAAGTGTGAATCACAATTTCGTATAGCACTGCCCGACCTATTAAGAGGGTCGGATGCGACTAGGGCGGTTCAGTTCTACTTATCCAAATAAGTAACTATCTCCCCGAATCTAACCTATTATCTCTACCTCATCTACAATAAATACACTGACACTCCTCAGGTATATTCGTGTCCCAGTCTACTAAAAACCTACGTAAAGCCTTTCTTAACTTAAGCATCAGAGTCTCCTGCAAGTACCACTCCCACTTCCTCAAAGGAACTCGAACGGCAGTACCTCGGCCCCATAAGGAGTTTGGACCTTACGTCCAGGCGCAAATCACTGTTTCAGGTAACCATCGGAGCAGTATTCTTATAGAATATTTTTAATAATTTTTTTAACAACGTAAATTTAGAAAAAAACGAGTGTTTTTTATAAGAAAAGAACATCTAAAGTACATAATGTGATTACCAAAATATAACTACGTAAGTCATTATATACTAATATTTTATATAATAATATAAATGTTAAATATGTTAATATTAAAAAACAAATGAATTTTTTTAAAAATAGATATAGAGATGATTATATAAAAACTATTTTGAAAAGTACAAACAAATGAATTGGTTAAGTAAAAATATTAGTAAACTAAATAATTGAGATATAAATTCATCACATAATAAAAATAATACATATAAAACTACCATATTGTATAATATTTTATTTATTTTTTTTTGAAAATACATATCTCATATATAAATATAGTTCCTTAAATTTTGTGGGTAGGGTCGAGGGCACTACTTGCCCCATCTAAATCTGTCCCTGCTAACAGAGTAATTAAACCAAAAGAAAACTATGAGTTTATCTCATACTTAAACTTATCTTTTTTTGAAAGAGTTCTATTAGGAAGACAATAGAGTGTGAACAACGTGAATAATGGGCTGCACTCCAGGCCCACTAAACAAAAAAACATTGGATTCTATGGACACTGAATTGATGGGTAAGTCATTTTTAAGTTGCTTTAGTTTACTTTTTTTCATCGATAATTTGCTTTAATTATCTGTTTTTTACATTGGTCTCAACTCTATGATCACCTCCCAGGAACCAGAGGCCAGCAAGGAGATTCCGTCCTTACGCTACTTCGATAGTGACACGTAGGCTAGTTTTGTCAACAGCGAGTTTGGTGGGACTAACACTTCAGGTCCAGTCATCTCACTAAACGATTGAAGGTGGTTGATACTCATCATCACCATTGGCTGGTACTATAAGTTGTTTGAATTTTTTTTACATTAGTTAGTGCCAGCATTAGTAGATTTGTTGTTGTTGATTACCCTAGGACACGTGTAGTACATATGTAATATAAGAATTGCCCATTATTTAGACAAATTTCTGTGTTTTAAAAATAATTTACAAAGTATAGTAGTCATTATTATTGTTAATGCTGTTTTTGGATACATCACTAAATTTGCTTCTGAGGTTCTTATTGAAGCTCTCTAATTATATTGAACTACTATCTATTATTTTTAGTTCAAGTTCTACATGTGTGATCTTGGTTGTCCCTGTGTTTTAAATATATAGCACATCTTTGTTTAGATAAATTCATGTTAGTTATTGGTTGTGTCAAAAAATATAATGTTAGGATCAGAGATATTAAAAAAATGAGAACAATTTTAGGAATACAAAGGTTAAATTATACAACAGTAGATTAGAATTCAAAAAAAGTCAGAACATGTGTTAACTAAAACAAAGAAATGGTTATAACTTCATGGTTTTAAATTCAAATGATGTTCAAAGGCTCAACCCAAAACATAAAATAAACATCAACATTGTAATTGATGAAAAGAAGTTACAAATCAGGGATGGGAAAAACATGATATGTAGGTGGTAGTCTTGTAGCACCTGCCACTCGAAGATGCACACATGGTCCTATTTTAAGTGGTAAGCAACTGCGAGGATAGACCGGCCTCTTCCAAAACAACCATTCGCCCGCCTGGTATAATGCGTGTACCGAATGGTTCCTATCTTTCTCTTATTAGTTATTGAAATTCGTAAACTCTTGGTAGGGCTGGAATATTTGGCTGGATACCAAAACCTATTATTTTATTAGATCAATGCGATGAAATAGGCTTGGCTGTGTAAAATTGGGTGGATTCATTTTTTGATTTTTTACGACACTTATGAACATATGCACTGATCTTATGTTGTGGACAATCAGCATGACAAAGAATGGATTCTTCAACCTAAACCCATCATCTATTTGCACAGCCCTGGGTGTCCTCAGGATGTGTATGCAAATGGAGCTCCTCCCTGAAATATCATGGTCGGCGTAGTTGATTTCCCGAGTCTGTCCATTGAAGAACGTGATGTATATCGTATTTTGTAGGTTGTGATAAGAAAATAGCACCAACCATTACTCATCCATTAGACTGTAGTATTTCTTGACAGTGGCCCATCCTCTTTGAAGCATCACCTTCCCATTAGGTCTCATATTCTAGCTAACGTCATACTTCCAACCAGAAAACAACATTAATATCAGCGGTCACGATAGAGAGCCATGGTAATCTCGCGAGAACCGTAGGAGGAGTTTTCTATCATGATTGGTGAGAAAAAATAGATATCATAAAGGATTTGCTGAATGCAATAGGCTATGAAGACAAATTTTTGTGCATACCAGCATTTAGGGTTGTTTACTGGGATTATCACGTAAAATTGGACAATGTGATTCTCACAAGAATCTAGTACAATGAGTTAATCAGCAGAAGACATAGATGATAATTGTTACAAAATACGGCAACTGCATAGTTAATAATCAAGCATGTCATGTGAAAATAGTTAAAATAAATTCGTTGGTCCTTCAATAAAATATATTTTGTCATTGTCAATTAATTTATCATAGCAAATTGTTCCTGCTTAGAGCAGTTTGTGTATACATGGCAGCATATTTAAAGTTAGGGTTACCTACCATAGTTGATTTTGCAGAAATTGTGGCTATAGATGGCCCATAAACAGAAATCTCGGTCGGTGATACGAGAATAGTAGCATGAATATGGATTGAAGATGGTAATATTTGTAGAAGTTCTGCCACCCTCATGTCAAGACAATGCGATGTGGGTGCTCCTCTTCATTGACCCACGGACACTCCATAGGGATCGTTTGTGGTGCATAGCTCAAGAGGATTGCTCGTGGTCTCTTGAGCTATTTTGAAGAATGTTGACGGCATTCTCTGCACGATTAAGGATGAATACATTACAAATGCTTAAACTTTTGTGACTTTAAGTGTTAATTTATAGGTGTAGCGGAGATTATAACTACTTACTAGTTGAATCTCCTAGTTAGGAATGATGAATTTGAAGAAGAGAAAATCTACTAGTGCCCTCATTATGAGCTGATGTAGAAGCCAGAAGACATTTGTGTTGAATTTTTTATTTTTTGTAACTAGTGTTAATCCGTGTGGTGAATGCTCCACATGCCTCGAGTGACAAGATCCTAATGACCATGTTTTATCTGTTTCTTTTTCCATGAACGTGTTTCATTTTTTTTAGCATCTCATAATGGGATTCCTATCTAGTCAAAGAATCTTTATCTTTCTCTTTATAATGTCAACAATTAATGGAACATTTTAGTAAAATTTGTTAATTTTATAAAGTTTAATACTGAAGATGTTATGTTTAGAATAACTTAATTTTTTTTTTGCATTTAAGATTCTACAATGGGGAGCAACTGCGAAAGTATAAATTCTATTGTTGCTTTATATGTGGTTGGGAATGTGGGTGAGATTGCTGCAATCATAGGGATTTGTAGTCCCGGCAACCAGGGTTCGATCAAGAAGTCGTTTAGTGTAGATGCTCAGAAGCGGAAGATAGAGTAGTGGTGGCCCATCAACCATTGCATTTGTTCATAGCTGTTGAACTAATTTGTATGGTAATTTTAGAGTTTATTTGGACATGTTTACGATGTTGTTAGCATAGTACTGTATTCTGTAATTACAAACAAATGTATAATCCTGGGTATATCTATATATATATATGGAAGTTGGTTACTGTCACATTCTTTGTTTACTTTTTGTTGTTGTGATAATTGAAAATTTATTTTTGCATGCATAAACATCATGTGTAGTCAGATACTTAATACACACAAAGTAATGTTCATATTAGTTCTTAACTATAAATAAGTTCTCAAAACATCTACCTTAAAGAACTGTAGTTCCTAAGATCTACACCATCCGTTGTCTGTTAATGTCCATTCGAATTATTAAATTTGTTGGAGAGATTATCCAAAGTGTCAGGATATCATTTGGTTTCATCTTGTGAGCCTTACAGAAATTAGGCCACTCTAGTCCAAACCGAATATCAAAAAGATTATTAAGGTTAATGAGGGCTCTAAAAAGGAAAGTGTTCCCTTGTCACAAAGGAGGACCTACTAGTCCACATGGCACCATCTGCAAAGGTCTGTAGTTCTTCTACAAAGTCTATTAACATGTACTGCATTAGTGGAATTAGAACAACACTATTTCAAAACACTTCTCATAACTAGAATCTTTGTAATTGACTGCTTTCTTTTGATGTTAGTTACCCGAATGTGTTGCATGAATCTCGTTTATTTGAAAAAAAGGGGACAAAAAACAGCTTTATTGATTTCAACATATTAAATATATTTTTTTAATTGGATATTCAGATTTTTTATTTGGTATTTTTTTTGCCTCTGATATTTTATACTTTTGATATGTTGTCAAAATCATGCAATAAATGTGTCATAGGCAACATGTCAAAAGTTATAATGTAGTAGGGATACCCAACCTTTTAAGTTGATTGATGCTTAATAAAAAGTGGTGTCTAATTTACTAGAAAAGAATAAAAATTAATATTTAATTTAAAAATATAAAAATAAATATTTTTTAAACATTAAGAATTAAGTATAAAATATAAATTAGATAAAATTTAATCACCAACTCATAACACCATTTGTTAGGTAAGTGAGAGTGATTATACATAAAATTTACCATTTTTCAAATATGCAATCCTAACTTTATTAAAATAGCTAATGATGTACTATAGTATCTAACAAACTTATGTAATATGGGCTAGGGGTAGAACTCACCTATTTTGATGGGTATTATGATAATTTTGTCAAAACGTATAATGTTACTTTTAGTGAAAAAAAAATGTTATTTTTCACTCTAATATTTATATCATGTTATCAAAATTCATAATTCTGTTGTCATTGCATATTCCTTTTTAATAAGAGTTTAGCTAATATGTGTTTTTAGGATTTCATTTAATAAATGTAAAATAAATACATTAAAAATTTAAATTTTTTATATTTTTAATAATTTTTTTAATTTTATAATCTTAACATCTGTTTTAAAGACACAAGATAAATAATCTTTTTAATAATAAGGTTTATCTTATGCCATAAGGGCATATTATAAGACTACTATTGATAGAATATTTTAAATATTTTTATTTAATAAATAAAAAATAAATATATTAAAAATTTAAACTTTTTATGTTTTCAAAAAAAATTCTTAATATATCATCTTAACATATATGTGTTTTTAGGGCACAAGTTGGATAAATCCTTAATAATATTACCAATGTTTATCCTAATTGAAAGTATTTTATCCCATATGAACACATTAAATAAAACTGTGTACACAACCATGTTAATAGAAAATATACCCGTTACCATATATACTAATCATAATAAATTAATAATAACAAGATAAATGTTAAAGTTACAGATTTAATTTAGTATGTGTCTCCAAATAATTAAAAAATAATATTTTGTCGGCAATGACATTAATTAATAATAAGAATATATAGTGATACTAATACTATTAATTATTTATGACAAAAAAAATAATACCCACGATAGTAACATTAACAATAATAATAATGATAACCGTTAGAATTATAAATATTTAATAGAAAAATAATAGCTCTAATAGTAATGCCTATGATAACAAGAGCATTACACATTTACACATAATAATAACAATAGTAATATTATAAATAATTATAATAAAATTAATAATAATATAGTTGTCGAATACAGAGGGGACAACACATACTCACAAAGTGATACGAGAGGGAGAAACAATGTGATGGTGCAAGCCCGATGAAACATGATTCTTAATGGCGCTAAGGGCTTATAAAGATACCATCGCGAATTAACAATACTTGATCCGCTCATTAAGCACTTCAGTATACGCATAGGCCCCTTGCAAGCATTAATCTTGCAAAAAGTGATAATGGAACGTTCGACAGACATCATCTACGTTCCGCATGATGAATGGGTAGTCATCAGCCTGAAAGTCGCAGCAAACTCCGTTCAAGACTTGTGCAGACTCAAAATGACATGTAAAGGTGCGTGCAAGGCAGGAGAGGAGGATATAGTGCAGAAGAATGCTTCCATACCAAAACCACAAGAAATGAGGTAGAGTTGGTTTTGGGACTCCGGCGCAAAAAGATTCTATGAACATTGCAGGGAGAGTGGCCACATAGAGCTTCTCTTTTGGAACGGGATAAAAGAGCTTTTCTTTTGACAACACCATGATGTTGGGATGCAACTATTGTACACTGCCGCAGTCAGCGACCATGACGACAATCAATACGAACTTTCAATGATGCTGCTGTTTCATAGCGACGACAAGGAGGCAAAAAACAAGGGAATCAAAATATTTCGTAAGCTTGAGGCATTTGGTGCACTAACGATCTGCAAAGTGAGGTTGATGATGAGCAGATAATTTATATGTTTTTTGGTATTGTTTTTAGGTAGTTTTTAGTAGGATCTAGCTACTTTTAGGGATGTTTTTATTAGTTTTTATGCAAAATTCATATTTCTTGACTTTACTATAAATTTGTGTGTTTTTCTGTGATTTCAAGTATTTTCTGGCTAAAATTGAGGGACTTGAACAAAAATCTGATTCAGGCTGAAAAAGGACTGCTGATGTTGTTGCATTCTGACCTCCCTGCACTCGAAATGGATTTTCTGGAGCTACAGACCTCCGAATGGTGCGCTTTTAATTGCGTTGGAAAGTAGATATCCAGGGATTTCCAGCAATATATAATAGTCCATACTTTATTCGAGTTTAGATGATGCAAACTGGCATTCAACGCCAGCTTTATGATGCATTTTGGAGTAAAACGCCAGAAATACGTCACAAACCAGAGTTAAATGCCAAAAACACGTTACAACTTGGCATTTAACCCCAAGAGAAGCCTCTGCACGTGTAAAGCTCAAGCTCAGCCCAAGCACACACCAAAGTGGGCCCCAGAAGTGGATTTCTGCACTTAGACTTAATTCTGTAAACCCTAGTAACTAGTTTAGTATAAATAGAACTTTTTACTATTGTACTCAGGTCTTTGGATTGATCTTTAATCAGTGTATGCGATTTTAGACCTCCATGAGGGCTGACCATTCGGCCATGCCAGGACCTTTATCACTTATGTATTTTCAACGGTGGAGTTTCTACACACCATAGATTAAGGTGTGGAGCTCTGCTATTCCTTGAGTATTAATGCAAAGTACTATTGTTCTTCTATTCAATTCATGCTTATTCTTATTCTAAGATATTCATTCGCACTTCAACCTGATGAATGTGATGATCCGTGACACTCATCACCATTCTCAACCTATGAACGCGTGCCTGACAACCACCTCCGTTCTACTTTCGATTGAATGACTATCTCTTGGATTCCTTAATCAGAGTCTTCGTGGTATAAGCTAGAATCCATTGGCAGCATTCTTGAGAATCCAAAAAGTCTAAACCTTGTCTGTGGTATTCCTGGTAGGATTCAGGAATTGAATGACTGTGACAAGCTTCAAACTCGCGAGTGTTGGGCGTAGTGACAGACGCAAAAGGATCACTGGATCCTATTCCGACATGATCGAGAACCGACAGATGATTAGCCGTGCTGTGACAAAGCATTTGGACCATTTTCACTGAGAGGACAGGAGGTAGCCATTGACGCCGGTGAAACCCGAACATACAGCTTGCCATCGAAAGGAGTAAGAATGATTGGATGAAAGCAGTAGGAAAGCAGAGATTCAGAAGGAACACAGTATCTTCATGCGCTTATCTGAAATTCTCACCAATGAAAAGCATAAGTATCTCTATCTTTATTTTATGCTTTATTTATCTTTATATTCGAAAACCATTATAACTATTTGAATTCGCCTAACTGAGATTTACAAGATGACCATAGCTTGTTTCATACCGACAATCTTCGTGGGATCGACCCTTACTCATGTAAGGTATTACTTGGACGACCCAGTGCACTTGCTAGTTAGTTATGCGAAGTTGTGACAAAGTGTGATTCACGTTTGAGAGCTCTAAGTGTTTGGCGCCATTGTTGATTATCACAATTTCGTGCACCAAGTTTTTGGCGCCGTTGCCGAGGATTGTTCGAGTTTGGACAACTGACGGTTCATCTTGTTGCTCAGATTAGGTAATTTTATTTTCAAAAAGTTTTCAAAAATCTTTCAAAAATTTTTCTTCTTTTTCATTTTTCAAAAAAAAATAATTTTCAAAAAAAATAAAATACAAAAAATTAATAAAATCATAAAAACCAAAAATATTTTGTGTTTCTTGTTTGAGTCTAGTGTCAATTTTTAAGTTTGGTGTCAATTGCTTGTTTTTACAATTTATGCATTTTTTCAAAAAATTCATGCATTGTGTTCTTCATGATCCTCAAGTTGTTCTTGGTAAGTCTTCTTGTTTGATCTTCATATTTTCTTATTTTGTGTCTTTTGTTGTTTTTCATATGCATTTTTGCATTCATAGTGTCTAAGCATGAAAAATTTCTAAGTTTGGTGTCTTGCATGTTTTCCTCTCTTGAAAATTTTTCAAAAATAAGTCTTGATGTTCATCTTGATCTTCAAAGTGTTCTTGATGTTCATCTTGACATTCATAGTATTCTTGCATGCATCATGTGTTTTGATTCATAATTTTTATGTTTTTGAGTCATTTAGTTGTTTTTCTCTCTCTTCATTAAAAATTCAAAAAAAATCAAAAATATCTTTTTCTTATTTTACTCATAATTTTCGAAATCTTTGGGTTGACTTAGTCAAAAAAATTTAAAAATAAGTTGTTTCTTCTTAGTTAAGTCAAGATTTCATTTTTAAAAATCTTATCTTTTCAAAATCTTTTTCAAAAATCAAATCTTTTTCATTTTTTATTATTTTTGAAAATTTTTAAATTGATTTTCAAATTCTTTTTCTTATCTTTATTTCATAATTTTCAAAAAACTTTACTAACAATTAATATGATTGATTAAAAAATTTGAAGTTTGTTACTTTCTTGTTAAGAAATGTTCAATCTTTAAATTCTAGAATCATATCTTTTAGTTTCTTGTTAGTCAAGTAATCAATTTTAATTTAAAAAATAAAATCTTTTTAATTTCCTTTTCAAATCTTTTTCAAAATATCTTTTCAATCATATCTTTTCAAACATATCTTTTTCAAATCATATCTTTTTCAAAACCAATTTCAAAATCTTTTCTAACTCATCTTTTCAAAATTGATTTTCAAATCTTTTTCAACTAACTAATTGACTTTTTGTTTGTTTCTTATCTTTTTCAAAACCACCTAACTACTTTTCTCTCTCTAATTTTTGAAAATTCCTCACCCTTTTTCAAAATTATTTTTAATTAACTAATTGTTTCAAATTTTAATTTTAATTTTATTTCTTCAGTTAGTTTTCAAAAATCACTAACCTTTTCTCTTTTTCAAAAATAATTTTTGAAATTTTCTCCCTCCCATCTCTTTCTATTTATTTTATTTATTTACTAACACTTCTCTTCATCTAAAAATTCGAATCCTCTCTTCCCCTTTTGTATTCGAATTTTTCTCCTCCTTCTTCTATTCTTTTCTTCTTCTACTCACATAAAGGAATATCTATACTGTGACATAGAGGATTCCTCTTTCTTTTCTGTTTCTTCTTTTTCATATGAGCAGGAGCAAGGATAAGGACATTCTTGTTGAAGCAGATCCTGAACCTGAAAGGACTCTGAAGAAGAAGCTAAGAGAAGCTAAAGCACAACAATTCAGAGAAAACCTTACAGAAAATCTCGAAAAAGAAGACATGGCCGAACCCAATAACAATGGTGGAGGTGCAAGGAGGATGCTTGGTGATTATACTACACCTACTTCCAATTTTTATGGAAGAAGTATCTCAATCCCTGCCATTGGAGCAAACAATTTTGAGCTGAAGCCTCAACTAGTTGTTCTTATGTAACTCAACTGCAAGATTGAGATACTGGTGCACGAAATTGCAATCACACTTTTGCAATCCCGCACAACTAACCAGCAAGTGCACTGGGTCGTCCAAGTAATACCTTGCGTGAGCAAGGGTCGATCCCACGGAGATTGTCGGCTTGAAGCAAGCTATGGTTATCTTGTAAATCTTAGTCAGGATATCAGAAATTATCAGGATTGATCGTGAAAGACAAAAGAACATGAAATGATTACTTGTTTTGCAGTAATGGAGAATAGGTTGAGGTTTTGGAGATGCTCCATCTTCTGAATCTCTGCTTTCCTACTGTCTTCTTCATCAAACACGCAAGGTTCCTTCCATGGCAAGCTGTATGTAGGGTTTCACCGTTGTCAATGGCTACCTCCCATCCTCTCAGTGAAAATGTTCCTATGCTCTGTCACAGCATGGCTAATCATCTGTCGGTTCTCGGTCAGGCCGGAATAGAATCCAGTGATTCTTTTGCATCTGTCACTAACGCCCCGCCTTCAGGAGATTGAAGCACGTCACAGTCATTCAGTCATTGAATCCTACTCAGAATACCACAGACAAGGTTTAGACCTTCCGGATTCTCCTGAATGCCGCCATCAGTTCTAGCTTATACCACAAAGATTCGGGTTAAAGAATCCAAGAGATAACTACTTAATCTA
>NC_029775.3:93346602-93346829 GCF_000817695.3 Arachis duranensis | reverse complement strand
ACCCTTTCAGATTGTGACTCAGCTTTGCTAGAGTCCCCAATTAGAGGTGTCCAGGGTTCTTAAGCACACTCTTGTTGCCTTAGATCCCAACTTTATTTCTTTCTTTTTCTGTTTCTTTTCTCTCTCTTTTTTTTTTTGAAATTTTTTTTTGTATCCACTGCTTTTTCTTGCTTCAAAAATCAATCTAATGATTTTTAGATCCTCAATAACAGTTCTCTTTTTCCTCA
>NC_029775.3:93346124-93346419 GCF_000817695.3 Arachis duranensis | reverse complement strand
AAATCCTGTACTTCTTGTTCTTTTGTGATTAAAGCATTTTTCATTTAAGAGAGGTGATGGATTCATAGGATATTCATAGCTTTTAGGCAGAAAATTTCAATTTTATTAATTATGAATTAAGAACAAGACTCAAAGATGAATATAAGATGAGACTAGAAAAAATAAAAATAGAAAACAAAACAAAAGAAAAAAAAATGCAAAAACATAGGCTCCTAATGATAGAGGTTTTCACAGAGTTAGGACTCAACAACCTTGATTTTGAGAAGTGGATGCTCCCTCAGCTTGAGAGGAGGGC
>NC_029775.3:93344341-93346038 GCF_000817695.3 Arachis duranensis | reverse complement strand
AGCAATTTGCAGAGCATGCAGTTCTGATTCTGCTGTTCTTCCTTCAGTTGCTCCATAGTCTCTTGCAACTTGGTGATAGATTCTTCTAGGCTGGTCCAGTAGTCAATTCTTGGGAATTCAGGGAGGAATTCCTGCGCCCTTCTCTTGATAGAGTTGTTTTGCATTTGTCCTTCCATTGACTTCTTGGTGATTGGGTGTTCAATGGGTATGAACTCATCTACTCTCATCTTCACCCCAGCCTCTTTACAGAGCAAGGAGATCAAGCTTGGGTAAGCCAGTTTGGCTTCAGTGGAATTCTTATTTGCAATTGTGTAAATCTCACAAGCAATCACATGATGAACCTCCACTTCTTTTCCAGGCATAATGCAATGAATCATCACTGCTCTCTTGATGGTGACCTCAGAACGGTTGCTAGTGGGCAATATGCTTAGCCACAGATTTGAGTAGAATTCCTGAACCATGTTCCTTCCAACCTTTATTTCAGGATTGGTTAGAACTTCCCATCCTCTGTTTCGAATTTGCTCTTGGATCCCCGGATATTCATCTTCTTTCAGATCAAATTTAACTTCCGGGATCACTGACCTCAGACCCATTATTTTGTGATAATGGTCTTCATGTTCTTTGGTTAAGAACTTCTCTTGATTCCAAAGATTCTTTGGATTATTCTCTTTCTTTCCTCTTAAATTGGTTTGTTTTCCCTTAGGAGCCATGATCTTGAAGAATTTTGGTTTAGTGATCACGGAAAAGCACACCAAACTTAGAGGTTTGCTTGTCCTCAAGCAAAAGAAAAGAAAGAAGAGAGAGAGGAAGAGGAAATTCGAATGGTGTGGTGGAAAGAGGGAGCCAAACGTGTATTTATAAGGTGGGGAGGGGAGTTTTTCGAAAAAAAACAGAGAAATTTGAAAGGAGATTTGAGAAGATATGGAAAGAAATTGAGAAAAGGGTGATTTTTTTGAACAAAATTTGGGAATGATTTGAGAGATTTGAAGAGTGATTTTGGATATTTGAAAATTTGAAAGTGAATGATGAGAGATTGAAATGTATTTTTGTAGAAAAATATGGGTGAGAAAAGGAAAGTTTGAAAAAATCTGATTTGAAAACAAAATTGTGGTCCCCCCACCTTACTGGCGTTACACGCCCAGAATGGCACTCATTCTGGCGTTTAACGCCCATTGGATGCCCCTTTTGGGCGTTTAACGCCCAGCCAGGTGCCCTGGCTGGCGTTAAACGCCAGAAATCCTTTATCACTGGGCGTTTTTCTGAACGCCCAGGATGCTGCACCCCTGGCGTTAAACGCCCAGAATGGTGCCCATTCTGGAGTTAAACGCCCAGAATGGTACCCATTCTGGCGTTTAACGCCCAAAATGCCCCTTACTGGCGTTTTTTCGCCAGTAAGCTCATTTTCTCTGCTTTTTGAGCTGAATCCTTCTGTAACTCTGTGAATTCCTTCATTTTTGATACTTGCCTCTGTAAAAACAAAACATATAACCTCCTAATGACTGGGTTGCCTCCCAGCAAGCGCTTCTTTACTGTCTTTAGCTGGACCTTCACTGAGAATCACTCAAATCTCAGTTTTGAGCATTCTTGCTCAAAATTGTTTTCAAGATAATGCTTGATCCTCTGTCCATTAACAATGAACTTTTTGTCAGAATCAGTATCCTGAAGCTCAACATATCCATATGGTGACACTCCTGTAA
>NC_029775.3:93341072-93342268 GCF_000817695.3 Arachis duranensis | reverse complement strand
GGTTGGTTTGACTTCTCCAGTCAACCCAAGCTTTCTGATAGTGGATGCAGGTATTAGATTGATGCTTGCTCCAAGATCACATAGGGCTGTCTTGGTGCAAGCACCTTCTAGTGTGCATGGTATCATAAAGCTTCCTGGATCTTGAAGCTTTTCTGGTAAGCTTTTTAGAATGACTGCACTGCATTCTTCAGTGAGAAACACTTTTTCAGTTTCTCTCCAATCCTTCTTATGACTTAAGATTTCTTTCATGAACTTAGCATAAGAAGGTATTTGCTCAAGTGCCTCTGCAAACGGAATCTTTATTTCAAGAGTCCTTAGATAGTCTGCAAAGCGGGCAAATTGCTTATCCTGTTCCGCTTGGCAGAGTTTTTGAGAATACGGCATTTTGGCTTTATATTCTTCAACCTTAGATGCTTCAGGTTTATTCCTTACAGAAGTGGTTGAAGAAGCCTTGTTAGAGGGATTACTGTCAGCACTCTCAGGTGTCTGATCTTCCCTTGGCGTCTGAGCGCCAGGATTGGGTGGAAAATGGGCGTTTAACGCCAACTTTTCCCCCTTCTCTGGCGTTTGAATGCCAGAACTGGGCAAGGAATGGGCGTTTAACGCCAGCTTCCCTTCCCTTTCTGGCGTTTGAACGCCAATAACATTCCTCTCTGGGCTCTTACTGTCCTCCGAGGGATTTTGCACAGTGGTTTGGTTGTCCTCTGTCAATTGTTCCTTGTTTGGCTTTTTGCTCTTCTGAGCAGTGTTATTCAGTATCTTCCCACTCCTCAGTTGAACTGCTTGACATTCCTCTGTTATTTGTTTAGATATTTGCTGTTTTGCTTGATTCAACTGCAGTTCTATGCTCTTGTTAGCAACTTTAGTTTCATGGAGCCATACCTTCCTTCTTTGGGACAACTTGGACAGGGCTCACCCAGGGGCTATCGAAATAGGATAAATAATCCCAGCCTCTAGTAATTTAGTGATCTCTTTCTGCACCACCTCCTTCATGGCTGGATTTAGCCTCCTCTGTGGTTGAACCACTGGTTTGGCATTATCCTCCAACAGGATTTTGTGCATACATCTAGCTGGGCTAATGCCCTTAAGATCACTTATGGACCACCCAAGAGCTATCTTGTGTGTCCTTAGCACTTGAATCAGTGCTTCCTCTTCCTGTGAATTTAAGGCAGAGCTTATAATCACTGGAAAAGTTT
>NC_029775.3:93336875-93340972 GCF_000817695.3 Arachis duranensis | reverse complement strand
TAAAAAAATTATAATATTAAAAATTTTTTTATCAAAAAGTACAAAAAAAAGAGATAATAAAAAAGAATCAAATAGAAATTTCAAAAATTAGAATCAAAGAAAGAAATTAAAATTTTCAATTATATCATACATATCCACACCATTACATTATATTTCTATTTATAAGTCTAATACTAATCCAGTAATCCTAATATTACTCTCTTTTTCAAAATAATATTATCCTTAAAATTGTGATAAAATATATAACCTAATTATAATTAACAACAATAAATTCTCAAAAAATATTTGTTATTTTATTTCTATTCTACTACTAAAATTTAAAATTCTTCTGGGATCCAATTGAAAAAATTGAAGCCCACAAACAAAAATCAAACACAATGAGTTGATCCAAAGTTGGCGTAAGTGGTGGTGGCTTGGCTAAATAGGAGGGACGCGACGGAATGGATCTCCACCGTTCATCAACGCCAACCTCGGCGCTGCTTTTGGCTTTGTTGTCGTCTCAGAGTCACCTCAAATCTGAGTCATTATTGTCATCCTTCACCAACTCGGAGGTGCCAATGGCAACTCTACTATGCTAGCTCTCTTCTTCATTCATGACAGTAGTCCACAGGTTTGACAATTCCGGTGGTGGAACTTGTCATTATTGAAGTTTTCTTTATTTTAATCTAATAAGAGGTTCTTTAGTTATTGTAGTCATAGTATAAAATGATTTAGAGATTTAAAAACCTCATTTTGGTTTTATAATGAAATCATGGTGTAGACAATTGAGATTAAGGAGTTCTTCTTTTGTTGCATCGGAAAATTAGATAGAAGGTTGAGAAGTTCTTTCGAATCAATTCCCAAACTATGACATTGACAAGTTAAATTGAGGAGTTCATTTTTTGTTGCATTAAGAAATTTGGTATAAGTTGAGTGATTCTCTTTATACTTAATTTTAATTTATTTTTTTTATTTTTATTTTAATTTTAATTTATCTTTTTTTTATTCAGTTTGATACCTATCTTCTTATTTATATTTTATTTCTTTATCAATAGTTTCTCCCATCTCAGATTGCCTCTATTCTTTGTTAAGCATTCAGACCACGGCCGATCTCCTTCGGTTTGTGTCGTATTGCTACCACAAGGTTTGTTTCTAATAATGTCTCCATCATTTCTGTTTGTAATTTTTGGAACAACTCCACTATAATCGTTGAATATGGTCATTGTTTTTTAAAATTAATTTTTCAATTTAAAATGTTGTTTTGAACAAAATCTGGTAACACTCGTTGAAAATCTGGTTAGTAACGATATAAGAATACAATTTAAAGATTGGCCAATTTGCTTCCAGAACCACATCAGATCGCGGCCGATCAATCTCCCTCAACCTCTCAAATGTGTTGAGCTTCCCATATTTTTTTGGCATTCCATAACTTCCATACACAGAATCTACCAATAGTCGTTAGTACCATTGAACATTCAAAAATTGTCATACTAAGAAATGTGATTTGAATTTGGACCACCACAAAAAACAGTAAAACGTTGTTGGTATGGTGTTTAATGACAACACTATTTGATAACATTTTATATCAAGAGATACAAATATAACATTAGAATAGAAATTTTTAGAATTAGAACTAAAGGAAAAAATTGAAGTTTCTAATTATATTATACATACTTATATCGTTATATCATACTCTTATTTATAGAATATTTTTTTAATTAAATAGACTATAAACCAAATATTAATGCTAACATATTTTTGTTATTTCTAAAAAAAATAAAAATATAAAAGTTCACATAAATCCAAAAAAATCTTATGAAAAAACATATTCGATATAATTATTTATGTGTTTTCCATTATTAATATAACTTGATTTTTCGAAGTGGATTCGTAACGAAAATAAACTGCATGATTACTAATAATACCCGGTTTCTTTTGTGACCTAAAAGGTAAAATTATAAAATTCTACAAAATCTAAACAAATAAAGTTCAACTTTGGTGATCCGATCCGCACCAACAAAGATAAATATCAACTTTATATTCCTTAGCCCTTTATATATGTTCCTCTCATGTTTATGATAAATCATATGCAATAATATTTTTATCAATTTTATTTTATTTTTTTTAAAAAATGAGTCTTCATATTTATTTTGAGCCTATGAAATAAAGTGCAGCTAGCCCTCATCACCAGCCGCAGATGTTTCTAGTGAAATATGAATTGTCACTCAAATCCCCAAATAAAGTTTGCCGACATGTAACCTTGATATCTAGGTTGCCCACTTTTCTTTATTTCACTTCTTTTTCATCTGATTGGGAAGTTAAACCACCCTTTTTATTCCTAATTTTATTATAAGAACAAAAACCAAATAATAGTATATACAGCCATTTTTAACTATATATAAAAATTGATTATTTTTCATCAAACACATATAACAATATAAAAACTGTATTTTTTAAGAATAATGTTAGGTACGTAACTAATATTATAGCAATTAAGTTCAATTGATATTATAGCAAGTTAGTAAATAAATTCAACATGAAATCTATTAAAATTGATTTTTTTATTAAATTTAAATTTCAGATTTTTTTAATGAGTTTCAGATATTATTATTTTTAAGAGTTTTAAACATTTTTTTTAATATTCAATAATAATAGACCTCAAGATTATTATTCTTTAATTTGTCTGATCCAGTGCATATTAATAACTAAGTTAACTACTTAACTATATTCAATAAATATATAATCTTATGTCTACTATCTAATATATTTTTTTTTCACACTGCTAAACCATTTTTATTGATTTGATTGCTTTTCAAAATTACATGATAATTAGGTACTCAAATATAGGAAAGTTATGAATCTCTATCGTCCTAACTTTAAATAGGACATCTTACCATCAACTATTATATATATGTCAGCTTTAATTAAGTAGAAATTAAAGCAAGAAATTTGTACATGCACCGGCTTTGTTTCTTTGTTATTAATATAAAATAAATAAACAAATAATGCAAGAAATTTTTGCAAGTTCAGTATAACTCAATTATCATAATATTCAAAGCCACTAAGAGTGATCTTGCTGTAAAAATCTTATATAGTAGTATGCATGCATGAAATCATAAATTCGAACTACATTATTGTTAAGAAAAAATATAGAAAATTAATTTTTAAGTAGTTAATAGTTATTTATTTATTTATTTAACTTTTATTTTTGTAGAATTTAGGGTTTAGAGTTAGAATTTAGAGTATATAATTTAAGATTTAGAATGTAAGATTTAAAATTTAGAATTTTAAATTAAAAAAAAGTTAACTGATATAGTTGAAAAAAGTTAACTAATTCTCTAATTGAACTCTATTGTTAATTATGTATAATCAAAATTATACTTATCCCCAACTTATTTCCAAGATCACTTTTGAAAATAAATGCACAGACAGTTGAAAAGAAATCACCAAAATATACCACAATAATAATATGGCAATTTTTTATAACTTGATCTCCTGCAAAATTTTAAGATATATATATAATATGAAAATCCAAATGCAAAATAACTATTCACATTTTAGGTGGTATATATATATCATAATAAGAAGCCAAGAAACTTTTTTGCTTTGATTTATTATTTAATGTTTAACGTCTTGTCTCTTTGGTAGTAATAATTTTCTCCTAGTTACTGAAATAGTTGAGAGTAAAAACAAATTCTTATTCACATTGCATCTAAGAATAATATTTCCACCAATTGTTACAGCTTTCTTGAGTTAAACAGTTATTCTATCTCTATATGATTGATACCTATGATCCTCTTTTTCTTTTATGGCTACGTACGTTATTTTCCTAATACTAAAATTAAAAGAAAAACAGAATCACTTCATCGGCATGCAAGACCCCACGGTTTCAAACTTTCAATATTGATTTATTGCTCTAATTAATAACAATCTTTCTATGATTTATATCTCTTAGTTAACATATTTGTAATGTTTATAATATAATTAGACCTAGTTGGTAAAACCTCTTATATATTTGTGCTTTTAGTTTTAAAAAGTTGGATGTACTTTAAAAAGTATCTATGAGTATTTTTTTTAAAACTAATTTGTATTTTTAAAGTTAAAAATCTTATATAATA
>NC_029775.3:93336505-93336775 GCF_000817695.3 Arachis duranensis | reverse complement strand
TTGGGCGTTTAACTCCAAGTTTTATGCCAGTTCCGGCGTTTAACGCTGGAATTTCTGAGGCTGTTTTGCCACGCCGATTTGAGCCATCAAATCTTGGGAAAAGTATAGACTATCATATATTTCTGGAAAGCCCAGGATGTCTACTTTCCAACGCCGTTGAGAGCGCACCAATTGGGTATCTGTAGCTCCAGAAAATCCACTTCGAGTCCAGGGAGGTCAGAATCCAACAGCATCTGCAGTCCTTTTTAGTCTCTGAATCAGATTTTTGCT
>NC_029775.3:93336138-93336400 GCF_000817695.3 Arachis duranensis | reverse complement strand
ACACAAACTCATAGTAAAGTCCAGAAAAGTGAATTTTAACTAAAAACTAATAAAAATATACTAAAATCTAACTAAATCATACTAAAAACATACTAAAAACAATGCCAAAAAGCATACAAATTATCCGCTCATCATACCACGAAGATTCCGATTAAAGAATCCAAGAGATAACTACTTAATCTAAGGTAGAACGGAGGTGGTTGTCAGGCACGTGTTCATAGTTGAGAATGATGATGATTGTCACGGATCATCACATTCATCT
>NC_029775.3:93332674-93336006 GCF_000817695.3 Arachis duranensis | reverse complement strand
TTCTGAGGGTGACTTTGAACGCCGGTTTGGGCCATCAAATCTTGGGAAAAGTATGAACTATCATATATTGCTGGAAAGCCCAGGATGTCTACTTTCCAACGCCGTTGAGAGCGCGCCAATTGGGCTTCTGTAGCTCCAGAAAATCCACTTCGAGTCCAGGGAGGTCAGAATCCAACAGCATCTGCAGTCCTTTTTGGTCTCGGAATCAGATTTTTGCTCAGGACCCTCAATTTCAGCCAGAAAATACCTGAAATCACAGAAAAACACACAAACGCATAGTAAAGTCCAGAAAAGTGAATTTTAGCTAAAAACTAATAAAAATATACTAAAAACTAACTAGATTATACTAAAAACACACTAAAAACAATGCCAAAAAGCGTATAAATTATCCGCTCATCAGATACTCTGTAAGGTTTTCTCTGAAACGCCAAAAATACGTTACAACTTGGTGTTTAATCCCAAGAGAAGCCTCTGCACGTGTAATGCTCAAGCTCAGTCCAAGCACACACCAAAGTGGGCCCCGAAAGTGGATTTCTGCACTTAGACTTAATTTTGTAAACCCTAGTAACTAGTTTAGTATAAATAGAACTTTTTACTATTGTACTCAGGTCTTTGGATTGATCTTTAATCAGTGTATGCGATTTTAGACCTCCATAAGGGCTGGCCATTCGGCCATGCCTGGACCTTTATCACTTATGTATTTTCAACGGTGGAGTTTCTACACACCATAGATTAAGGTGTGGAGCTCTGCTGTTCCTCGAGTATTAATGCAAAGTACTATTGTTCTTCTATTCAATTCATGCTTATTCTTATTCTAAGATATTCATTCGCACTTCAACCTGATGAATGTGATGATCCGTGACACTCGTCACCATTCTCAACCTATGAACGCGTGCCTTACAACCACCTCCGTTCTACTTTCAATTGAATGAGTATCTCTTGGATTCCTTAATCAGAGTCTTCGTGGTATAAGTTAGAATCCATTGGCAGCATTCTTGAGAATCCGAAAAGTCTAAACCTTATCTGTGGTATTTCGAGTAGGATTCAGGGATTGAATGACTTTGACGAGCGTCAAACTCGCGAGTATTGGGCATAGTGACAGATGCAAAAGGATCACTAAGTCCTATTCTGACATGATCGAGAACCGACAGATGATTAGCCGTGCTGTGACAGAGCATTTGGACCATTTTCACTGAGAGGACGGGAGGTAGCCATTGATGCCGGTGAAACCCGAACATACAGCTTGCCATGGAAATGAGTAAGAATGATTGGATGAAAGCAGTAGAAAAGCAGAGATTCAGAAGGAACACAGTATATCTTCATGCGCTTATCTGAAATTCCCACCAATGAAAAGCATAAGTATCTCTATCTTTATTTTATGCTTTATTTATATTTATATTCGAAAACTATTATAATCATTTGAATCTGCCTAACTGAGATTTACAAGATGACCATAGCTTGCTTAATACCGACAATCTCCGTGGGATCGACCGTTACTCACGTAAGGTATTACTTGGACGACCTAGTGCACTTGCTGGTTAGTTGTGCGAAGTTGTGACAAAGTGTGATTCACGTTTGAGAGTTCCAAGTCTTTGGTGTTATTGTTGATGATCACAATTTCGTGCACCAATTGAGACAACTTATCTAGACTTCATGGACATCTCAATGTAGTGTACCTGTACCAATGGAGATCCTTATGTGCTTTGACAACATGCCTAACCTGTGGCCATATGGGTGTTCTTTATAACCATTAGCGCCATGGAAGAGGGTGGGACTACAACGATGGTGATGGAGGTGTTAATCATGTCTCTTGCATCCATTGTTACGGGGACTATGAGTTGATACTCTTTGTCAACCTGTTTTAAGTTAGGTTCACCTTTGAGTTATAGGTTTATTCAAGTAAATTAACTTGTATATTTCGGATGTATATTTTTAAATTTTATATCATCATACAAGTATTATGTTGATGTGATATTTTTATATTTTCAAATTCAATTACAGGATTGTTATATTGTTTAATAGTTAGATTAAATGTATGATTAGATTTCATTAAGTTTAATATTAACAACTACGTTATGCTGAAGAAAATCTCATGCCCTAAGCTGTTCAAGCTGTGATGTTGATGGTTTGATGAATCAGAAAGGATTAAGAGAGGGAGAGAGATAGGTTATTCTCATTATTGGAGAGAATGAAAAATCCCCCTTAGAAAATATTTGTTGAGTTATTACACCTTATATACTATGTACTTTTTTTTATGTACTCTCACTAAAAAATAATTACAATGGTAAACCTATTATTGATAAAGAAATAATCTAGGTAACACCCTCCCGCAAGCTAGAATTGTGTAAATCTAACAATCCTAGCTTGGAAACATTGGCAAGAAAAGGACCCGGTGGCAGAGCTTTGGTAAGAAAATCAGCAAGTTGATCCTTGGAACGAACTGGCATAAGATGAATGAGACCAGACAAATGCTTTTCACGAACAATGTGGCAGTCCACTTCAATGTGTTTAGTTCTTTCATGAAAAATGGGATTATTGGCAATGTGAATGGCTGACTGGTTGTCACAGAATAGAGTGATAGACTTTTGAAGCGGCAAGCCAATGAAATCCATTAAGAAAGATAACCAACTAGCTTCACAAGTGGCAACAGCAAGAGACCTATATTCAGCTTCTGCAGAGGACTTGGCAACTGTGGTTTGCTTTTTACTCTTCCAGCTAATGAGCGAGTTCCCAAGCATGAAGCAATAACCGGAAATGGAGCGACGAGTATCGGCACAGGTAGCCCAGTCAGCATCGGCAAATCCAGTGAGATGCAGATTAAAAGTAGAGGAGAAGAAGAGACCAATTGCAGGTCGGCCTTTTAAATATCAGAGTACACAAAAAGCAGCCTGTAGGTGAGAAGTTGTTGCACAGTCCAAAAATTGGCTCAAACGTCCCACAGCATAAGAGATATCGGGTCTAGTATTTGTGAGGTAAAGGAGTCGGCCGATGAACTGTCTATAAACAGTGTTGTCTGTTAAAATGGTACCTGATTCCTTTGAAAGTTTCTGACTATAATCAAATGGAGTAGAGAGAGGCTTGCAATCTAGATAACCAAAATCTCTGAGAAGGTCCATGGTGTACTTCCGCTGATAAATGTGAATTCCAGAGTTAGAGCGTGCTACTTCCATTCCCAAGAAGTATTTGAGATCACCAAGATCCTTTATTTTGAATTTGTCATCCAAATCTTGCTTGATGGAATTGATTTCACCAATGTCATTCCCAGTTAAAACCAAGTCATCAACATATACTAGAATGGCAGTGAAGCTTTGAGATTGTTTCTTAATGAAGAG
>NC_029775.3:93311158-93330970 GCF_000817695.3 Arachis duranensis | reverse complement strand
TACTCATTGTATATAACCCTTCTATACACTCAGCAATGGCAATCATTTTTGATGTGGATCTATCTTGTATCTCACAACACTTATCATTGATTAACAATTGACAATGTAAGTTTGAGGTTAATTTTGACACAGATATCAATTTAAAATCAAAAGAAGGAATGTATAAAACATTTTTGAGAAAAAAATTTTTAGAGAATGTGATTGTGCCAATGATGGTGCTAACAGTTTTGGTTCCATTTAGCAATATCACATTGATTGGATCAATATTTTGAAAACTTGCAAAATCTTTTAAGTCAAAAGTCACATGATCTGTTGCACCGGAATCAATGATCCATAGTGTAGATTTTGGAGTGATAATGCTCATAATTCTCGCATTAAAATGTAATGCAATGGTTTTACCTGGAGTGGAAGTGTGAATGGAATTAGTCAAAATTTGATTTGCATTATGAGGTTGTTGCTGCACACTTTTGTCTTTGATCAACTCTAACAAGGCAAATCTTTGCTCTGGAGTGAATCCAGATCTTGATATTCTAATGTTCTCTTGGAGACAATTGGGCTGGAATTGTTTGTCACTGAGTATATCATCATGCCCCTCAGTGATCACGTGATTGATGGTGGTGTTATGTTGCTGCCATTGGTAGAAGTGGGAGGAGTACCCATGCTTCTTATAGCATACATCTTCTGTGTGGCCTTGCTTGTTGCAATGAGAGCAAGCCAATGTAGCTCTACGACCTCTGCAATGGGAGGATCTGTTTGCCATGTTTGCCATTTTGAGAAATCAATGAATCACAGAGTAATAGGGATTCAGATCTTCTTCCTTCCAACTCGTTGATCGGAACAGCTATGTTCACCAAGAAAGAATCTTGCGAAATAGCCTCTCATCAAACTCTATTGGATGAGTTTGAAGGAAGAGGTAAGAATGGGGGAAAGAAAATGTCGAAAGAAAAATTAGGGATAGAAAGAGAATGGCAAAATTGGATTCGCAACTTTTTCTTTTTTTTTTTTTGATTCACAGCTTGGTTGCTCTCCACGCTCACCGCACCATGAAGAAAATCTCATGCCCTAAGCTGTTCAAGCTGTGATGTTGATGGTTTGATGAATCAGAAAGGATTAAGAGAGGGAGAGAGATAGGTTATTCTCATTATTGGAGAGAATGAAAAATCCCCCTTAGAAAATATTTGTTGAGTTATTACACCTTATATACTATGTACTTTTTTTTATGTACTCTCACTAAAAAATAATTACAATGGTAAACCTATTATTGATAAAGAAATAATCTAGGTAACACTACTCTCAAATTAACTCCATAAAAATAGTTTTGTCCCTTGAATATTTTGAAATGGCTGATTTTTTACTTTTGTCATAATTTTGGAATAATTTAATATCAATACAAAAAATTTAAATAAACTGAACTTAGATCAAATGAAAAAGGTAACTTAGCCAGTAGATTTTGACTAAAGTTATACATGCAATTTTTGCTCTTTTTCTTTAGCTGAATATTTACATAAACACAAGTTATGTTAAATTATTATCTCTTAAATAAAATATGTTATATATTTTAACATACATAAGACAAGTATTATGAGTAATCCATAACTTTAATTTGAAAAGCATTTTATACATCAGGTATTAGACTAGCCGTATGTTAAAAGCATTTGAAAAGCATTTTATGTTGAAATGTCATTATCTGACCAATTCTACTCCTTTTGTGTCATATTAAAATAATACACAATATTAGAAAAACAAATTCAACAAGGTAACTCAACAGTCTATTCACCCATCAATCACATCAATAATAAAAAAATTAATGTCACATCTAACACTACAAGCACATATGACACATAAAATCGTAATTATGTCTATGCCATGCTATGCATGAAACATATTACATATCCCTATAAAATAACACAAATACATATATTTATTAATAACTCCTAACAAAATATCATTCGTGTACTTTCTATTAGACCAAAAATAGAAATAACATAATAAAAAAATACTATCATAGAATATTTTCATCTGATCCACTACTTTTTTAATAAATTAAAAAGATACAGGCATATTTTATGAATAACAAAAGTTAAACCATTATGGAATAAATCTATTATACTAGATCAAACTTAAATTTATCCGAACACAAAAGTAAATACACAGTAAACATATAATCCAAATGTTCATGAACGATAATCATTCATAAGAAAAATTGCATTGTTATAAGAGGGCCGCTAGGGGCCAGTAGTTTTCTAACTTTTGGGCCAGCAAACAACCAGCAATACTAATTTTATACCTCAAACAAAATAAAGCCCAAACTCATAAAGAGAGCGTGTATTCACGCTCCTTTACCACGCTCTCTTCTTTTCCCCAAAAATTTTAGTCTCTCCTCTACACTCTTGCACGCCATTTTTGTTGCTCTCAACGCTGGAGCATGCTCAACACGAATCAGCATTCTTGAGCTCGCTGTTCATCTCAAGTAGCGTCTCCAATAGCAGCAGCGTTACTCTCTGCAACATGCAACAGCATCTCTCAGCTCTCTATCCATTCTTCTTCGTTTCTACTAATGCGTGATGCTTCTTCAAGATTAATGTGAAGGTAAATGAGTTTTGATTTTTGTTCATTTATTGCTTTCTTCAACTCTTACCTTCTTGATGTCCATCATTCTGTATCCATTCAAAACATGCAACTAGAAATTCATAATAACACCCAAAAATATTACTCAATGTTTCCTGTCTTTCATGAAAAATCTTTAAATACTCTATAATAAAATTTCTTTTGATTTTGATTTTGATTTTGATTCATCAATAAGTTATTATCTCAGTTGTTACTAGAGGTTTGTTGTGGTAGAGCTTTGGAAATTGAAGCTGAAGTTTAATATGATAAGACGCAGCAACACCATTTTCATGAATAGATTGCCCACCACCTGTTTGAGAAATTACCGCAGCAACTCTATAATAACTCTTCTCTTCTTCTACCTTTATTATTACTTTTGCCAGTCCATTTTGTCCTTGGTATGCTCCTGGATGTTGGTGGTTTCTGGTCAATGATTTATTTTGCTGCGCATGAAAATTATTCAACAGTGTGAGGAGCTATGTTATATCATATGACTTAGGTTCTTAATCAAGCCACCTCGTTGATGTCAATTTTGATAGACCACCTAAATACATTGTTGTTGATGCTATTATATTAACTAATCATACATAGAAAAGCAATCTCTGTAACAAGAATTAATTGCTTGAAGATTGATGAATTGAATCAATACATGTATATGAAAATCATAATAACTTGGCTGTCAACCAATATTAGCTCTCAGAAAGAAAATAAAGCTATATTCAAAAATACTTTCATGGTTATCCCTTTATGCATAAAGTCAATTAAATTATTTTGTGTTTAATATGAACTATGAAGGAAGGAACAGAAGACTTCAAGGCTTAGCTGCTGCTATCCTAAAGTTGTGGGAGAAGAGTCTTATTGCAAAAATTGCTATCAAGTTTGGAGTTCGTGTAAACTTCTATTGTGTATTTGACCCTGAGTCTGTTTTAGATAATCTATTCATTACTGGTGTCATCATTCTATATCCATTCAAAATATGCAAGAAAAAAAATTCATAATGGCACCCAAAAATATGACTTAATGTTTCCTGTCTATTCATGAAAATCTTTAAGCACTTTATAATAAAAATATATTTTGATTTTGATTTTGATTCATCATATCTTGTTTATGAAACTTAGGTACTTTTAATTTATAAATCTTTGAAAAAATTCATTAAGTTATTATCTCATTTGTTAGTACAGCTTTGTTGTGGTAGAGCTTTGATAATGGCTACTGCATAATTGGTTACTAGCTTTGTTAATAGTATGTTTCTTAATAACATGCAGTGATTATTTGAAAATGGAAAAAGATCCAGATATTAAGATGCCGCGAAGAAGTACAACTACAAAGAAATCTGAAGCAGGAACTAGAAGGAAAATGCCGAAAACTCTTGAAGAACTAGAATCTCGGATATGAACCAATTAAAAAGGGGATTTTGCACACTTTACTCAGGACACTTTGCACCCATCTGAATGAAATTTTGTACACACTTTAATGAGAATTTGCACACATTATTCAGCATAGTTTACACTTAATATAATTGGTTTTTGCACACATTTTTCGAATAGTTTGCACCCACTTTAATTTGATTTTGCACACATCAATTTTGCCTAAAGTATACATGCCTAGATATAATTCCTATCAATCTGGATCCTCTCACCTTAACTTTGAACATCAACACATGGCATGAGCACGACAGGACCATGTCCAAATGTGGCTGCTTCCATTTATGTATGTTGTGTCTAGTAGATATATCCCTAGGCTTCTCTCTACTACTAAAATGATGGGATAATGTTAAATCATACTGTTACTTACATGTCTTTGGTAACTGTTTAGTGGGTCGTTGTTATATTTTTGGCTGGTATATGATGTGGGTTATTTAATTTGTACACCATAGGGGAAAATATTGCATATGCTGCATGCTGGGATTATTAACTTGTACTAAAAACTACTGACCCCCTAGCGGTGCACACATCAATTTTATAATTTGCACTCACTTTAATCAAGTTTTGCACACCTCACTTGCACAGTTTGCACTCAGTTTAATAAAATTTTTCATATATCACTTAGCATATTTTGCACCCAGTTTAATAAGATTTTTTTACTTTATGTTTGCAGAAAGTAATAGAATGTCGTTGTTCTCCTGTTTCGGTTTTCACAACGATAAATTCTCTTACAAAAGAGCAAAAAATTGAAGTTGATAAAATGGGATTCTCATCCATGAAGGCTATTCAAGATTGGAAAATTGATAGGCGGTTATTCCTCGCACTTGCTAAAGCATATAACACAATAACAAGCAAACTGGAATTAGTGGTGGGGGATATCGATGTGACAACAGACAAAATTGGGTTAGCTCTAGGATTACCTTCAATTGGTAAAAGTTTTCCAGAAAAAGAAGATTGGACTTCAGAGCAAAAAAGATTAGTTGCCCCATTCAAGTCTGTGACAAACCCATGGTTACAAGAAGTATTACATTCAAGAGAATGTAATGTTTTAACATCCAAAGGGAGAGATTATTTTAGGAGAGCATTTACAATGTTCATTATTAGCTCATTTTTGGCACCAACAAGTAGCGCTGTCACATCCCCAAAACACTTACGTGCCATTGTTGATGTAGAGAATATCACAAGATACAATTGGGCAAGATTTGTGCATGATGAGCTTATGAAAGGGGTTCAAAAATTCAAGGAAAAAAATACATTAAGTATTGATGGTTGTCTTTATGTTTTGATGGTAATCTGTCTAATGTACTTATCCTTTTTTTTTCCTTTTTTCATTTCTTTTTTGATGATAATCATTACATTTATTATTTTGCTTGTAGATTATCTATTACCACAAAGACACATTTGGAGATAAGGAAAATTATATGGGGCCTCCACCACCATGGATTGCTTATTGGGATAAAGAAAAACTTGCAAAGAAGTTGACACAGGAGTCATCAAAGCAAAGGCCAACGGTTTGTTTTATTTATTTTATCATGTTAATTCGCTTCTTTTTTTAAAAAAAAATTGATGATTGCTTATAATATCCTAGAATTCTTTCTATTAATGAACCCCTTAATGCACATTTCTAAGTTGAATTCTTTTCACTTCTAGTTATCAGCTACGTTTTGTTTATCTAAGAGGAAATATATTAATTAGGTTTGATCCTTTATGTGTTCTTGTGTGATGTGTGATGTGTGTGTTGTTTGAGATACATACAACTGTGTTGAATTCCTAAATTGTTGAAATCCTGATATCTATATAGAATGCTCAAATGGCATAGTTATAGTTATGATATTGCCTCAATTTTATTCTAAGTCTTATATTTGCATGCCTTGTTTTAGAAGTTAGTAAAATGACATTCTAAGACACAACGAAGGAAAAGAAAGAAAGGTAAAAAAAATAAAATTTTGGGAAGCCTATGAGTATTACAAACACTCTTTATCACTAATTAAATTTCTTTTTTATAGATTTGATGAACAAAATAATGACAACAAAATGTCAAAGGAAGATGATAATGTATCAGATGAGCAAAAAGATAAAGAAAGGTAAAAATTAGTTTTGATTTATCTTTTGTAATAAAAGAGAATGTAAAGTAAAATATAGTGTATTCTTCTTTATAGTGATGCAAAGCAAGATGATGAAAAAGAGGTCAAAACAAGGTAAAAATAGTGTATGTGCTTTTTTTATAGTTATGATTTTTTTTATTTATTGTTCTACAAATCTTTAATTATTGTTTTTATTGATTTAATAGGGAAGACAAAAAAGATGAAAACAACATGAGATCGCCAATGAGATCGCCTAGCAATATGGGTATAAATTATAGTTCTTAGTGTTTGTTGTTTTGCATTATGTATTATGTGAATATATATGAGATTTTTGTTATGTAATTTTGCACACATGAATCAACAAGTTTGCACCCTATGTAATGAATTTTTGCACACATGAATTTGATGTTTTGCACCCACTTTAATGATATTTTGCACACATGAATTTGATATTTTGCACCCGCTTTAATGAATTTTTGCACCCGCTTTAATGAGATTTTGCACACATGAATCAGCAAGTTTGCACCCTATGTAATGAATTTTTGCACACATGAATTTGATGTTTTGCACCCACCTTAATGAATTTTTGCACACATGAATCAGCAAGTTTGCACCCTATGTAATGAGATTTTGCACACATAAATTTGATATTTTGCACTCACTTTAATGAGATTTTGCACACATGAATCAGCAAGTTTGCACCCTATGTAATGAATTTTTGCACACATGAATTTGATGTTTTGCACCCACCTTAATGAATTTTTGCACACATGAATCAGCAAGTTTGCACTCCCCTTAATGATATTTTGCACACATAAATCTGATAATTTGCATTTGCTTTAATGAGATTTTGCACACATGAATTTGATGTTTTGCACTCACCTTAATGATATTTTGCACACATGAATCATAGTTTGCACTCACATTCCTATTATTTAGATTCCACTTTCTCTCTATTTTAAATCTCATTTTTGTGTGCATACATTAATATAATTTTTGTGTATATGTTCTGTTTTATGCTTTAGATGATGCAATAAAACCTGAATGGAGAGAAATTGTGCAAAGTGCAGTACAAGCTTTCTTAGAAATAGAAGACTGTGATATATATACACCTTCTCCAATCAAGAAGACACAAGAACCTGTGGTACCATCAATTCCATCATTCTCCCTAATGATACATGAGAAAAACAAAATAGGGGAAGAAAAAAAGGTGATAGATGAGAAAAATAAAATAGGGGAAGAAGAAAAGGTGATAGAGGATAATAAGTTAACAGAATTAGATAAGGATAAGATATACTTTTGGGCAACAGACGATAGGTTGAACAAGGATGAGACTTTATGCATCTTAAAAGATATACCTAGAGCAATGCTTGTTAGGGAGGATATCATGTCAATGTTGCCAAGACATCAGATAAACAATATGGTTAGATTTCTTGATTGTGACATGTTTCTGTTTTTTTTTTATATTTTTATGTGTATTATGTTTTGGAACTAACATTACATTGTAAAATGCAGGTTTTGAATTATATGATCTTTTTTTTCAACAAATTAAGGCCACCTAGCTTTGATGTCTATTGCATAAATGCTTTTATTTTGGTGTGTATACAAAATTACAAACTACTTTTTCAGTTTTATAATTGGAGAGTTTAAACTTTATAATCTAACTATTTCTTTATATATAGGGAGAGATGTTCTCACATTGGGGACACTTGATCAAAAGAAAGAAAAAAAGTTATGTACTTCTTCCCGATGATTTTGGAAAGAATGGTGACAGCTTTTTTGAGCAAAAGGAAATTCCAAAACATAGATGGGTGAGTAATTTTTGTTCTCTATGTATTGTGTTAATTTTTTTGTTTGTGCCAGAGCTATATTTGCTATGTATTTATTTTGTCGGTGTCATGCTATTTGTGGATTAATTTCATTCCTTCCCTGTCATAGTTGAAACTTCTCTACCATAGTTGAATCCCTTAAGAAAATAGTACTAGACCGAAAATGTTTACCTTTATTTAATTCTGGGGATGTCTATTTCCTGTGCTCTGCATTTTTTTCAGAACCCTGTTTCTATCCACATACCCTGTCACTGTTACCTTGTGTTAATTTTTTTCATTTGAATGCTATTAAATATTTATAATGGAACAGAAATGAAACAGAAATGCTATCCTCTGTTTTTGGACTAATAACAATAATTGGACATATAAAGTTATAGACATGAATATATTACTTAATGCTATCCTCTGTTTTTGAATCTATACTTGATATATGGGCATTGGAGCTTCTCTTTATTTATACATTAAAGTTAGTGATGCCTTCTTTTGCCTCATTTGAATCTGCTGACCCTAATCATGAGAAGTATTTCTGTATCCTTTGGTACTTATGGTTTTGGACAATTTCATCATTACTTTGTTAAATTATAAATCGATTTGTTGGTCAAGACTTTCACTTCTAATAAGAAAATATAATATAATGCAGTTATTGGTGCCGTGTTGCTATGACTATCACTGGTGGCTATATGCTTATGACATCTATGAAAAGAGACTTTTTGTCTTGGATTCCTTGTATAAAGAGGCTAAAGGAGATAGGGTGCAGTTAGACATATATGCGGTATAATTTCAATAGTTTTGCTCACATGATATTATATTATGTGGTTTAATAGTTTTATTTATTAACAATGAACCTTTTTTTTCAGAGCAAATTGATTCAACAAATGGTCTCGATAGCTGTGCCAAACTATGAGCTACCAAAGAATGATCTGATCCCAATTTATTTGAATATTCCTAGACAATCAAATAAGTAAGCATAATATTAATTATGTTATATTATAAATAATATAAATGTACATGATAAGACTAACTAAATTCTACAATTATTTTTTCAGCTATGATTGCGGATTGTTTGTAATAAAATGGGTAGAAATGTGGAATCCTAGTAGTATCGAGATTAATGTGTCCAACATGCCAGAATGGGACGAAGTAAATGTTTTTTGTATAGTTTTTATTTTTGCTTTTGATGTTCATGTTTTTTTTATAATATATAATCTTTGTGAACATTGTTATTGCAGTTTGAGTGCGTTAATCTAAGGAAGCAATTGGTCATCCAAATGCTTACATCACTTTCAAATGCACTTCTTAAGGATGTTATAAACAAATCAGAGAAATATAGAGTGGTAAAGCCAACTCCAGCTCAATCAAGTCCTTACATAGTATGTAATACTGATGAGTTGATGATTGAATGCCTTGGTTCGGCTGGGAAGGGGTTTAGAAAGAAAACTGTTGCTAAGAAGCGCAGAAACTGAAATTCAATTCTTACCGTTACCATCTCTTTTTAGGGGTTATTGGATATACTTGTTTTCTATATAACAAAGTTCAAGTGATCATTAGATATACTTGTTTTGTAGAAAGGTATTGTTTTGTAGTTTTTACTATATAGTATGCACTCACTTTCTGAATCTCCAAGCTGATTAATTGTCTCAATGAATGTTTGGGGAAGTTCAGGAGTCCATTTGAGCCTTGGTTTTGGCATCAGTTGCGAGAACCAAGTGCATGTTACTTTTTACATTTTTCATTGTGTGTTGATTCTTTTAGGAAAGAAAGAGTTATACTGTAGCATGTAATGTAAGCAAACACAAGAGAGACTTTTCAGTTTTCAATGAATGAATGATTCCTTTTTTAGCTATGTATGAATCCTATGTGATCTTATATATAAATTGGAGTAGTTATATCCCATGATCTCATTCTCATATCAGGAAGCACAAATGGGGTTATATTACAAACTAATTTTATATCTATAAATAAGTTTAATTTGCACCTATTATAATGAGATTTTGCACACCTTATGAATACAATTTGCACCCGTCTTAATGAGATTTTGCACACCTCACTCAAATAATTTACACTCACCTTAATGAGATTTTGCACACCTCACTCAGCACAGTTTGCACCCCAAATGTAATGATTTTTTGCACACATGAATTCGATGTTTTGCATTCAATTTAATGAGATTTTGCACACCTCACTCAGCACATTTTGCACCCAATGTAATGAATTTTTGCACACATAATATCGATGTTTTGCACCCAATTTAATGAGATTTTGCACACATGAATCAGACAGTTTGCACACGTGATAGTTTAATTTATCATGTAGAAAAAAATATTATTTTTAAATAGCAAGTATAACAAATTTATTAAAAATATACACGTTAAATTATTTCAAATTTTAGATAATGAATATTAAAATTAAGTAAAAAAAATTAAACTCTTCTATTTGAAAATAATGACAAAAAAATTTATTATTTAATTTTGTTTAATACTCTGATCTTCATAGCCAACGGGGACTTTTGTCCCTTACGACCATTTTATAAAAGTAGTTTAATGCTATTACAGGTAAAATACTAGTTACAAACTAATTTTGTACCTATAAACAAATTTAATTTACACCCATTTTAATGAAGCATATATGCATATATCCATAGTTATTTTGCTTACAAATTTCTCCATCATCTCGTTCTCAATATATAATAATAATAATAATAATAATAATAATAATAATAATAATAATATTATTATTATTAAGGTACTTGTTTTAATTTATATAGGAAAGAATCTTGGAAGATGATAACTGCATTTTGTCCAATTGGGTAAGTTAGCAAGCAAGTATTAATTATTATTACTAATAAATGGAATAACAAGAGCAGCAAGCTGCTGTATTGGAGTTTGAAAGCAGTTTGTACACATGAAACTAATCATTTTTATTATTTCTTGTCCAAAATAATAATTGTCTCATGAATCATCAGCTAATTGAACTCTTTAATGTATTGCCAAATAAAATTCTTTTTGCTTCGACATTATTTTGCTATCAATCGACATTTGAGAATTGGTATGAATGGATTGAGTTCAATAAGGACATGAATCCTCCCATTGATGCTCCCATTGAATCAGATTTAAATCCCTCATTAACATTGTAGTTAGCATCTTGAAGCTGAAACAATTTAAAAGAAAAAACAAATATATTAGATCACATGTATAAAATTCATATGTTTATAAATCACAAAAATCACAAACTATTGGATGAACCTGTTCGTTGAAAGGGAGACTTTGAATATCTCCAATGTGTTGATTATCCTTTATATACAATAGAAAAAGCTATCACTCAAGTGTAAGTACTAAGTAATAACAGCATGGCTATAAAGTACAACTGATTATCCTTTATATATACCTTAAGGAAGTAGTTTCTACATCTAAAGTCTATTTATTGTAAAAAAAGCAGCATGGGTAATAAAATAAAATAATGTTTTACCTCTTTTTCGGTTATCTCATTTTTCCTCTTCTTTGCCTTGGTCTTCTTTTTTATCATCTTGTCTTTTTCAAATCCTAACCTATTTGTTGGACGACCCTTAGTGAACACATAAGGAGGGCTTTTAATATCTTGAATGCTTATTATACAACCTCCTATAAAAATGGACAGTGCATCTTTACCACCATCTTCTGATGTAAGCAAATTATCTAACTCATTGGCATTAGATGATGAGTTAGCAACATGCTTTTGACACTCCGCCATAGCCATATCAAGATAACGATGTAAGATATCACTTGTTTCCTTTGTTTGGGATGCAAATTGAGCAACACTGTTCGAATGGGAGCATAAATCATCAAACCTCTCTGTTTTTGGATTCAACAAACTTGGATCATGGCTGCTCTTAATATCACTATGTCTTCGCTTCACAAGTTTGCTCCAACGGTCCAAAATGTATCTTCTTGGAATTTCTCTCACGCGTTCATGCCCTAGGACAACCAAGCTATGACGGCATAATATGCCTCTTGATTCAAACATTTGACACATGCATGTAATATCCTTCGTTTCCGCATTGTAGTTAACTTCATAAACCCTCTCTTTAGAAGTAGATACATCCTCCAAAATAGAATAGACTTTAGATGTAGAAACTGCTTTCATAAGGTGCAAAATACAATTTGCTTTCTTTCTAAATTGCTTTTGTACTTCCTTAAACTTTGCATTAGTATAGGCACCTTGAAATTGCTTCTCTATTAAGGAATTAGTGGCACAAGGTATTATTGATTTATAGTCTTCAACATCAGCCTCCCTTTCTTGTTGCTCTTTCCATCCAAGGCAATTGTCATATTGTTTGACAAATTGAATCAACAAGCTCTTGTTATTTATAAATTTGTCAAAATATGAATGCATGCTCTCACTTCGTTGTGTGGATCTCATACCAGCCCAAAAAAAGTTGTCAAGAAAAATTGGAACCCATCGATGTCTTTCTTCATAGATATCTATGTATCATAGTAAACAAATATACATAAAAAAAATTTGTAAGCAAACTTAACAAAAGTGGATGCAAATGTTGTCATAAACATGTTAATAATGCATTGAAGCTTAAAAAAATTAGAATAAGAAAATTGTACTAGAGGCATATTCAAACACATGTTAGAATTCTAGCAAATAGAATATATGGCCACTTGATACTTTTTTAAATACTAATATGCTAATTCCTATGTGCAAAATATAAAAATTCATGTTTAGAGAAGTACCTGATAGCCACTTGTTATCTTCTAAACCATATTCAATCAGAAAATCTTCCCATTGATTTTGAAAATCATCTTCTGAAATAGACTCCCAAACAATATTATTTAAATCACTTTGTAACTCTTCATATCTCTTGTGTCTTTTGAATTTTTCTGGAATCTTTTTCGTAATGTACCAAATGCATAACCTATGACGTGTCTCTGGCATCACATTCTCAATTCCAGCTCGTATTCCGAGGCATTGGTCTGTTATAATGCCTTTAGGAGCCTTTCCATGCATACATGTAAGCCAAGCATTAAATAACCAAGTAAACGAGCCTGAATTTTCCTTAGTCAACAAACCACACCCAAGAAGCACTGAGTTACCATGGTGATTAACCCCCACAAAGGAACCAAATGGCATATCGTAACGATTGGTTTTATAAGTAGTATCAAACGAAACTATATCACCGAAGTACTCATATGCTGCTCTACTTCGAGCATCAGCCCAAAATATAGTTTTGAGACGCTTGTTTTGATCAAGTTCAATATCAAAATAAAAATCAGAGTTCATTTCCTTCATCCGTGTAAAATACTTCAACATCTCCCTAGCATCCATTTCTTCCGTAACATTGCGTACCTTTCTGCTAAGATAGTTCCTAACATCTTTTTCCATTAAGTTTATCTTAGAAAAACCTCCTGCTTCACCCACCAATACTTGATATGTTTTGCTTGGTCTCACACCTGCTTCATCATTCCTCTCAATGACTCGACACATGTGCATAGTCATCTCTCTATTACGTGTCAACAGTTTTGCCATCTCTGGATCACAAGGATGTGAATGATCCAAGCACACCTTCGATATAATCCAAAGACCCTCCTTATTCAACCTAATAGAAATCCTTGCAGGGCAATTGTAGTTGGTTCTAGGGTTGGTCTTTTCTATTGGTGAAACTCTAGACTTGCGTTTTCCCTCCCTATTGCAAGTGATCATTTGATTCTTAGGAACCTTATCTTTACCAACTCTTCGGGTAAACCTTATCTTAGTAACAAAACCAACGCGCTTGGCATAATTCTGATAAAATTGATTTGCATCTTCAGTGGTTCCAAAATACATGCCGACCTTGGGCACATCCTGTAAAAAAGTTAGCATACATCAGATAGTAAATCAAAATCTCATTAAAGTAGGTACAAACTATACTAAGTCATGTGTGAGAATCTCATTAAACTGGTTGCAAAATGTACAAAAAAGAATGCAAAACAGGACCATACAACAACAGACTGCATTTGAATGCATCACAAACCCAACCAAAACAAAACAACTACATAAAACACAACACTACCTATTAACTAGCTTAGCCTCACTTTCCTAACCCTTGGAAATTATGTACCTCCAACCCCAAAAAAATCATAGAACATGTTTACTGTTATAGAACAATTACAAATTTGATGCTTCTACTTCTACTTCAGGTTCTTAGCAGCTAAGGTTAGATCAGTTTCATTGAGGATGCATCTTGTCTTATTAACAAGAATGAAGCTACCTATGGAAATTGACAAATCTAAAAGAAAAGATAAAGATTGTGGTGATGTGATTCAGAATCATGAAAGCAGCAATAATAACAACATCATATCAGAAATTGATGATGTTAGTAATAATAGTAAGAAGAAAAAAGATGGATCAAGAGTGTTTTATGGTAGCAGGGCATTCTTCTAAAAACCATTATTCATTACTCAGAAACAACAAACAAGAAACACTAACATTTTTTATATTTTCTGTCTTAGTCATTTCATCAAACAGTTGGTTTGCGTTAATTGTGAATTGTTGCATTATGAAAATCAAAAGCGAATAAGGTATAATTTGAATTTTGTACATTCAATTTAAACTCTATTATGAAAAAAAAAACAGCATGCTTTGCAAGCTCAGAAATTCATAATCATAATCATCATTGTGTTCATTGATGCACTATGAAAATCATTACAAAAATCATGAAATTAGAAGAGGGAGAAATTGCTTACTTCAATATTCGTTCTTCTAACACCGATTCCATGATCAACGGAGAAGAAAATATTATCAAAGAGTAAAAGGTGAAGCTTCAAGCTTTGTCAACGAAACTGCGATCGTAGAAGAGCGTATCCGGCTAGCGGTGCTCTGCGGCTAGTTCCTTGGAGAGGAGCGTGAGAGAAAGCCGTTTGGGATAACGCGTGAGAGAAAGCTGTTTGTGATAGCACGTGAGAGAGCCCTAGTGTAAAAACGCATGCTGGCTGAATGATGGTTAGATATTGATATATTTGCTGGTCCCTGAGAGTTTCCCTTGTTATAATTAACAGTAAATGAACTAATTCATGGTAACTAATGAATAATATATTGTCAGAGAATAGAAGCAGAAAACACACATTTGAATAAAAGAAATTGCAAAATAGCAATGTACCAAACTGCTAATTCATCATCTATTGAGAAACTTTTAAATTAACATTTCCAAGACCATCACCTCGTAATCAGCAAGGCAATGCAAACACAAGACATTAGAACTATCTTCGACAATACTCATAACGCCGCCAATAGGGCACCTGGTGTACTGACAAGCCACGAGATGTCAAAGATCTGAAGGTCTCTCCTCCACTCACCACTCTTGGAACATATCCCTGAAGACCACTCTGCACCTATCGACTGCTCTAGAAACACGTACAACTTTAAAAAATTCAACTTCCGTTCTTCTATGCTCTTCGTCTTTGTTAAAACTTAGTAGCAGCATGGCACAAACATAATTGGCTTCAATGTGGTCCTCCATTCCGAGAATAGGATGGCCAAATCACAAATACTCCATCAACCCATTCCAAAATAAAGCTTTTGGATTTTCAGTTTCCAAGCAACGCTCAATGAACTTGGTTGCGTACTGGTCAAAGAAATATGAAAAATCCCCTTGCGGTAAATACCACATCGTGGCATGCTTGTAGACAGCATCGAAACTCGCTGCATCCAGAAACACCTTTCGAGTCGCCTTTATTTGGAACAGTTCCTAAACTGAATTGGATGCTACCTTCATGGCAATCTTGACCCATATGTCATAGGGTTGAAGATCAAGTGGAGATTCATACTCAATGACTTCATTCCTTATCTTTCTGTTGTTCTTAGATGTTCCATCCATTTGACAATTCCTTATGTTTGGTCCTATTAGCTCTTTTTAATTTTCATAAACTGACATTAGGGTTCAGTGCCTCATACATTTCCTTAATGATACTTCTGTATAAGACCAGATAATAAGAGAAAGGAATATTATAATTAGGGTTAAGTATAATTTTGGTCCTTAATGTAGAGATCAAAAATTTATCTTGCCCTCGGCCTTTTTTCGCAACAAAATGGTCCTGAAGGTTTCAGTTTGTTTTAAAATCGTCTTTCGAACGAAAATACCCTTCTTCCTTCTTCCCTAAATCAACCAAAAGCAGAAGCTGAACCAGAAGCTGAAGTAGAACAGAAGCAGAAGTAGAACAGAAGCAACACCAACGAACTCAGAACTCAGAAAATCATCATCTGAACTCAAAAGAACAACAACAACAAAAGAAACTAAAAGCAGAATAACAACAACAACAAAAGAACAATAAGAACCCATAACTCAAAAAAGGCGAGCAGCGTGTGACGTCCACCCTCGCAGATTTGCTGGCGTCGACGTCGAGCCAGGAAGAGGAGCAGCGGCGATCGTAAGATCTGGCGGTGAGATCCAGCGGAGACGATGAGGACCGAACGACAAGGAGCAGCGGTGGCGGCGCGAGGACCCTTTAACTTTAGGCGGTTTAACTTTCAGAAAAGTCGCAAGGATCATAGGTCTTTCGAGATGCCCTAAGTTATTCTCATCATTTCCATTATCTTCTCTGTATCCATTCTCGTCCCCATTTCTCACTCCAAGACGTTCAACAGCCCTAGCCGCTCCTACAGCAGCTTCACGCACTACTTCAGCCACGTCGTTCATGGTAGCCATAAACGTTTCCTGTTCCCTCTCGTAGTTAACATTAGGAATTCCTTCCCGTACGCCTTGTCTCCGTGAACCCATTATAGTCTTGTTCACACCAAACAATCATTGTTAAGGTGATCAGTCTTAACACTTCGAGTCAAGTGTGAACATTCCCAAAATGAAAACACAGAAACAATCATGCAACATATATCACTGGGATATCCTATACGCATGAAACACACAACAGAGTATGCAATGAAGCATAGTCAGTCCACTCCCCAGGCTCTACTGGGAACGAACTGCTCTGATACCAAATTGTAACGACCCAATTTCTTGTACGTCATGATCATACTAGAAACTGAGCGCTACCAACTTGTCTTCTTAGTTATTCTCTATTATTTATCATATGAGCCTGATTCGTTGTTAAAAGCGTAGTTATTTTACAAGGTACTTTTTTTTTGAAAACATTTGGATTAACAAACAGTATCATTCATAATCAATTCACAACTAATAATATATAAAACAGTTACAAACAACCACACATAAACACATCACAAGCAGTTGACAACATTCGGTGATTCAGCCTCTATTAGAATATAGACTGTTAGTTAGAACACCCCTAGATATAGCTAGATAATAACTATATACATATATATACATACAACATCCCAGGTCCTGACCTGTTCAAGANNNNCCTAAACTGTATGAATGACCAACCTGTTCCAAGCATAGGTTCATTAAGTCTATGCTGAACCAGTTTGATTTTTCATACTTTACTAGACCTTAACATAAAAGAAGTTACCTACGCGGTATAAATGATCATCCTGCTCCGAGCATAGGTTCATTAAGTCTATGCTGAACCAATTAGATACTTTATACAGAACTAGACCTCAAATGTACCAGCCACAGCCTCAGGCCCAAACAACTCAATCAATATCCAATTTCTACAATCCAAACAATCAGTTACAAACACAAGTAATGAGGTTCAAACACAATCAAGAGCAATTACATAAAGTATAGCAATTAGTAGTTAAACAGATTCATTCACATAGGCAAACCAATTACAATATGCGCATCCAAACAATGTCGCATAGATGCATATGATGAATGTCTAGTCCTAGTACAGGCCATGAGCTCATGTGTCGGTTGGCTGCCCGCAATCCCGACATTTATCCGGTCACGAGTAATCCCGATTTCCCGGATATGATTTTCCGTTCCTAAATAAATGCGCATATAATAATAGCCGCTCATTTGAGACAGCCTCTGCTTACTGCAGGAAAATATATATATACTCTGCTCTGCTCTGGGGAAGCGGAAAATAGCTGTAGGTAACTTAGTTTCTCTAGAGAAGCTCTGTGTTGATATATAATATATATATAATATCTCTTGGGTTGCATTACGCAACATATATATACATATAATATCTCTTGGGTTGCATTAAGCAACATATATATATTAAATATAGCTCTGGGTTGCATCAAGCAACTAATATATATACATATCTCTTTACTCTGTTCTGGTTGCCCTTTTCTCTGTATCTCTTTACTCTATAGTCTCTTTACCCTGTTCTGATTTCTCTTTTCTCTTCTCTGATTACTCTTTTCATATGTATCTATATTACTCCTTTTCTCTTTATCTCTTTACTTTACTCTGGTTACTCTGTTTTATGTGTTTCTCTACTCTGCTCTGATTACTCTGTTCTCTGTGTTTCTCTGCTTAACATATGTATTTAAAGCTTATGTAAACTTCGGTATGAATAGTTAACCTGTCCCAAATATAGGTTCATTAAGTCTATACTGAAACAGTTTAACTTTTCATATTATACCTAACCCTAGTCGCAACTCAAGTACTAACTAAGTTGCCCTAGTTCGTTCACTAATTCCATCTGTTTTTCTGTCATTAAAACATTATAGACTTTTTCTTCGATTTTTATCTTTTCTTTAACTTTTTATCTTTTCTTTATCTTTGCCTCACTAACATGTAAAACTTTTACAGAAACTGCCTTTTTCGCATTATTTTATTATTTTATTAAAATATTATTTTTAATTAAATATTATTATTTAATATTTTATTATTATTTATTATTTTATTATTAAATTTTCGAAAATTAACTTACTTTTACTTTTAACCTTTAAAATTCACTTTTTACCACCCGTAACTTTTAATATTTCTACTTTTACCACCCTAACTTTCAGAAATTACCAAACAACCCCTTAAACACCAAAAATTTTAATTCCTTGCCCTTTTTAAGATCTAAGGCCTGTTCTTCATTGTTCTTCATCACACTCAAAGTGTTCTTCATGTTCTTCGTATATTCTTCAAATTCTTTCTCTGTTTTTACCCGTTTTTCAGTCTTTTCAGCAACCGATTTTTACCATAATTCAAAATACAATTGCAGCCACTAAAACCCCATCTTTTCTACATGATTTAAACACAAATTGAACCCCAATTTAAGCTCTAGGGTTTCGTTTTCCAGCAGCCATAAGAACACACATTCATAGCTTGAATTTCATCAAATTTCATCAATTTTTCACCAAAATTTCAACAAGAATTACTCATACAAACAATCAATTTCAAGCACAGCCAAACCATATCATAATAACACAACTCAAACACAATCAATCAGGATTAAATTCGTCAAACCCTACCTGGTTTTGCTGCTCCTAATTCGGTTAAACTTTTAGGTGGTCCTTAAGCACTTTTTCCTATACAACATTCACACATCTCAAACACGTTAAACTTTCAGGTGGTCCTTAAGCACTTTTTCCTCCTAAATCACATCAAGAACAACTTTAAATCCAAAAACTCTCAACTAACCAAATCTCACTCAGCATGTTAGGAAGAGATATATCACCTTAGAGTTGCTGGAAATTCACGTTTCTTGGCCCTCAAGTCAAGTTAAGCATGATTCCTAAGGAAAAACATCAAGAAAACACATGTTTACATGGTTTTCCTTGAAAACCGAATTGAAAAGGGAGGGAGACAGCCATCTCACTTTATTTCCAGCCTTGATATGTTATATGGTTATGTAGAGGAAGAAGAGAGGATCATTTTGGTGAAATCGGAATTTTGATTTGAGTTTTAGTTCAGAAGAAATCAAGCTTTGAAGATTTATGAACCAAGAACTTTCTCTCCTTTTTCTCTTGGTGATTTTCGGCCATAATGAGCAAATGAGGCAGCCTTGGGGGTTTTGGGGGTGTAGGGTGAGTTGTGATTGGTTGGCTTGAAGGTGG
>NC_029775.3:93307644-93311116 GCF_000817695.3 Arachis duranensis | reverse complement strand
ATAATGAGGCCTTAGCATTGCTAAAGTCATTAGAGAGTGCTGGTGCTAAGCTGCACCAGTAAACTGTGAACCCGGTTAAACTGATTTTCTGTTTTTAACTAAAACAGACCAGGTAACCTTATAATATCATTCAATCATCTTCTAATACTAATATAATGATAATATTATACTATTATCTCTCTCCTCTCATGAATCGAGTCCGGTTCGTCAAATAGAGGCTATTTACGAAAATCAGAATCAAAACTGCCAACCGATACGGTTCAAAAACTAGGTTCTTCGCGATTGCATTATCAAGCTTGCCTCAAAGGAGGTTCTAGCTTAAGGATGACATAATGATAATGAGGATTGAGATGCTTGATGATATAACAGAGGTGTTCCCTTTACTGATCTTCCGGAGAATTCCGTGCCTTTAGAAAAAATATCGCGTACTCGAAAATTAGGGTTGTTACATTCTACCCTCCTAAAAGAAAATTTTGCCCTCAAAATTTCAGTTACCTGAGACTAGATGCGGGTAATCAACTTTCATCTTATCTTCGAGTTTCCAGGTGTGCTCTTCTTCTCCTCTTTGTCCCCAAGCTATTTTGACCAAGCGAAGAGTTTTGCCTCTTAGCTACTTATCGCTTCTTTCTACAATCCGAATTGGTGATGCTTTATATGTCAAATCGTTTCGTAACTGTACTGTCTCTGGTTTTAAATTGTGACTCTCGTCGGGAATATATTTCTTAAGTTGTGAGACATGGAAAACATCATGAAGGTTTGACAGATATGGAGGGAGGGCTACTTGATAAGCTACTAGACCGACTCTTTTAAGTATTTGGAAAGGTCCTATGTATCGAGGGTTAAGCTTTTTAGTCTTAAGGGCTCTACCTATTCCAGTAGTCGGGGTTACTTTAAGAAAGACATGGTCTCCCTCACTAAACTCTAAGGGTCTACGTCTATTATCGGCATAGCTCTTTTGACGACTCTGTGCTGTCTGGATCTTCTGGCGAATCCCCTTTATCTTCTCAGTAGTTTCTTGCACTAAGTCTGGACCCAAGACACTAGCTTCTCCATCATCATTCCAACACAATGGTGTCTGACATCTCCTTCCATAGAGAGCTTCATATGGTGCCATCCCGATATTTTGTTGGTAATTGTTGTTGTAGACAAACTCGACCAACGGCAAATATTTATCCCAACTACCTTGGTTATCCATCACACAAGATCTTAGCATGTCTCCCAATGTCTGGATTGTCCGCTCTGATTGTCCGTCTATCTGAGGATGGTATGCTGTACTCATATGCAATTCTGTTCCTAAAGCTTTCTGGAAAACTCCCCAAAATCTGGAAGTAAACCTCGGATCTCGGTCTGAAACAATTGATGAAGGTATTCTGTGCAATCGTACGATTTCTTGAATATATATCCGTGCCAGCCTTTCTGAAGTATAGTCAATTCGAATCAAAAAGAAGCACGCCGACTTTGGCAGCCTGTCCACAATCACCCAAATGGCACTACGTCTTGTTGAGGTTCTTGGAAATCTCGTGATAAAATCCATAGTAATCTGCTCCCATTTCCATTGTGGTATTTCTAAGGGTTGCAGGGTTCCTGACGGCTCCTGATGTTCCACCTTCACCTTCTGGCAGGTTAAACATCTTGAGACATAATCAGCTACTTCTTTCTTTAAGTCCGGCGACCAGAATATTTGTTTCAAAGCTCAATACATCTTCGTCACTCCAAGATGCATAGAATGTCTGCTTTGATGAGCTTCTGTAAGAATCTTTTGTTGCAATTCTCCAGAGTTAGGCACACAAATTCTGTTCTTGTACCTCCATAGGCCACTACGATCCTATCTCATAGCTTTTTCAGCTCCGCAAGCAATGGTGACATCCGGTACGGTGCTATGAAAATCGGTCCGGTTCCAGGTACTAGATCAATGCTAAATTTTATCTCTTGCTAAGGAAGGAACTCAGGTATGTCGTCCAAGAAAACATCAGGAAATTCTTTCACCTATTTGGATTCATTCCAAGCTTAATTCACTATCATTCGAGCTAGCCGCTAACAGAACGTACCCCTCACAATCACTCCCGCCTAAGGTAACTCTTACAGAATTCAGATATAGGGTGTGGAACAAAAATGGTTTAGTACATAGACTATTAGATGGAATAACAGCAATTCTTTTAAAATAATCAAAGAAAACATGATACTTAGATAACCAATCTAATCCTAAAATAACTTCTAAACCAGATGGAGATAAACATATTAGATCATGTATAAAAGTCCTGTTCCTAATAGCGAATGGTACTTGCAGGCACACTAAACTGGTCAAAGCATTTTGGGATGCAAGTGTATAGAAAATCAAGTAAAAATTCAATTTAAAGAAATATAATCCTAACTCGTGAGCAATAATTAGAGAAATAAGGAATGCGATGCACCCGAATCATACAGTACAGTTAGAAATCGATTCTTGACATAGCCTGACCTTGAATGAGGGTGTTCGATTGCACAACATTGTCAATAGTGATAGCAAACACTCGTCCTTGTCGTTGAGTGCTAACTGGATTTCGAGTAAATTCCTTTGGACAATCCTTGGCAATATGTCCAAGTTCTCTACAAGCATAGCAGTTAGGTGATCCAAACTGGCAAGACCTGTTATCATGCTCTTTTCTGCATTACTTACATGCAGTGTTTATGTAAGCCTGATGGGCTCGTTTACCATTACCTTGCCTTACTTTACCTCCATTCTTACCCATACGGCGATCAGTAATGTTACCAACTTGTAGGTTCTTACACTGTCGTATGCTACGTGCTTTAAAATGCACCCTTCTCCCAGCTGTCTGATGATTGCTAAGACGCCTTGGTGGAAATCCTTGGCGACTCACTTTAGCCATAGTCACTTTCTTAATACATTCTTCCACTAACTTGCTCTTGTTGACTAATTCGGCAAAATTACGTATCTCCAGCGAAACTATTGAACTCATCAGATCAACACAAAGGCCCCCTTCGAACTTCAAACACTTCCACTCTTCAAAGTCAGCATGATTCCCTTGGCAGATCTTGGAGAAACGGCACAAGTCACCAAATTTACGGGCATATTCTGCAATAGTTGTATTACCCTGTTTCAGCTACATAAGTTCCATCTCCTTAGCATCACGAGCTGCCCTCGGAAAATACTTCTTATAAAATTCGTCCTTAAAAGTATTCCAAGGAATATCGCCTTCATCTTGTTGCAGCAGTTGTTGTATCCCCTGCCACCAATGCTCAGCTTCTCCTTCCAGCATATAAGTAGCAAACTCCACGTGCTGGCCTTCCGGAACATGCTGCGCTCGCAGTGATCGTTCAATAGCTCGAAACCAATTGTCAGCATCAGTCGCAACAAGTGTACCTTTAAACTTAGGCGGTTTAACTTTCAGAAAAGTCGCAAGGATCATAGGTCTTTCGAGATGCCCTAAGTTATTCTCATCATTTCCACTATCTCCCCCATGCTCATTCTCAT
>NC_029775.3:93297068-93304319 GCF_000817695.3 Arachis duranensis | reverse complement strand
AATAGAACATGTATAATGAGGCCTTAGCATTGCTAAAGTCATTAGAGAGTGCTGGTGCTAAGCTGCACCAGTAAACTGTGAACCCGGTTAAACCGATTTCTGTTTTTAACTAAAACAGACCAGGTAACCTTATAATATCATTCAATCATCTTCTAATACTAATATAATGATAATATTATACTATTATCTCTCTCCTCTCATGAATCGAGTCCGGTTCGTCAAATAGAGACTATTTACGAAAATCAGAATCAAAACTGCCAACCGATACGGTTCAAAAACTAGGTTCTTCGCGATTGCATTATCAAGCTTGCCTCAAAGGAGGTTCTAGCTTAAGGATGACATAATGATAATGAGGATTGAGATGCTTGATGATATAACAGAGGTGTTCCCTTTACTGATCTTCCGGAGAATTCCGTGCCTTTAGAAAAAATATCGCGTACTCGAAAATTAGGGTTGTTACACTTAACCTTTACGTTCCCACTTGAATATGGGCTACTGAAGACGGATGATCAACTTAGAACTCTTTGTGGCATTAAGAGTAAGAGGAAGATGGTTAGTGGTAAGATTTATCCTGCAAGGTTCAATATGGTTGCATGCTCCAAGTTGAAGTGCAAAGATTGGTGTAGAGCTCAATTGAATGGGTCTAGAAGGTTGTTTAGATGTCTCTGTGAGAATTCAAATCGCGAGCCACCCGGATGGAACAATATTGCTCAACAAGATGATGGGTGCAAAAGCAAGGTTTGGGGCCCCGGAATTCATTCTAACAATCAATACTTTTGGGGCTTTGTCACTTGATTTACCTTGCTTGAAGGCTCTTTATGCCTAGTTTGGGATCCCAGAGGCTGTTGGAAGTACAAACATTGATGGGGATTCCTGGATCAGTTTATACACAAGCCTCCATGACAAGGAACTCACCAAACGTCCAACTTAAGGACTTAAACCAAAAGTGCTAGGTGGGAGACAACTCACCATGGTATAATCGTTCCTTTTTATCCTTGGTCTTAGTTTATTTTATTTTCATTAGTATTCATTCATAATTTCTGCATATTCATCTGCATTCTGCATTCTGCATAATAAAAAAATCGCACACGACGCGCAAGCGTTGCTGACGCGTACGCGTCATATGTGTGTGCGTGAAAAAATAAATATTGAACAGAATGTTACGCGGGAGTGGCACCGGAAGTGTGCATTACGCATAGACCTGATCATTCGCACGCGTCATGGTTAAAATTTTGGCACTCCATGCGTACGCGTCGATCATGCGTACGCGTGGATGAGGAAATCGGCGTAAATGGAGGTATAGGCAGAGAGTTCTAATGGTGTGGGGCTGGTACTGTGCTATAGGCACAAAATCAACCCACACATACGCGTCCCTGACGCGTGCGCGCCACTTCGCTTTCAGTCCACCCACGCGTACGCGTCGAATGGCCAATTCAATTTTCACGCTTCCGCGTGATACCCGCGCGCATGTCGCATTCTGATTTTCATTCCCTTCTCCTTTCTTCTTTCATTCTTCTTATTGCATTTAACAATTTTTCTCTTTCATGCTTACTTATTTATGGTTTCTTTTCCATTCTTTTCTTTTTCTTCATGCATTAATTTTTATATTGGTGTTGGAGCTTTATTTGGGTCTTATATTATTATTATACTTGAGCTTGTGGATATCATCAAGAGTGATTTGATAATTAATATTAAATTTTAGATTTTTACATGCATACCAAGTGTTTGTGAAAAGCCCGTATGGCATTGTGAATTCTTAATTATTCTATCCTTCTACTTTAATGCCTGTTTTTCACAAAACCCTTTGAATATTTTATTAATTAAATATAATTGTCAATACAAACGTTATTGTTAGTTTGTTACAAGTAATACTACATTTGGCTTTTAATGTTTGATCTACGCTACTCATGCCTTTGCCAGCATGCTATTAAACATCTTGCATTTAATTGCCTCAATTTATCATGTTATATTTCCATTGATGTCCTAATTGCATGGAGTCGTGACCATGTGTTAACGACATTCTTCTTTACTTTGGCATGATTATCACTCATACTGCCCTCTTCCTTGCTCTATCCCTTTGAATTCATGTCCCTCTCTCTTTCCCCTTTTCAGGATGGCCACCAGGAAGGGTACAGAGAAAGCCTCTAACAAGTCACCGGCAAGGAAAAGAACAAAGAGCACAAGCACCTTTAACAAATCAGTTGCTCCCTCAGATACTTCAGAGGTTGGACCGACTGGACCGGCAGGCAAAGCGAATAGAGCACCATAACAAGCGCCAATTTACATACCTCAAGGATCTAATTGTTGGCAACCACCCACCTGAGGAAGACCAAAGGACACTCCGGACTCCACCTTACCTACTAGCACCAGGAGCCATGACGGTCCCGATTGTGGAGATGTTGCTACCAGCCCCCCTTTGTTCCTGACTGATGGTACCGATGATGGTGCCAAGCTTTAAGTGTGGGGAGATCGGTCAGTACCTGACTTTCGGAGGTAACTTTTCTTTCTTAACACCAACATTTTTAGTTTTTTTTTTGTTAGTTAGGATAGATTGCATGTTAATAATTGCTTGCATGTATGTTTTGCTTGGTTAAAGTAATAAGTTTCTTTTCAAGATCCTTCTTATAGTATTTCACTAATTTAAATTAAAAACTTTTTTTGTTAAACTTGTTGAAAGTTGTAAATTGGAACATGGTTTTAAGCTAAGAACACACAACCTGTGAGATTTGAGCTTAATTACATGGTTACATTATTTAACCATAAAAAATTTATTCTTGTGTGTTTTCTTTTTTATGATTGTAATCTATATTTTGTTCCATTATATATGTCCAATGTTTAGTGTATTTAAATGCATGCATATGATTGAGGCCATCAATTGTTATTAGCTCACTTATCCCAAATAGCCTACCCTTTCAATCACCTTTGTTAGCCACTTTGAGCCTTTTAATCCCCGTTTGTTCTATATTTTACTACATCACTAGCCTTAAGCGGAAAAACAATTAATTACCCCAATTGAATCTTTGGTTAGCTTAAGATAGAGATTGTGTGTCAATTAAGTGTGGGGAACTGTGGGAACTTGGGTGGATGAAAGTGTAGTGTTTCATTGACAAAATATTGGGAATTTAGGTACCTACTTATGTGAGACCAAAAAAATTAAAAATCCATGTCCATTGATATGTTATGTTTAAAATAATGGAAAGTCCATGTGAATTGATAAGTTATGTTTATTTCTCTACCAAAAAAATCCAAAAATATTCAATAAATAAGTAAGTGAATAAGGGGACAAAATTGCCCCAATGCTAAGTTTAATAAAAGATCAATGCATATGTGATAAAATTAAAGAAAAGTTGATACATGAGTATGTAATGCAAAAAAGTGGGAATTTTGGGTAGCTAGGCATGAATTTAGAATTACATAGAGTGTGTGTGTGTGTTATGTGAGAACTTAGGTTAATCAAAGATTCATATTATAGCTCACTTGGCCATACATATATCCTCGCCCCTACCTTAGCCATATTACAACCTTGAAAAGACCTCATGATGTTTGTATTGGTGTTGTATTGGTGCATTAAGTATTGTTGATTGGTTAGGTGAAGAACAAAGTTTAGAAAGCATGACTAGAGAAGAGTAGAGTGATTACCCTATACACTTGAGTGACTAGAGTGCACATACACCATCAGTAAGGTCCATGTTCCCTGCTTTTATGAGCTATCTTCCTACAAGTTTACTTGTCTTTTATTATATGATTAGAATTACTGGAATTTGAATTATTTTTGTCTTGGAGAACTTGTTTACTTTTAACCAAGTGGACAAAAGCATCTTAGCATATAGTTACATTCATACATAGGTTGCATTGCATTACATGAGTCTTACTTTCCCTCCTTCCTCCTTTCTATCTCCTTGAGCTTAGCATAAGGACATGCTAATGTTTAAGTATGGGAAGTTTGATAAACTACTATTTCACGGTTTCTCTTGTGCTAATTTGAGTAATTTTTATCAAGTTCTTACCCACTTATCCATATGATTTGCATGATTTTACAATTCCTTCCTAGTATTATTCTATGGTTGAAAACTTGCTTCCTAGAGTCTTTAATTTGTGTATTTTAATTCTCTTATTACCATTCGATGCCTTGATATGTGTGTTAAGTGATTTCATAGTTTATAGGGCAGGAATGGCTTAGAGAATGGAAAGCAAGCATGCAAAAGTGGAAGGAATACAAGAAATTGAAGGAATTACTAAGCTACCCAGCCTGATCTCTTCGCACTCAAACGGTCATAACTTGAGCTACAAAGTTTCAAATGAGGCAGTTCTAGTTGCGTTGAAAAGCAAACATCTGGGGCTTCGAAATGATATATAATTTGCCATAGTTTGCCTGAAGATAAGTGACGCGCACGCGTGAATCCATGCGCATGAGAATTTGCCTCCAGCGATTTCTGGGCTATTTTTGGCCCAGTTCTCGCCCCAAAAAACACAGATTAAAGGCTGCAAAGTGGAGGAATGAGGAGGGCGGCTCATAATTCAGATTTTAGGTTTTAGATGTAGTTTTTAGAAAGAGAGAGAGAGGCTCTCTCATCTCTCTTAGGATTTAGGATTTAAGATTTCTCTTAATTTTAGAATTGCTTCTTCTCAATTCCAAGTTCAATGTTCCTTTAATTTGATTTCTTTTCTAATTTAATTTGTTTCTTCTCAATTTTATTATTTATTTAATTACTTTCAATTTTATTTCCATTATCATGTCTCTTTTCTATTCCAAACTCCCAACAACAAAGATGGTATGCATGATTACAGAGTAGACTCCCAACTTGACTTGTGAGTTGATTAAAAGGAGACACTTGAGTTGGAATGCTCAAGTAATTAGTTAAATTGGAAGTTGTTGGCTAATTCTGCATTTACTAACGCTAGACCTTTCCAAGAGAGAGGACTAGGATTTGCGAATAAGAGTTAGCTCAATCACGTGACTTTCCTTTATTTAGTAAGGGTTAACTAAGTGAAAATAACAACCTTTTGATACTACACTTGAGAAAATTCTAATAAGGATAGAACTTCTAATTAATCATACCTCCGGTCAAGGCTTTTTAATTTAATTACATAAAACCTCTTGTTAATTTTTATTACTTTAATTTATAGTTATTTTTGTGCTCATTGCCCAAACTCCAAATTTCCCACAAAACTCATAGCCAATAACAAATACACCTCCCTGCAATTCCTTGAGAGACGACCCGATGTTTAAATACTTCGGTTATTACTTTTTAGGGGTTTTGTTACTTGTGACAACCAAACTTTTGTATGAAAGGACTCTTTGCTTGTTTAGAAACTATACTTACAACGTGATTATTTTTATGAAATTCTTTACTAGCAAAAGTCCTCTCGTCACCTACAAATTGAAATTATTAATTTTTTTTATCCCTGCTAATGATAACGAAATGTAAGCTCTTTAAAACAATTATATTCTACATAAACAATATACTTATTATCAAATTCTAGAAAAAAAATATACACTGAACAATTTATTTTGGAGAAATAAGAATATACGAAAAATAAAAATATACTTATTATCATACTTTATGAATTAAATTATATAACTTTTTAATTAGGACAGACAATATATACATTATCTACGGGTATATAACTCTGCCGAATCCGATCGGTAGAGTTGTCTACTCGATTTGCTGTGAATATGATAGAGTGCAGGTAGAATTTATTTGTGGATAGGATAAAAAAAGGTTTAGAGTATATCGTACCCTCTTCTACCAGCATTTTTAATATACTATATAATATATATTTAAAAATTATATATGTAGTGAATGAATATTAAGCTCACAATCTTTTTCTTGTACAAACTCAAGATAATCACTAAGTTAATAATTTAAATTATTAATTTAATATATTTATTATTTAAAGAATAATGTTGTGAGAACTTAGAATTAAAAGAAGAGTGATGAGACATTTATCTTTATTTGAGTTATCTTAATTTTATTAAGAACTCAATAATCATATTATTTGTAATTTTATTTTGAATTTTTTAAGATTTTATTATTTTTAATTTTAATTTTAATTTTAACTTAGTTTTTTATTTTCTATTTTATTAATATATATGAAATATGAAATCATTGAATTTTATATTTGTTTGAAAATCTTTTATTTTTCTACGGGTAGGATTAGGTAGGGTAGGATTGAAAACTTTAGGATGCGGGTAAGGTTAGAGTTGAGTTTTAAAAAAGTTTTCAATTCGCGGAGAGAGTTAAGATAGGGTTTGGATATAGTTAGGGTAGAGTCCAAACCTTATTCTATCCTACCAATTGTCAGTCCTACTTCTAATATATATACCTTTTTTTATTCATGGTATCTCCCAACCCAGTAGGTCAAGAACTAATTTGTTACGGATCTGAGCTCCATTTAAGGGTCTGCCGCTGCTGCATCTACAAGGTAGAATTTAAACTCTCAACACTTATTTAAGCAGACGAATAAATTGATTACTCGACCAACTCAAATTAATTTCCAATGCATATACCAAACAAACAGGGGAATAAGTTCAATCGTTAACTACATACCTTGTGTCCAACCGGAAAAAAAAAAAAGAAAACTAACCCGATCCAATATTTTCATCAATTGACCCCCAATCAGGTCCCAAAACTCAAACTAATTGGGTGGTTATTATCTATTAATAAAATTGCAAACTTTGTGCCTAATAGGTGGTGCGCGAAATTGTGAACAATACTTTTCACAACTCAAATAATCCCCGGTAATGAATCCAAAAACTTGGTGTTCAATACCATGGCATAAACACAACTTTGCACAACTAACCAGCAAGTGTACTGGGTCGTCCAAGTAATAAACCTTACGTGAGTAAGGGTCGATCCCACAGAGATTGTTGGTATGAAGCAAGCTATGGTCACCTTGTAAATCTTAGTCAGGCAAACTCAAATGGATATGGGTGGTATACGAATAAAACATAAAGATAAAGATAGAGATACTTATGTAATTCATTGGTGAGAATTTCAGATAAGCGTATGAAGATGCTTGGTCCCTTTCGTCTCTCTGCTTTCCTACTGTCTTCATCCAATCCTCCTTACTCCTTTCCATGGCAAGCTCAAGCAAGGGTTTCACCGTTGTCAGTGGCTACCTCCCATCCTCTCAGTGGAAATGTTCAACGCACCCTGTCACGGCACGGCTATCCATCTGTCGGTTCTCAATCAGGCCGGAATAGAATCTAGTTATTCTTTTACGTCTGTCACTAACGCCCCGCCCTCA
>NC_029775.3:93296600-93296783 GCF_000817695.3 Arachis duranensis | reverse complement strand
CACACGTTCATAGGTGAGAATGGTGATGAGTGTCACGGATCATCACATTCATCAAGTTGAAGAACAAGTGATATCTTAGAATAAAAACAAGCGGAATTGAATAGAAGAACAATAGTAATTGCATTAATACTCGAGGTACAGCAGAGCTCCACACCTTAATCTATGGTGTGTAGAAACTCCACC
>NC_029775.3:93294795-93296177 GCF_000817695.3 Arachis duranensis | reverse complement strand
GTAGGCGTCTTCTTCAGATGAAGAGATCCTCCTGCAGAGCTATCCAAAGACATCTTGGACAGTTCAGATAGACCATCATAGAAAATATCTATGATGCTCCATTCAGAAAGCATGTCAGAGGGACATTTTCTGATTAATTGTTTGTATCTTTCTCAAGCTTCATAGAGGGATTCTCCTTTCTTCTGTCTGAAGTTTTGGACTTCCACTCTAAGCTTACTCAATTTTTGAGGTGGAAAGAACTTTTCCAAGAAGGCATTGACTAGCTTTTCCCAAGAGTTCAGTCTTTCTTTAGGTTGTGAGTCCAACCATGTTCTAGCTCTGTCTCTTGCAGCAAAAGGGAATAGCATAAGTCTGTAGACCTCAGGGTTAACCCCATTAGTCTTGACAGTGTCACAGATTTGCAAGAATTCAGCTAAGAACTGATGAGGATCTTCCAATGGAAGTCCATGGAACTTGCAATTCTGTTGCATTAGAGAAACTAATTGAGGCTTAAGCTCAAAGTTGTTTGCTCCAATGGCAGGGATAGAGATGCTTCTCCCATAGAAGTCGGGAGTAGGTGCAGTAAAGTCACCCAGCACCTTCCTTGCATTGTTGGCATTGTTGTTGTTTTCGGCTGCCATGTGTTCTTCTTCTTTGAAGATTTCTGTTTGGTCCTCTACAGAGAGTTGTGCCTTGGCTTCTCTTAGCTTTCTCTTCAAGGTCCTTTCAGATTCAGGATCAGCCTCAACAAGAATGCTTTTGTCCTTGCTCCTGCTCATAAGAAAGAGAAGAGAACAAGAAAATGTGGAATCCTCTATGTCACAGTATAGAGATTCCTTGAGGTGTCAGAGGAAAAGGAAAATGGAAGACAGAGGTAGAAAATTCGAACTTATCAAGAGAGATGGAGTTCGAATTATGATTTAAGGAATAGTGTTAGTCCATAAATAGAAGGATGTGAGAAGAAGGGAAGTAGTATTCGAAAATTAAGTAAAGGAATTTGAAGACATTTTGAAAAACACTTATTGATTTTCGAAAATAAAAGTGGGAAAGAAACCAAGTGATTTTTGAAAAAGAATTTGAAATTAGAAATCAAAAAGATTTGATTGAAAGCTATTTTGAAAAAGATGTGGTTAAGAAGATATGATTAGTTTAAAAAGATGTGATTGAGAAGATATGATTTGAAAAACATTTTAAAAAAATTTGATTTGAAAATTAATGACTTGGCTATCAAGAAAATATATGATTCAAACATTAAACCTTTCTCAACAGAAAAGGCAACATACTTGAAATGTTGAATCAAATCACTAATTGATAGCAAGTATCTTTGAAAAAGGAAAGAAATTGATTTTGAAAACATATGATTGAAAAGATATGATTTGAAAAAGATTTGATTTTGAAAAGAT
>NC_029775.3:93294012-93294502 GCF_000817695.3 Arachis duranensis | reverse complement strand
CTCTGCTGTATGTTCTGAATCTTCAATTCTCTGTATTATTGACTTGAAAAGACACAAATTAAAAATATTTTTGGATTTTTAATAATGAGGAAAAATCAAAATGCAACTAAAATCAAACAACAATGCATGCAAGACACCAAACTTAGCAGTTTGTATATTACTGACACTAACGAAATGAGAATGCATATGAGAAACACAAACACTCAAGTCAAGAGAATTTAAAGATCAGAGTAATGAAATCATCAAGAACAACTTGAAGATTAATGAAGATACATGCATGAATGCAAAAAGAACAGAAACATGCAATTGACACCAAACTTAACATGAGACTCTAGACTCAAATAAGAAATATTTTTGGATTTTTTTTCGAAAATTAAGTGGAAAAAGAAAATAAAGGTATCAAAATTCTTAATGAGATTCCAGGAATCATGCAATGTTTAGTCTAAGACTCCGGTCCAGGAATTAGACATGGCTTCACAGCCAGCCAAGC
>NC_029775.3:93275568-93293079 GCF_000817695.3 Arachis duranensis | reverse complement strand
CACACGTTCATAGGTGAGAATGGTGATGAGTGTCACGGATCATCACATTCATCAAGTTGAAGAACAAGTGATATCTTAGAACAATAACAAGTGGAATTGAATAGAAGAAACGCCGGTTTGGGCCATCAAATCTTGGGCAAAGTATGGACTATCATATATTGCTGGAAAGCCCAGGATGTCTACTTTCTAACGCCGTTGAGAGCACGCCAATTGGGCTTCTATAGCTCCAGAAAATCCACTTCGAGTGCAGGGAGGTCAGAATCCAACAGCATCTGCAGTCCTTTTTAGTCTCTGAATCAGATTTTTGCTCAGGTCCCTCAATTTCAGCCAGAAAATACCTGAAATCACAGAAAAATACACAAACTCATAGTAAAGTCCAGAAAAGTGAATTTTAACTAAAAACTAATAAAAATATACTAAAAACTAACTAGATCATACTAAAAACATACTAAAAACAATGCCAAAAAGCGTACAAATTATCCGCTCATCAATAGGCTACAACTTTTGATCAACAACTATCAGGATGAATGACGACAAAATAGTAAACATTGGCTACATAATCAACACGTGTATTCTACATGTGTAGAATCAAATGACTATCTATACCGTAGCAAAACTCTTCAGAAAAACATGGTGAGTTTTAACCTGCACCTGGCAGGATAAAAGTGAAGCATTCACCTCGATGCAGTCACACTTCCATTGTTAACACGTAGCACAAATTTTAGTGGCGTGACAAAAATTTTTTTGCTTTGTTACTAGGAAACTTGTTTATGGGTTTATGGAAAAATTGTTTATTTCCCCAGACGTGGGGTTTATTTCATAAATAAGAGAAGTTTTTGTTGAATTTTGGGCCAATAAAAAATGTATTAGAGTTTTTTAAAAAAGTGTATTGGGCATTCAATTGTTAACAACCTATAGTTAATTGTGTTTGAAGGCCATATGCTACAAGTATGCAAGGCCCTATTTAAAATGAAAAAAAAAAAGAAGCCTTTAGATCCATTAGGTTGAATATATATTTGTAGTTTCGCCTCTAAGAATTGAATTTTTTAGTTCCACTCCACTATACATCGAGTGAGTTCTACAAGGATAGAACAAGATGGATGAAAGTCTTAAACGTTTCCTCTTCTTTGCTATAACCAAGGGACATCATCTTGGTGTTTTCACAAGTTGGGAATAGGCCAATGAACAGCTCACTAACTTTACCTTTTCTCTTCATAACCAATAGCTATGAACATGCATCTATGTGCTTCAAGTCAAGAACGTCATCCATTTCTTTAGAGGAGGCAGCCCGTGCTGAAATGAGTGGCGACAATCGCGAAGCTCTTTCTGGAAATAAACCCCTCCTTGTTGTGTCGAGGTGTTCGCCGTCGTCCGGTTGTTGCATGTAAGTAATAATTTCATGTTGATTTTTTAAACCTTAGTCCCTATTAATTTTTTAAAATATAGATGATATGTGCCCCTTTACAAAAGTTGATTGTGGGTAAATTTTGTTGTTTGTTTTTGGGATCTGATGCAAGGGCTTTCTGTTATTTTGGCGGAGGAGCTCAACTTTGAGTTTGCCATTGTGAATGACATGGAGGAGTGGCTTGTTAAGATTTGCCACGAGGCTCAAATTTTGGGTCCCTATTTTTTCAAGCATGAACGCTTTATGAAAGACGATGGCCCATTTTTTGGGTTCAATGTGGTGATTCCGGATGACCCATTTGATGGTGAACTATTTTCTAAGGGTCAATTCTCACTGGAGGAAAAAGCTACCAGAGAAGATGCAGCCTTTGAGATGCTAGGCCTCGTCCTTGATGTCACAAAGAAGGAGATTCGCGACTATAACTACGCCAAGGCAAACCGGTTTCGCGATGCGAATAACGCTCTCCGGGCAAGGGTGAGCCAACTGGAGGAAGATTATGAGAAGTTAAAGGCAAGTTATCGAGCCGTTGTTAGTGCCCATATTACAGGCGAATCAGGTTGAATAATCTGTTGTTCGAATTAATTTATGAAGTTATTTGTATTAGTGGTTGATTTGATGATCGATTGGTTGTGTTTGCAAAGTGTTGAAGTGTCGTGTTTGCTCTGTTTTAGTTTTATATTTGGTAGTTCATACTTTATAATTGTTGATAGACTGTTAACGTTTATGCACTTATGAAGTATTTTGTTAAATGTAGTACCTATTTATTTGAGAATCATAATTACTGTTGATGGAATGATAATTTCCAGAGGTATATGTGTGAAAATTTAATTTAATTGTCATGCTAATTTCCAGTGTAACTTTGTGTCAATTTAATTAACGTCTTTCGATAGTCTTTGTCGATGGTCACTAAGGAATTCCATTTTTGCTTGTGAGTATGTTAATGATGTTGTGTTTAAATTAATGTGCAGAATTTATTTTTGTCATCTACGTTTGTCATTTAATCCTACCCAAAAACAAGTTTTGTTTTGCTCGGAGAGTATTTGGGTTGCAAGTGTAAAATTTGCATTTTCGCATTTTTTATAAGGTTCTCTATTTAAAGTGGTAGCAGAGTGTCTGGGTACTGTCTTGGAGAAGAGAAAGGTTTGTACTCAAGTGTGATTCTTTGAATAAGGGTCTGTGCCCATTGTCCACCTGTTGATAGTCCTAATTTTTGTTTATAGTCTGTGAAATACTTTATGTTTGGTCAATAAAAATATATTTAAATATTATGACTGAAATTAATAAATGGTGTTAGTTTTTTCATCTCATTGACGATATAACAATTTATATTAAAATGAAATCAATATCGGGTTAGATTAACCTGCAATTCCCCCACCGATATTACTATGAGTTTAATAATAAATAAAATAAGAAACCATTTGAGATAAGTAAAGACATAAATAAAATAAGAAATCTTGTGAGATAAGTAAAGGCATAACATGACATTAACTGAAAATTAAACATTGAGATAAGTAGAAAATGTAAAATGAGATAATGAAGCAAATTTTAATGGATACATTTAAAAGGATAAATACACATTAGCATTGGGTATTTACTTCCTAAAAAGAGCTAAATGTAGTACGAAGATGCTAATAATGACTAGAATCAACATAGGACTACTCTGAAGGGACTCATGTAGCATTCTTTTGCTTTTGTTCCAATCTTGATTGATCTGAAGTTGAGTATTTTTAGGATTGTGCATATGTTGAAACTATATTTGATCTGAAAAAAGGAGAGATGGTTGAGAAATTTGTTGGGAATTGGGTTGGATAGGTGGCTCATTACCTTGAATTAGTTATTCTTCTCCTAGACCATTTGTAATTGACCATTGTTGGGTATTCTTCATGAACTGCTCATACTCATGCTCCATGAATTGCTCCCATGCTTGGCGTGCTTCTTCAAATGTGTCACAGGACTTGTGGAAGTTGCCACTAACTCTGTTAACTTGTTTGTGGTATTCGGGCCAATTCGTGTAGATTCCAGGGACCTTGCCACGGAAGACAACGTAAAATTTTCTATTTCCTCTCATATTGCCTCTTTCAACTTGAGATTGTGGATTTGAGATATTTAACTTTGAGTGAAGGGTTTGGTTTGTTGGTGTGAATGTTGTATAATTGTTATCATTTTTTTCCTACCAAATATTAGGGTTCTATTAAATGCATGGTTATGATAACCGGATTGAACCGGTGGAAACAGTAACCGGCGAGATAACAGTTCAGTGGCGACAATGATAATGATTTAAATTTCGAATTTTTGAAAATTTGGGTGAAGTTTGTGGGGTACGGAAAAGTCTAAAATAATAAAAATTCGTCGAGGGTTGGACAAACTTACTCTAAAAAAATTGAATTCCATAAGATTATAGTTGGAATATTGGATTTGGAGAAATAATAACTTTGTCTTTTTATTTTATTTTAGAAAAAAATCCATGAAGGTCTATGGCTAAGACCACCTGGTTAAAAACAGTCTGGAACTACTGAGCCGATTGGAAACCGACCACTTGGACCGGACCGAAAACCAGATCGGTTGGGTTTTGTTTTTTTTTTTAAAAAAGAAACTCAACTCAACTCCCTAAGGAATTACCCACCCACCCCTTGCCCCAACTTTCCCTTCCTCTTCGTGAATCACCTCGTTCACTTAGAATATGACTTCATAGTTCAAAAATTACCCAAATGAAAACCCTAGCTTCGTGCACGGTGCTTCCTCCGCCGTCCGTGGTTGCCGGCGGCTCCACTCCTTCATCCTCCCCCCATACCGAACCCATCATCTTTTAGCTCGGCACGTGGTCTCCATCTCCCGTCGCTTCTGTGTTCGATGATTGAAGCTGCTCGTCGGCATGTGCTTCTTCGTCCATGGTTCGTCTCGCCTCCCGCCATCATTCACCGTTTGGCTCTCTGTGGATGGTTAGTGGCACTGTCTATAGAGTTTTGTAGCTTTTTCTGTCATGCTATGTTTAGTTAGACTAATATCTGAATGTGAATGGGAATATAATGATTGACTTTGTGTTGTTGAAATTATTGGTTAAAATGTAATTGTTACTCTGCTGCTAGTTTTTTTAGTTTCTGATTATGCCGTGTTTGAATTTTGTTGATAGATTTGAGGGTTAGGTTGTTTATTTATTGCTGCCTCTGTTCAGTATGTTTTTTAATTTATTTCCGGTTTAGAGAAGCATGCTTGAATGCATTGAATGTGTCCTCTATATGTTTGGATACCATTTTTTTTAAATGCCAAAATAATTTTACTTTCGTAACTTGCATTTTCAAGAAACTAGAAATTGTAGCTTTTGCGTTTAGAAAATTACGTTAGGATTGAGTTTATTTTTTTAATCAATTCTACTTTTTATTTTCTTACTTGTAGTCTCTTCGGTACTCAAATACTTCAAATATATAATTATAGTTTTTTATAAAATTTTTATTTCTAGTTTTGGATTAAAAAATTGTGTTTTTTGTTTAGTTATCTTAAAATTTATAATTGTAATTTTTGTAGATTAATTTGTTATTATAATTTTGTTATAATATAAATTACTGATTCCATTAAAAAAACCAAGTAAATAAGAATCTAAGTATATGTTGATATATTTTTTCATACATTATCTTTTCTTTTGATATAAAAATATAAGTTGCCAATTTTTATATGTTATTGTTATTTTAGTAAAGGAAACATTAATTTTATCATAAAATTAATTAATAAGATCCATTAAAATATCTAAATTAAAATGATAGGATAATATAAAAAAATTATTTAAGTTGATGTCTATTTTAGGATTTTTTTTTTCTAAAAGTAATTTTGAAAAGTGTAATCCAATCAACATTTACTTTACTATAATTCATTTGGATATAAAGATTACCAAACAAAAATCACTTTAATACAAACTTTTCATTAAAATCAAGTTTGCAAAATCAAGTTTATGCAAACTTCCGTTTATAAACTGTAATCCAAACACTTAGTCTAGAGGCCTTTGCTTCAAATTTTAGGGACAATTTAAGTAGCTTAAATTAGTTGATTTGTGTTCTATTCCTTGTAATTGTTACTTATATATATAAAGAAAGAAAAGGCATGCATGGTATGCTTTCAAGTTATGCTGATTATCATTGATTATATGTACAACATTTATATTCTTTTTTATATTAATCAATCTTGTAAAACATATACTATACAAATGTTCTAATTATTAAACAAACATGTTCCATTTTATCTGCTATTATAGCAATAAATAATTTTTCATGTTTAATAACTTATTGAACTATTGATTGTTTTTTATTATGTTGAGGAGAGTTGTTAATAACTTATTGTCTGGTTCTCAGGAGCTTGTTAAATGTGAAATGGTTTGGCATTAGTATTAGCATATCAGGAGGTCCATCTTGGCCTGATATAAAGACAAAGTATCATAAATACACTGTCAGGTGGCAGCAACACTATATTGGTCATAGGTTCTAAAAAGGCAAAACGTTATTCTAACCCACCTTTGGCCAGTTGGATTGCAAGTAAACTAGTGATTGAGTTTTTTTTAAATAACTTTTGGCGGGTTTTTTTCTACTATGTGCTTGTTATATATTTAAGCAAAAGTATGAGCCTAGGGTTTATCTTTATCGAAGTAGTGTTGTTTTGTATTGAGAAATGTTAGTGTAACTTGTGAAGAAAATGGAGTCAACCAAGTTATGGTTTAGATCCCCAACCACTCAGCAACCTTCATTTTTTTTGGTACTTGCTTGTATACTATAATTTCTTTTTGTGCCATCTAAAGTCAACCTTGACGCCACATAGATTTCCATGCACAATGATCTGATTATCTTTAACATTATAGGAATGAATGTGAATGAAGGTGTTGTGGTGCAAGATGCGAACGACTCAATGGACGTAATGTTCTCCCAGGAGTGTGATGTTGCAGCAAATTCAAGCGCAGTTGAGACCAAGGTGTTCGCATCCAATGCTCAGGAAGACCCCATTGTTGGTCACGCTAGTCCTACGGATGTAGTTACTGATTCGGAGGAGGCTAAGTCCCCAAGGCTAGTTATGGAGCCAATTGTGAAGAGAAGGAGGCTCTTTTGGTCACCGATGGTGAGACAACATGAATCCGCACCCTCCAGGCAGTCAAGGGCTACTAGCTCTGCTTTGAGTGCATCACGACTAAACGTATTCTATTGATGCAAATTTGAATCATGTAAATTTTAATCATGAATAGTTTTCATTTCCTTTCCACTTGGTTAAACATATTTTAAAAAATGTATAGTTTGGATCGGCCACATGTTTGGTTACACTAGTCGGCTTGATCTATTGTACAAAAGGTAACTAAGGTTCCTAAGACGAAGTTCAAGGCAAGCTATGACATGGACTTTAATCGGGCAGACACTCTACTATTCAACTACTTGTTTTCTGACATCCACTCATTGGAGTAAGCGTTTATTTGACTGTTGACATTTTTTCATCTATTCTCGCACGAGGACCTTAAACTAAACTATTTCAAGTCTTTCTTTCATGTAGTGAAACTGTTGTGAGGATGGTACAATATAGGTTGACTAGGCGCCATATCCAAAGCCTGGTCCGTGGCTGTCCTATTGATGGGAGAGTTGTAGAAATGGTGGCCGTGTGCAACACCTGCTCAATACAGCATATGAAGCATCCACATTTTTGGTGTCTCCCTTCTAGCTTTGCGGTGCGTTTGTATATTCTTGAATAGTTAGTACCATAACAGAGTTCTGGTAGGTTGAAGTTAATTTTAGATGCTTTGATGTATTAATTTGGAAATTGCAGGAGGACGTTAGTAAAGGACTATCTACTGAGGAACTAGCTGAGACTTATGTCCCTTTTTGGGTCAAACCAAGCAGATTCGTTAGACGTGTTAGCAAAGAGTTTAATTTGTATGCCTTCTTTTTCATGTACGACAAAGGTTCCCCCCTCTTACTAAATTAATGTTGGCTTTAAATTTTCATATGCATTGAGGACATTTTCATGCATTGGTACTGCATGGTGGTTGATTATGACATGAACACAGTGTACCACTTGGACTCCTACCCGGATCCAAAAATGGTGACTAAAAGGAAAAAATTTATGCAAATCATGGTATTGAACAATTTTTTTTGTTTGGGTCCTTCTCATGTACATTGAAAACGACTGACAAGCCTTCAATAGGTTATTAACATTGAATTGTTTTTTATTTAAAGCTTGGAAAGCTTCATGAAATGATGACTTCATCGAGCTATGGGCCTATCCGAGCTTTCACACCACCAAAATTGGGTAGTTGGCCAATTAGGAGAGGCAATGGGGTCCCCAATTGCAATACAAGGATATATTCACATGTTTGAATAAGAAAGTCATTTGGTTTGGCTATATCAAACTCACTTTTTTATAACATGCATCACCAATCGCGGTTTATTTTGTATGTGATTCAGTGATAGCTCTGGTGCTTGGGTTATTTCTTGGCTCCACCTGGAAGGGTCCTTCAACCATTTGCGCATCAGTGGAGTGGTAAGGAAGACCTTTTTATTAATGAAATGTGATGAAAAAATCTTCACCGGTTTAGTTTGATAATAATTCAATCTTTTTACTTGACTTTGGCAGCTTGAGGATCTTATAGTTTGAGGCACCACATATGTCTCCCTTGTTGGGGGACCCTTCAACGCCATTGGTGGCTTAGTTAAGATATGGGCTTAGAAGTGGCAATGTCGCGGACGCCCGTGAGTAAACCACAAGCGTGGTGGCTGGCCAAGGGAGAATATCATTGTTTAAGTTAGGAAGCATCTTTAGCATATTGCTCATGATAGCTATTCAGCTCATGACCCCAATAAGATTCTGAGGGGCTATGTTCCTAGAATCATTTAGTTTCTTTTTTATGTTTAGCATTAAATGTAATTTGTCTCCATAGGTTGAGTTTGCGTGCCATGTTGATGAAGAAAATTAACTTAAAGAGACTTTTGTTTGTATTAAGGTTTTTATGTGATGTTTGCGATGTTGACTAGTAGGCTAATTTTTATTCGTACCATATGTTTAAGGATGACAAATGGTGCAGGAATATCTGCAGAATCTATGAAAAAACTACCAAAGTGTAGTCTAGAATTTGTCCATATTTGTTTTTCAAGGAGGAATCAATCTTATTCTCCAATTATAGTGATGAGAGGATTAGTTATCATAGCTTTATAGATTTTGGTAGTTAAACAAAAATATTTAATAGCAGGGACAAAGAGCATGTTATAATTTATAAGTTAAGCTTAGTAATTCGTTTACATAAGAGTTATAGGTATAATATGGTACTATGCGTAGGTCTTCTATTGTATTATATAATGATATAAAGTATAGCATGATATAGTCAGCACATAGCCTAATAAATTGGTTTGTGGCATAAAGAATGAGGCATAATTCTGGACCCACAATCACGAAGAGTGATCATATGATATGCTACTTCAGTATGTAAATTATATTTTATGTATTGTCGTTTCTTAGTAAGTGATTTCATAGAAAAATTATTTTTTATTAATGGTCTGCGTTAATCCTCGTATGATGTAATAGCAGCAACTCTGCTCAGGACAGTCTCGTGATATTGACGTATAATAACGCTTAGGAGCTATAACATCATAGGGTCAACCTATTACTTGAGATTTATCCGATTATTTGGGCCTTTGTAAGTTGGAAATGGGACTGACAATTTGTATCCTGCATGGCAAATTGGTGATTAGTCTCACCCTTTAGAAGGTATTAAAAGAGGCACTCACCATAAACTCACACAAACATATTCACATACAAAAGAAAAGAGATGTCGTTTGAGGAAGAGTCCCCTGAGGAAAGAGAGATCCCCATGGCCACTTAAGAAGGAGAGATCCCCGTGGCCATAGACATGCCTCAAATACTGGAAGGGCCAATGTTAACACAACCTTGTCAAAAAGTAAGTATCTCCATACACCCAGGTCAAATGGCATGATTGAATCTTGTTGAAATGTGACTTATATTTTTGTGTCTTTATCCCAAGATAAGACTCCAGTGAAGGATAATGTTATCTCTACTCTGAAAGAACTAACTGCCCGCTGTCGAAGTACTAACATCGAAAATGGATGCATGTGAAGGGCGTCAACAACAATGTGATCATACTCGATCCATGCTATGCTCCACTGTTGCAGTCGTTGAGCATAACTTTAACAACACAGCATTTCATAAGGGTGTCAAGGATGCAGCATTTGACGCCAGCAAAAGGCCAAGAGCGGAGAATAATGTTTCCAAAGTCGCCGGCAACGTGCCAGCAATGAGTACACCCATGACGAACCATTTCATCGCAGGTTGCAGCAACTTTGTTGACCTCGAGAGAACCGTTGACGTCTCCATTCAGGATGATGACCAAGGTGGTTATATTGCTAGCAACAAGAAGTCGCATGGTGACACTGGCTGGCCAAGCCACTCCATGCTTGGTCATCAGGTATGGGTATAAAGAACTCTATTTTTTATACTGTTCCCTCATTGCATGTGGTTTTCTTTTCTTTTTTTGGTCAAACATGTGGTTTTCCTAAAGACTGTTAGTCCCTTTTTTATGGTAGTTTGTTTTTTTAAATAGTTAGGATTTTGATGAATTTTTGGTTTGTTTATAGTTCAAGATTTTGTTGAAGTTTTGGGCCTTTAAATGGGACACAATATGTGAAATTGGATCCATTGCTCACTTATAGAAAAAATAGCCCAGTTGTATTGTTGGATTCTAGAGACTTGTATTATTAAAATGAAGTTGTTGTTCTAAAATATGGATTACTAAAAAAATATTAATATGTGAAGTAGCAGGATCGTTGAAAGATGACAAAACTTTTAATTAAAGATACTTAACTCTTTTTAAATGAAACAATTTATTTAAAAAATCATATTTCTGGGTGTCGGTTACCTTTATCTCTTTTGTATGGAAGGTAAAACAGGATTGGCCACTGCCACAACCACAAGTTAAAGGAAAGTTACCAACCCATGATGAGTCACCACGTTTAATTTCTCTCAAGGTATCCATTTTCCGTCTCAAGCCGATTCAAGTTTTCTTTCCGGCGGAAGCCTCGTCAGCGCTTATGGTCTTTCTCAACTCCCCAAAAGGAGCGCACCTTTGGTTGGGCACCTACAATGATGTATAGGAAGAGTGGCGGAGGGCCCCAACCTATGTTATTTAGAAAGAGATCAACAGGAACGAGTAGCAAAGTTCATGTTTGTGACGGTGTTGACCAGACATAGGGATTCGCATCCAACCGAGCTTCAAGGTATCAAGGTAGCTCTTCAAAGGCATCACTACACACCCTGTGAAATTGTTTGGGAGCCTGATGAACACAGTTCAGATTAATACCGCTGACGGAGTTCCCTCAAAGCCAGTGGATGGGAATGACTTCCTCACGCTAATAGACCCCTACTCTTACTGAGGTGCAAAAAAAGGTTGCACTATACACGTTCGACCTGCATCTGGATCCCATGTAAGTGAAAGTTGATTTACTCAATGACTCAGATTTTCTTCTTTAACCATCGTTGACCAGTCTTATATTCACCGTTCTTGTGACATAGGAAAGAGCTTGTAAAGTTTCAAGACATAATCATCACCAGGCAGCAGTTGGTGACGCTGATCCCGGGACATTTTCTAGACCAGAGGATTCTAAAGGCTTTGACATTGAGGATAACGCTGGGGAGTCAAACAATAGAGGGCCCAACAACTTGGTGCTTGCCACCGTCCTTTGCGCTAACGCCACAACGAAGAAAATTTTCTTGACTAATTTAGATTATGTTGACTGAATAAAAAATTTCACTTTGTAACATGTGCAGACTGACGTCCTCGAAGGAAAGCTTTTGTCCGAATTGGTTGATACTTACAAGGAGCGATGGATGAGACCATCCTCGACCTTGAAATATGTGAACCATGAGTAAATTTTTCAAATTTAACATGATTTTTATTTCAATTTTGGCCATACCCTTAACAAGCCCCTACACAATGTAGGCTTATATCTCGATTATAGAAGAGTCCAACCACTGGTACCTCATGGTAGTAGGGTTCAGAGAGTAGAGCATGTAACATTCGAATGTGTCAATAAGGGAGAACGTTAGCAAAACTAGAAAACGTGTAATAGGAGATTTGGGGGTTGCGCTGTCCTGCATGATATCCCATCCCAAATATCCATCGGCGTTTAGGAAGAAGGCTACAAGCGTTTTGTGTTTTCGCATATCCGATGCAAAAGGGCTTCCATCATGCCAACCGAGGCCTGTCAAAATTATTAAATGGTGTAATTAGTATTAATCCACACACCTAGTCATATTGTGTTTATCCAGTGAGACAGCTACTGTATGGGTGCTTAACTGGATAGCCATGGCTACTACATTCCAAAACAATCTTGTTCCACATGTAAGGGCTATTTCACATTTGTAAACCTCTTGTTACAGTGGCTCATTGTGTATTTAGTAATAGCATTGAATCATGTATCTTAAATGCATATGGAGGAGAAAGTTGTTCGGATGCAAACTGCAATTTCTCTTCTCATGACTCCCTTCAATGAAGTTACTCAATGGATCACGAATTGCCTAACTAACTGAAACAGATCTTTAAATTCTAGATCCACAAAGTTTGTTAAGTTGGTTTATTTTGTTTTATTTATTTGTATTAACAGAAGATTGCTAAGTCTATTTTGCGGATATCTTTTAATCATATATTGTGGACCATCTTTTGAAACTTTGGTCACATTAACTCCCTAGGTCTAGTAAACTTGTGTGTAATGTGAACCACCAATTAAGCGTACATTATTTTCTTTGGATGTATTAAATTGGTGTTTGGTCTAAATAGATTTATTTGGTGAACTACATTTTTCTTGGCAACTAAAAATAAAAAAAGGTTACGACTATTACAATACATTACTAAAATAAATTATTGAAAGGAATTTCTTATGATATATTTTTAAAAAAAACTTATAACAATTAATAAGACCGTTAAAATTTACTATTAGATTTTGTGTACACAGATTAAGTACTAGATTTTAAGAAATTAACAAAAATAATAATAGTAAACACAATTCAGATTAGTCGAATGATAAACTTATTCGTTTATTTAAATAAATGTTAAAAATTTAGATTTTATTATGTCTATATAACAATCTATTAATTAATATTAATGTTTCAATAGAATTTTTATTTGTAACAAATTAACATTTGAGTTAGCACATTGTAAAATAAATGGAAGAAAAAATAATAACATAATGTTAGAAAAACAAAAAAAATTCAAATATTTTTGAAAATAATAATAGTAGAAATAGGAATGGGATAAGCATGGGAAAAATGGTAATAATATAAATTAAAAAGTAGAAAGTAGAAAGCGCAATTAAGCTTAAAAGGATAATAATAAGAATCAATTGTAATAATGGAGAGTAGGCGCGTGGCGAATTGTTGCTGCTCCCTACTACTTCTCTACCTTCTTTCCCTTTGGCATTTCATCAAACACATCACAGCATAACACAACAACAGTCAAACAATTACACATAGTCTATTACTCCCATGCACATAAATAAAAAACAATTAGAGTAAAGGACATTTTTGTCCCTAACCTTTATTTTTGCGAACATTTTCGTCCTCAAGCAATGGAAAGTACAATAAAGCCCCTGACCCCTGAAAAACGTGGACATTTATGTCCTTCCGTTGAATTCAGCCGTTTGCACTAGACGGAAAAGGCTAAGCTGACAGAGGTGGCGCTGAGGTGGCACATAACGGAGGCTAGGTGGCATAGAGCATTTCGTAACAGGATGTATAAGTCCTTGGAGACGGAGCATTTTGTAACAGGACGTATAAGTCCCTAGAGACAAAAACGACGCCGTTTCATCTCCTCCCCCATCTGCCTTTTTCTTCTTCCTTTGTCCCTTTTCCCTTCCATTCTTCTTCCTCAGCCCCTGCCTCCATCACCGCCGCACAGCCGCGCCTCAGTCAACCACCATCAATGTCGGCGACCTCCTCCTTCCTCTCTTTTTGCCTCTTCTTCCCTTTCTCACTTCCTTACTCCCATTAGTCTCTCTCTCCTCACCCTCCTTCCACCCACCGTTCATCGGCAACAACCTTCTCGGTGACCTACTACCGTCGTGTCGCCGCCTCTCTGCAAAAATTAGTCTCAAATCTCGAGGGGTTAGGGTTTTCCTCCGTACCAACAATAATGAACAGTGTCGGATCAGGATCCTCGAACCTCTGCATAAATGACACTATGACTAATGACGAGCTTCGTTTGATCCTAGCGATGGTTTCACATGCTTGCACGAATTGGACCTTGCCCAGTCCGTTTCGCGGTCGTTCTATCCCGGCGTCACCGATTCTGACCTCAACGTCATTGCCAATGGTTTCACATGCTTGAGGATCCTCAATTTGCATAATTATAAAGGTGAACTCTTTTTCCCTTTTTTTCCCATGTTGTTTTTGTTTGTTTTGCGAGAAAACCGTTGAAATTGACCTTTGGGATGTTGCTTTTCTTCTGATGGGGAGTGAAAATTTCAATGTGATTCACATGGAATGTTTTTTACTTTTCCCCCTTCATAGATCAAGGAGAAGGATACTACGTGGTTTGTCAAGTTCTGCGTTCCCTGGTGCAAGCATTGGTAATTAATTCATTCATTCTCTTAACTGCTTTTATATTGTTGAGCTAAGAGTGATTTCTAAACTGTAAAATGATGATGCTTATTATTACAGTAAGAACTTGGGGACGTTGTGGGATGATTTGGGAAAAGCAATTGAAGGAACTAATGAAATATAGATTAGGGAAGTGGATTGCGGTGATCATCAAAGGAGCTTTGTGGCATATGCTTATAATGTAGTGTCGCATGTTTCTTAAAATCTCATGCTATGTTTGAGTCTACTCTGCACTCTGCTTCTACATTTATGAGTTCAATGATTGATATATTTTGTTCTTGTAAAATTCTGAATTGCATTTGACAGTTAATTGAGTATCAACACTGTCAAGACACAAGTGCGTGAATGGAGGAAAATATTTTTGAATGGAGGAAAATATTTTTGAATGGTCTTGGATTATTGGATATAATTTATGTGTGATTCTTTACTGCTTTATCTAATTATCTAAGTAGCCATGAATGAAGAAATGTATTCTTTAACTCAATGAAAAACATCATGGCTTTTTTCACCATCAATTATTAACTGATTTATCCACTTAATTATTTATTTGTTTTACTTGCTGGATGCCTGTATTATCTATTCCCCATTGCACTCTCACCCCATGTGTTAACCAACATTTGAGGGAGCATTAACAGATCGAATTTTAAGTTTACATGTTTTTTGAATTACCAAGTTCAAGGGATGTTGATATTTTTATTAGTTTTTAGTTAAAATTCACTTTTCTGGACTTTAGTATGAGTTTGTGTGTTTTTCTGTGATTTTAGGTATTTTCTGGCTGAAATTGAGGGACCTGAGCAAAAATCTAATTCAGAGGCTGAAAAGGACTGCAGATGCTGTTGGATTCTGACCTCCCTGAACTCGAAGTGGATTTTCTGGAGCTACAGAAGCCCAATTGGCGCGCTCTCAACGGCGTTGGAAAGTAGACATTCTGGGCTTTCCAGAAATATATGATAGTCCATACTTTGCCCAAGATTTGATGGCCCAAACCGGCGTTCAAAGTCACCTTTAGAATTTCCAGCGTTAAACGCCGGAACTGGCACAAGAATGGGAGTTAAACGCCCAAACTGGCACCAAAGCTGGCGTTTAACTCCAAGAAGAGTCTCTACACGAAAATGCTTCAATGCTCAGCCCAAGCACACACCAAGTGGGACCGGAAGTGGATTTTTATGTCATTTACTCATAATGAAGCAAGGCCTAATAGTTGTCAACATTGAATGAGCTATGAGGATAGAATTTCCAATGCCAACCCTAAGTCAAGTCCTTTTGATAATTGATTGTTTGTTTCTCATTACTTGCTAAATTCTTCAAAGAACTCAACAAGGCTTACTAAAGCAATAAGATGCATACTTTGGCAATTCCAAGGGAGAACGACTCGGGAGATTTATACTCTCGGATATAGATTGTAGTTTTGTTTGATGATGGATTTCGCGTTGGTTTAGACTATACTACGATTGATCACTTGATAAATTCTACACCAACAAAAATCCATTTGTCAAAATATATTTTTGTTGGTGTAGAATTTATCAAGTGATCAATTGTAGTATAGTCTAAACCAACGCGAAATCCATCATCAAACAAAACTACAATCTATATCCGAGAGTATAAATCTCCCGAGTCGTTCTCCCTTGGAATTGCCAAAGTATGCATCTTATTGTTTTAGTAAGCCTTGTTGAGTTCTTGGAAGAATTTAGCAAGTAATGAGAAACAAACAATCAATTATCAAAAGGACTTGACTTAGGGTTGGCATTGGAAGTTTTATCCTCATAGCTCATTCAATGTTGATAACTAGTAGGCTTGCTTCATTTAGTTATCCCCTAAGTGTAGAGGAAAATCAAATGGAAACAATCAACTTGAATCACAAGTCCTAGATTCGCCTTAGGGGAATCTAGCTTTAGTGCACTCCAAGTCAATTGGCAAGCTCTAACTATCAAGCAACTATTGAGATGACTATTCAATTCCTCCCAATATCCAAACCCTATGCCAAGTACAAAAATTCTACTCCATAGCTAGTATTGACATTTTATCAAACATGTAGTGAGCAAGAAGGAAAATCATAGTGAAATGAAGAGAAAAGTAAAATTAGAACTATTGCAACACAAGAGATTAGCAACAAGTATCAAGGAACAACAATGAGAATCAAAATCTCAAGATATCAAATGAATCCAAAAACCATAGAATTGAATCCTAGATCCAAGGTATGTCAACAATTACAACTTGAATTTGGAAGGGAAAATCTACTACATGAGCAAAGTGAAATGAAAGTGTAATAGATCTCACCAAAAATTGGGCAAAAATTCAGAACTTTGATGAGAAGGAACCCTAGTAAAAGCTTGAGAGAAGTTGGTGAATCCTAGAGAGAAGTTGGAGTTTCTCTCTCTAACAATGTAACTAACTCAAAAATATCCCAAAAACTAGAAAATGAACTAAGTGTCCTTCACACTTGCTCCCCTGGTCCTCTTAAGTCTTTTCCCGCCAAAGCACTCCTCAAAAGTTGGGATCTCCAACCAACTCCACGCCTAAGTCACGTGACTTTTAAAAAAAATCATTTTCGAACATCGGCGCGCACGCGCAAGGTACGCGTGCGCGCCCTTGATGCGGCTCTGGAGTATGCGCGGAGGCGGAGTGTACGCGTACGCGTTCTTGAAGATTCTGGCTTAGCCGCTACGCTAGTCGGCTCGTGGCTTGGCTCTTAGCTTCGGCTTCACATTGCGCTTATCCGCGCGGGCGCGTCAGGTGCGCGCACGCGCCCATGCAGAAATTCCCAAAGCTTCAATTCTCATGCTTCCTTTCCTTGCACCCTTCTTCCTTATCTTTTCCTGTCCATTCCTAGTCTATGTCCTGAAACCACTTAGCACACGAGTCACGGCATCGAATGGCATCAAGGAGAGATTAGAAATGTGTCTAATTTAGTGCAAAATAAGCATGTTTTCCTTTATGAGGCAAAACTAGGAAAAGAATGCAAATCCTTATATTTTCATGCAGAAAATGTGTGAAATCATTGATAAACCCTTTGAAATTAGCACAAGATAAACCCTCAAAATGGGGTTTGTCAGATATCTCTTGGATTCCTGATACACGATGCATGGTTGATCGCCTGACAATCGAGCGCTCGCCTGACAACCGAGCCAGCCATTCCGTGAGATCATAGTTTTCGTGGTATAGGCTAGAACTGATGGCAGCATTCAAGAGAATCCGGAAGGTCTAACCTTGTCTGTGGTATTCTGAGTAGGATTCAATGATTGAATGACTGTGACAAGCTTCAAACTCCTGAGGGCGGGGCATTAGTGACAGACGCAAAAGAATCACTGGATTCTATTCCGGCCTGATTGAGAACCGACAGATGGATAGCCGTGCCGTGACAGGGTGCGTTGAACATTTCCACTGAGAGGATGGGAGGTAGCCACTGACAATGGTGAAACCCTTGCATAAGCTTGCCATGGAAAGGAGTAAGAAGGATTGGATGAAGACAGTAGGAAAGCAGAGAG
>NC_029775.3:93273601-93275096 GCF_000817695.3 Arachis duranensis | reverse complement strand
TTGGCTGGCTGTGAAGCCATGTCTAATTCCTGGACCGGAGTCTTAGACTAAACATTGCATGATTCCTGGAATTCTCATTAAGAATTTTGATACCTTTATTTTCTTTTTCCACTTAATTTTCGAAAAAAGCACAAAAAAATTTTACAAAATCATAAAAAACCCAAAAATATTTCTTGTTTGAGTCTAGAGTCTCATGTTAAGTTTGGTGTCAATTGCATGTTTCTGTTCTTTTTGCATCCATGCATGTGTCTTCATTAATCTTCAAGTTGTTCTTGATGATTTCATTGCTCTGATCTTTGAATTCTATTGACTTGAGTATTTATGTGTCTTATATGCATTTTCATTTTGTTAGTGTCAGTAGTATACAAACTGTTAAGTTTGGTGTCTGCATGCATTGTTTATTTGATTTTTGTTGCATTTTGATTATTCCTTATTATTAAAAATCCAAAAATATTCTTAATTTGTGTCTTTTCAAGTCAAGAATACAGAGAATTGAAGATTCAGAACATACTGCAGAGGAATTATACAAAAAAAGGTTGGGCGTTCAAAATGCCCAGTGAAGAAGACAGACTGGCGTTTAAACGCCAGCCAGGGTGCCTGGCTGGGCGTTTAACGCCCAAAAGGGTAGTGGTTTGGGCGTTAAACGCCAGAATGTGCACCATTCTGGGCGTTTAACGCCAGGATGGCACAAGAGGGAAGATTTTGTTTTCAAAATCAATTTTTTCAAGTTTTCAAAGTTTTTCAAAATTAAATCTTTTTCAAATCATATCTTTTCAATCATATGTTTTCAAAATTGATTTCTTTCCATTTTTAAAGATACTTGCTATCAATTAATGATTTGATTCAACATTTCAAGTATGTTGCCTTTTCTGTTGAGAAAGGTCTAATGTATGGATCATATCCTTTCTTGATAGCCAAGTCATTAATTTTTAAAATCAAATCTTTTTAAAATGTTTTTCAAATCATATCTTCTCAATCACATCTTTTTAAAACCAATCATATCTTTTTAATCACATCTTTTTCAAAATAGTTTTCAACCAAATCTTTTTGATTTCTAATTTCAAAAATCTTTTTCAAAAATCACTTTATTTCTTTCAATCATGGTTTTCGAAAATCAATTAGTGTTTTTCAAAATGTTTTCAAAATCTTTTACTTAATTTTCGAAAATTACTTCCCCTCTTCTCACATCCTTCTATTTATGGACTAACACTATTCCTTAATGCAAAATTCGAACTCCATCTTTCTTGATAAGTTCGAATTTTCTACTTCTGCCTTCCATTTTTCTTTTCCTCTGACACCTCAAGGAATCTCTATACTGTGACATAGAGGATTCCATATTTTCTTGTTCTCTTCTCTTTCATATGAGCAGAAGCAAAAACAAAAGCATTCTTGTTGAGGCTGATCCTGAACCTGAAAGGACCTTGAAGCGAAAACTAAAAGAAGCTAAGGCACAACTCTCTGTAGAGGACCTAACAGAAATCTTCAAAGAAGAAGA
>NC_029775.3:93270983-93271257 GCF_000817695.3 Arachis duranensis | reverse complement strand
CTACTGGCGTTTAAACGCCAGTAAGGCTAGCAGATGGGCGTTTAATGCCCAGTTTGGCACCATTCTGGGCGTTTAACGCCATAAAGGGGCACCAGACTGGCGTTAAACGCCAGAAAAGGGCAAGCACTTGGCGTTAAACGCCAGAAATGGGCACCAGCCCAGTGTTTAACGCCAGAATTGGCTAAAAACGCATTTTTGCATGCCATTTGGTGCAGGGATGACTTTTCCTTGACACCTCAGGATCTGTGGACCCCACAGGATCCCCACCTACCCT
>NC_029775.3:93269978-93270646 GCF_000817695.3 Arachis duranensis | reverse complement strand
TCCCATCTTTCTCTTCACCACTCACATCCATTCTTCATAAAACCCCACCTACCTCACCATTCAAATTCAAAACACTTTCCCACCCAAAATCACCCTCCCATAACCAAACCATTAACCCCCCCACCCCTATATAAACCCATCTTCACTCCTTCATTTTCACACAACATAAACACTCCTTCTCCCCCTTTGGCCGAATCACAAAAGCCATCTCCATCTCCTCTATTTCTTCTTCTTCTACTCTCTTCTTACTTCTTTTGCTCGAGGACGAGCAAACCTTTTAAGTTTGGTGTGGTAAAAGCATTGCTTTTTGTTTTTCCATAACCATTTATGGCATCCAAGGCCGGAGAAACCTCTAGAAAGAGGTAAGGGAAGGCAAAAGCTTCCACCTCCGAGTCATGGGAGATGGAGAGATTCATCTCAAGGGTGCATCAAGACCACTTCTATGAAGTTGTGGCCTTGAAGAAGGTGACCCCCGAGGTCCCTTTCAAACTCAAAAAGGGTCAACTTTGATCAAAGGTTGGACCAAGTCCTCGCAGTCATTTGTGAAGAGGGCGCTCAATGGAAGAGAGAGGGAAGCCGATTCAACTAAGAAGGCATGACCTCAAGCCCATTACTAAGAGGAGGATGGAGCAAACAAGAGACCCCTCTCATCATCAAATCCCTGAAAT
>NC_029775.3:93269152-93269826 GCF_000817695.3 Arachis duranensis | reverse complement strand
CATGAAATTAGAGAAGATCAAAGAATCATGAGAGAGGAGCAACAAAGACAAGGAAGAGACATTGAGGAGCTCAAGCTCTCCATAGGGTCTTCAAGAGGAAGAAAGAGCCGCCATTACTAAGGTGGACCCGTTCTTTAATTTCCTTGTTCTTTATTTTTCTGTTTTTCGAATTTTAGTGCTTATGTTTATCTATGTTTGTGTCTTGTGATCATTAGTGTCTTAGTGTCTATGCCTTAAAGTTATGAATGTCCTATGAATCCATCATCTCTCTTGAATGAAAAATGTTCTTAATTGAAAAAGAAAAGAATTGCATGAATTTTGAATTTTATAACAGATTAATTATTTTGATGTGGTGGCAATACTTTTGTTTTCTGAATGTATGCTTGAACAGTGCATATGTATCTTGAATTTGTGGTTCATGAATGTTGGATCTTGAAAGAATGATGAAAAAGGAGACATGTTACTGAGGATCTGAAAAATCATAAAAATGATTCTTGAAGCAAGAAAAAGTAGTGAATACAAAAAAAAAGGGGGAGAAAAACGAAAAAAAAGAGAAGAAGAAAAGAAAACGAAAAAAAAGAAAGAAAGAGAGAAAAAAATAAAGTTGTGATCCAAGGCAAAAAGAGTGTGCTTAAGAACCCTGGACACCTCTAGTTGGGGACTCTAGCAAAGCT
>NC_029775.3:93268610-93268904 GCF_000817695.3 Arachis duranensis | reverse complement strand
CCCAATTGGCGCGCTCTCAATGGCGTTGGAAAGTAGACATTCTGGGCTTTCCAGCAATATATGATAGTCCATACTTTGCTCAAGATTTGATGGCCCAAACCGGCGTTCAAAGTCACCTTTAGAATTTCCAGCGTTAAACGCTGGAACTGGCACAAGAATGGGAGTTAAACGCCCAAACTGGCACCAAAGCTGGCGTTTAACTCCAAGAAGAGTCTCTCACGAAAATGCTTCAATGCTCAGCCCAAGCACACACCAAGTGGGCCCGAAAGTGGATTTTTATGTCATTTACTCATC
>NC_029775.3:93255751-93268534 GCF_000817695.3 Arachis duranensis | reverse complement strand
GAAATTGAGGGACCTGAGCAAAAATCTGATTCAGAGACTAAAAAGGACTGCAGATGCTGTTGGATTCTGACCTCCCTGCACTCGAAGTGGATTTTCGGCCATGCCTAGACCCTATTCTTATGTATTTTCAACGGTGGAGTTTCTACACACCATAGATTAAGGTGTGGAGCTCTGCTGTACCTCGAGTATTAATGCAATTACTATTGTTCTTCTATTCAATTTCGCTTGTTCTTGTTCTAAGATATCACTTGTTCTTCAACTTGATGAATGTGATGATCCGTGACACTCATCATCATTCTTACCTATGAACGTGTGCCTGACAAACCACCTCCGTTCTACCTTAGATTGGGTGGATATCTCTTGGATTCCTGATACACGATGCATGGTTGATCGACTGACAACCGAGCGCTCGCCTGACAACCGAGCCAGCCATTCCATGAGATCAGAGTTAAGGAGTAAGAAGGATTGGATGAAGACAGTAGGAAAGCAGAGAGGCGGAAGGGACCAAGCATCTTCATACGCTTATCTGAAATTCCCACCAATGAATTACATAAGTATCTCTATCTTTATCTTTATGTTTTATTCGTATATCACCCATATCCATTTGAGTTTGCATGACTAAGATTTACAAGGTGACCATAGCTTGCTTCATACCAACAATCTCTGTGGGATCGACCCTTACTCGCGTAAGGTTTATTACTTGGACGACCCAGTACACTTGCTGGTTAGTTGTGCGAAGTTGTGTTTATGCCATGGTGTTGAACACCAAGTTTATGGATTATTTGAAAAGTATTGATCACAATTTCGTGCACCAATGCCTGTATTATCTATTCCCCATTGCACTCTCACCCCATGTGTTAACCAATATTTGCGGGAGCATTAATAGATCGAATTTTAAGTTTACATGTTTTTTGAATTGCCAGGTTCAAAGGATGTTGATTCATTGAAGAACTTTGTTTTGGAAGAAGCTGATAAGGCAGCAACAAATGTACAAGCACAACAACTAGATAGTGGTAGAGAACTATAACTACTTTTTGAGGTATATCTTTTGCTTCAGCTTTATTTTTATATTCTTTGTCTGGACCCTCCAGTGTTATCCCTCGATACATGGAATATTTTTTGACAAATTGACCTTTGGTGAAGGCTGGAAAGAGAGAGAGACTAATGGGAGCAAGGGAGTGAGAACGGGAAGAAGACGCGAAAAGAGAGGAAAGATGAGGTCGATGGCGTTGATGGTGGCTGACGGAGGCGCCGCTGTGCGGCGGTGATGGAGGCAGGGGCTGAGGAAGAAGAATGGAAGGGAAAAGGGACGAAAGAAGAAGAAAAGGGCAGATGGAGGAGGAGACAAAACGGCGTCATTTTTGTCTGCAGGGGCTTATACGTCCTGTTACGAAATGCTCCATACCACCTGGCCTCCGTTACGTGCCACCTAAGCGCCACCTCTGCCAGTTCAACCTTTTCCGTTCAGTGCAAACGGATGAATTCAACGGAAGGACATAAATGTCTACGTTTTTCAAGGGTCAGGGGCTTTAATGTATTTTCCATTGCTTGAGGACAAAAATGTCCACGAAAAAAAAGGTCAAGGACGAAAATGTCCTTTACTCAAACAATTAATATGCTTTCTTTAGGGACCAGCACAACTGAGACCTAGGGTTGAGAACTAAAGTACGGATATTAAATTTCCGCATCATCATGAACTTCATCATCCGTTAGTTGTGCACCACCAAAGTCGTTCCAGCATGTTTGAAAATTGTCATCCTCCTCCTCCTCTTAACAAGTAACAAAGGCAATAAATGCAACACACCTTATTAATTCATGTCTAGTTTGAAGGCATTTTACCATATTAGCTATTGGTATCACTTACAGGATATAAGGAACATGTGAATCCAAAAAAGTAACACATAATTTTCAAAAATCATTATCCATTTCTTGCAGACAATAACTTAATCAAAGAAAGCATCACATCATATTCATAGAACATTATTAACACTCTAATGAACCCAAACAACTAGAACCACAAACCTGGTCTGACCATTGCCCAAGACTTTCGTTATACAAGTCGCTCTCTAAGTAGTTCTAATCATTGTCATGCCTATTACTACGGCTGTATGCATTCAAGTGGCAAGATAATCGGTTAAGCCCCACCTTCCTACAAAGACCACACCTCTTAACCCCCTTCACCGATGGATGATTAATTGAATCCTTTTTTTGCTTCTTCGTGCGGCAGGCCATTTGCGGATCCCTAACGCATCCCTCAAGTGTCGATGACTGTGCCACACCAATCCGCATGCCCGAATGGGGGAAATCTTTTTTTCTGTTTAAAATTCAGTAGCTCATTGCAAAATTTATCCCTCAGCTCGTTAAATTCGGCTTCACCAAAGGATGCAAGAACATAAATCTCCCTGCACAGATCGTTTAACATCCAATTACGGCATGTTCTCATTGATTCCCAGCAAAAGGGTCCCTTTTCCATAAATTCCCACACTTTTGACCGAGCATTCTTCGACCATAGATCTATAAGAAGACTCTTTGGTATCTCTTCCGCATCAAGATGTACTAGAACTACCACGATATGATCACAAGGTATGCCAAGTGATTCCATCCTGAAGCAAGAGCACTTAAATATTCATCTGTCTCGATAGTGAGACACGTTCCATTCTTTGTTAGGATTTCCCGACCAGGACAATGTATAAATCTCACAACTTCGTGTCAATGTACATGAACACACCTTTAGCATACAAGCTCTTGACAACATTGGCCTGAATAACATGAAAATCTCTCTTGTCAGTGTGTTGGCAACAGATCTTTCCAATGCATGTAGTGGACTCTGCAACACTAAATCCCCAACAACAGATGCCAACTCACTTTGTGCTTCCCTTTACCTTATTTGACATATGCATCGCAAGAACTGTTCAATAAAGTCTCTCAAGTTATGTCAAGAGTGCATGAATTTACCGAGCATAGAATGCAATCCCTCACACCTTGCTGTTGTTCGAAACCCACCAAAGAAATGCCCGCAAATGTAAGCAGTTGCCCACATTTTCCTCCTAGCATACAAGTCACAAACCCATTCATTATGTTGAAGACCAAGCTCCGTAACCAATTTGACCCACCAATCTTCGAACTCTGAAATCTCATAATAAAAAAGCATGCACTTCTTAAATTCAGATGTGAACGTTAGATTGCTTAGATTAGAAGTTGCATTTCTAAGTAAATGCCATGCACACAATCGATAGTAAGCACTTGGAAACACAGATTCGATTGCTTTTTTCATGGCCTTGTCCCCGTCAGTTATTACACAACTGGTGCTTTGCTCTTCATAGCCTCAAGAAATTATTTTAGCAACCATGTATATATCTCATCCTTCTTATTCGCAACAAGCGCTGCGGCAAACACAATGGTTTGGTTATGATTATTAACCCCAGACAATACATCCAATGGGCACATGTACCTGTTCTTAAAATAAGTCGCATCGAATGCTAACACATCCCCAAACAAATGATAGTCTAGTTGACTACAGCTATCCGACCAAAAAAGGTGTACCAAACGACCCTCTTCATCGGCTAGGTATCAAACAAACATTCCTGGATTTTTCTCAGCCATTGACTCTAAGAACTTCAAACAACACATAGCATCCCCCCTATGACCCTCCGTTGCTTCACTATCTGGTTATACATATCTCTCTTCAGGAAGGGTACATTTTGGAATCCACCTGCAGTGTACACAAACGATGAATATATCTGAGGTGTTTTGATCCCAACTTTTAGCATTAGATTTATTTGATCAATGGCGGCGTCATTCATGTTCCTATGCCTAGAAAGCATAAAGGTCAATCTATCATCAAGCATGTCATGGTTGTGCTCATCCTAAAAGTACGAAGTGATCCATCTACCGCTTTCGATATGTACATGAACACGCATTTCAGCTAGACATCCGCATCTAGTCTCAGGCTTCGGCTCGCATTTGCGTCGATGGGAATCATTTTCAGACCCCGGATCTCTAAACCCGGCCCTAAAGCAAACAAATTATTGCTGTGTCACCTCGTTTTTGACATTCCTTCTAATCCTATTCTTTCTAACAGCAAAACCGTTCATCTTTGAATACAATTGGTAGAAAGAAAATGCAACAGTCCGATACCGAAAATGTAACAACCTAACCTCACTTGCAGTTATTTCTTTCAGATTCATATACCCAAGCTCATCAATACCGTCAACTGTTCTTTCATCCCAGTTGTCATAGAAGGTGTCACCAAAAAATTCATCGACATTACAATCAACACCTTGCACTTTCTCAACATAATTTTCCGAAACACGATAACCCTCAATGTCCTCTCATGCTATAGGATCATTGCCGACACGCACATCTTCATCTTGCAAAAATAATGAACTCTCGAAATGGTCCATTACTTCCTCATCCAAGCATGCCTATATATAACATCAAACTAGCTTTCAGTACCAACAATTTTTTTTATTCAATACTTTCAACAGTATATCATACTCAATCACTATTGAATATCAAATAGCTTACTAAAAAAATTTAAATCATGCAAGTTATATAGAAGACATCAAATAAGTTCTTCAACCTATTTTACATTGTGAAAAGATCAAATAGCTTCTTCAAAAAAAATTTGCCAATTGCACTAGGGATCAAATACATTCTTAACATTATTTTCAGAAAAATATCCACAAGACAGTTTAACACCATTCTACTTTTAAAACCTACACGCAAAGTATTATGATTTTTCCGTGCTTCAAAGAAAAAACTTCTAAACTATAATTACACTCCGAAAAGATCTATTATAAATAATAAACAAGAATGCACTAATAAACAACAACATACTAATAAACAAAATGCATTAGAATTTAAAACTAATGTCTTAACATACTTACTATCAAATTATAGCGGAAGTACCGTGGGAAAATACAGAAAAGTAACGACTGCAACTATCCAAACTCCAACAAAAATTCCATCCACTGAATAAAAAATAAATTTCAAAATTATCTCCTTAAGTCAACTGAATTATCCAAGCATTGAAGAAGATGAGACATTGCAACCACTTTAGCCAGTGTTAGGGTTTGAGAAATGGGTTTCACATTTAGACATGAGGCATTGCACAGCACAACTTTGCCTTCTTTTCTTTCTTTCTTAGGATCATGTATAATGGACTAGCCCAAAGCTAGATAACCGAACCCAACCTATACAGTGCCTTCTTTTTTTCTTCCATATGCCCATTTGTTCAACAAAGGACAACGTTGTAATTAATATTTTTTATCTATCTCATTAAACAATATACTAATAGTCTAATGGTCACTCTGAAATTTATCAAATAACAAGACACCTACACACTTACCTGTGTCAGCAGTGAGAGGTGAATACTTCACCTTTTCCTGCCAGGTGCAGGCTAAAATTCGCCGAAAAGTATACACATTATTTTTGTCACATTGGTATTGGCTGAAACCAAACCCAACCAGCTATGTGTCAAGATGCCCCGTCTGACCCGAAACCTCTTCTCCCTCTCCTCATGAGTCTCTCACCCAGCTTCTCCAAGACGCTTGGATCCTTCTTCTTCAATCCCTTCTGGCCGAGCAAATCCTATACCTGAACCATCACTCCTCTTCTTTCATGGGGATCGAGTCCAATTCCAGCGATGACACAACCAACTCGTACTACCTACCGTCAAACTAGTCCACAGGTGCTCCTTTGATGCATTTCTTGTGTGCGAGGAAGAACATATGAAGCCTATCTCATTTCCTGGCCAAACTCCGATGACCGTTGTCCACCAACATTGAGCTGCCACTAATTTTTGTGATTTCATTGAGCTGCCACTGTTCATTGTCATTTAACTAACATTTAATAATAGGATACTTAACTTGAATAAATTTTAACCTATTCGATTGCTATTTTTTTCCTATTAAACCCACAAACAATTCAGATCTAATAATAATAACCATCAAAAACTAATATTTCTAAAGTTACCCCACTAATACAAAAGAGGCTGCAAAGGACATTAACTAGTCAATCAAATAAAACTAGATTCAGGATGATCTCCACGGTTGAATTAAAAAACACAAAAGATCAAACAGATCTCATTAAAAGTGCACACAGATCAGCCAAATGGCTTCTTGTGCTTTGGGCTTACCAAATCTGCGTCCAAAAAAGTATAGCAACGTTCCAACAGAAGACCATCCAACTAGAATTCAGAAACTACGACGTCCAAAAACTACACTATTCTCTCAAAGCCCATTTATAAATTATACTATTTTTTCTTTTCTTTTCTTTTATTTTGTGCGCAACCCTCTTTCGCCTAACCATACGGGTCGTATGGTATGTTAATTGTTAAGGTAGCCGTAGCTCACATGCTATATCTTTTCCTCCTCATCCCAAAGGTTTAAGGTTCAAATTCTAGAGATTGCAATTGAGGAAAAATTTTGATAAATGTGTGAGTGTGTTATGTATCTATGATTGGAAGCTGTTCAATCTATTAAGATACCTAAAATTAAAAATTATCCAATTTATTAACAAAAGAAATGTACATAGGTTGACCATCGCCAATTTTCCGGTAGAGATACTTTCAATCACTTTTCTCCTTTAAAATACTTATTCCAATTCTATTATAATATTCAAAACATGGTCGTTGAAAATTGAAAGTAAAACCAACACTTTCTGTCTCAGTTTTACTTTATTCTTATATCACTTGTTGAATCAAAGACTTATTACTAAACAAGAATATATAGTTGTTAACAAACCATCTTTTTAGTATTTGAGTGGGTCTCTTCTACAAAAATGTCAAGGATTTTGAAATGATCAAGAGAAAAGGAAAATTGTAATGTCATATGTCGTCCTTATAAGTTTTAATAGTCTCTTTCGTTGAATTTTCTTTTTTTACTTTAGATTGTGGAAATTATTATTTTTTTTAAACAAAGTTAGAATTGTTAAGATTTTTATTATACAACGATTTAAGTTGGCAATGGTTTAATTATACCAGTTTGTCATCTTTTTATAAACTTATTATTAAATTGACAATTTTTTTCAAACTATTTAACTTTATATCACTGTTTTGCTACGGTGTCGTCCTTTTCTTCTTTGTATTTTTTTAATGATGTTTGCGTGGTAAAAAAAAATGTCACCGTGACAGAAATAATAGTATATAATAAGTAATTTAAAAAGAATAACAAATTAATAATAAATTTACAAAAGGTGGAGATTGTTATATAAAAGCTGTCTTTGTAGTTATATAATAATAATCTACTTGACAATTAGCTAAAAACATTGTTTAAAATCCTCATAAGCCGAACTCAATTTAGTAAAAAAAAAAATTCATTCCAAGTAATTTGGGAATGAATGAACCGTGTATAATCGAATCAGGATAATGGTCAAACATTTCTTTAATCTTTCTCTATTTCATTTTTGTTTAAACTTTAAACTTAGAATTACTAAATTCTTAATTTTCCTAATAACTATTGTAATTTTTCTTTCCAAAAAAAGTATAAAATTGCTGCAGATTTATGAATAATGGTTTGATAAAGTAATTAGTTCTTAGTCAATACATGATTTATGAATCAACTATCCAGTTTCCAATTTCCAGGACCCATCATCTTAATTAATAAATAATAATAATGCAAGGTTAGGCTTAGAAATTTCCATCATGAGTCAACAAAGTCGGTGCAGTTCTTAAGATGAATAGAACCATTTATATTCTTTTAGGAACACAACATACGCTTTCATCTTTGTGTTTAGAAAAGTCAGCAACTTCGGCAACTGTCTCAAGATGCCAAAGCAGAAATTAAACATCATTCAGATACATACATGTATTGGTACATAGAATTAGTAGCACATTTTAATTTAATACATGAAGTTCAATTCTTGTTCTTCTTGCTTTGTAAAATACATATACGTAGGAATAAATCATTACAATGTCTATTTTATTCTTCCACGATATATGACTATGTCATATCTAGTGACGTTATCATTTTCGGTAACACAATTAATTTAGAGTAATAAAATAAAATAATCACTTCTAAGTTCTAAAATAGATTATGTATCATACACCAAGTTCAAGCTTAAATTTAATGTGAACTCAACCACCCTTTTCATACCTATGTTCCTATTTATACTTTTTTCCCCAACCATTTTCAGTGACAATTGAGTCTTCTCCACACTCCACATTGCCACTGCACTTTCAATAAGATTTGATTATTATGTCTCAACCATCAAATGCAAAACATTGTTGTTTCTCTGGTTTGTTACACACCCTTCTTTGTGATGGAAAAGGAAACTTTTCTGATCAAATCATAGAATCATATGAAACACAAAAAGTGCATCCAAAAAATAAGAGTGCAATGGCTAATGCAGCTTCTACACCAGGAGTGATAGCAAGGTTGATGGGGTTAGATTCAATGCCAAGTAATTCCAACTTGGAATTTAAAAAAACCATCCCAGATTCTGAATTTGTGGATTACATGTTGGAGTTTGATAATGCAAGCCAATCCAACCATCGTCGAGCGAAAATCTCGGCTTCATTCAGGGAGGTTTCTGAATTATTTCGGCACAAGAACCGCCGCGAAGTTCTTGTGCTGTGTTGGGATAGTGGAAGAGGAGATAGTAATGATGAAAAGAAGAGCAGGAAATTTTGCAAGCTGAAAAATGAGCCTAGAATTGTAAAAAATGGTTGTTCTTCAAAGGTTAGAAGAAGTTACAAAGATGCCAATTGCATTTACAGAAAGAGTGATTGTGGGTCATGGTCAAGCACTAAATTGAAAAATAAGCAGATTGAAGAACTCTTTGAATTAAAGCAAATGAAAAATATGAGAAAGCAATGGTCACTAAAGAAGATAGAGAGTGAATATAGCCCAGTTTCAGTCCTAGACATCAATGACTATAAATACCTCTATGGACCTGATTTTCTAGGTATGTTTAAAATTAAATCTGTTTTTGTAGTTCTGATTTGATTGACATTTCCTCTGCTTTTGTAATTGATTTGTGTTAGTATGGATTCAGGGTTTATTATATGTTGTGTGGTAAGTGGTAACTTTGTTATTTAGTTTAGGTAATTTAGATTTAGACCAGATCTAAGTAATAGTTTTATATTTTTGTTTAGATTTGTAGCGAATTTAAGTTTTATTTATTTATATATATAAAAAATTTTGAATGCTTATATTATCGTATTTCGTGTCAAAATTCGTTTTTATCATATTTAAATTTTAGTAAAACTCTTATTTTAAACATTTATTTTACCATTATTCAATAAAAAAATGCTATTCTGACCTAAAAAATTATAGTTTATCAAATTGTTTGTGATAAAAATTAATTATGGATATTTTAAAAATTAAAAAAGGGAAGTAAAAAAAACCCTTTACTTCCTTAACAATACTTCAAATTTTATTGCTGTTTACATTACTCCATGTTACTCAAACAAATAATAATTTTTGTAGATTATTCAAACCCCTTAATGTCACCAACAATATGGGAATCTTCAGAGAAAAAGTTGCTGGCTGATGAAATTGAAGATAGAGCAATGAAGAACAAAGGCTACTTCTCAGAATTAGAGATGAAGATTTGCAACTTAATTGAAAATGATATGAAAGAGTTACATTTCACACAAAAGGGTATATGTGAGACTAAAAGGTTTGAGGAGATTTGTTTGGTGTATGAGCATCACATTTTTAACTCTTTGCTACATGAAATTGTGAATGAACTTGTAGAAACATTCTAGTTGAGAATTCTAATCAGATAATGTGTAACAAAAAAGATAAATTTAATTACTTTAACATGATGATGAAAGACAGGACTACAATTTAGAGTTTAAGATTTAGAATTTTACTAGTAACAGTCTGCCTTCTTTATTTTATTTTTATTACCACAAACTGAACTAAACCACACATTTAAACTTTGGCATCACTAGACTTTTTCACATGATACACTTGCATATGGTGATGCCGTCCCATAACGGAGCAGGCGAAATCTGGACTCAAGAATCGGCCACGACTCGTCTATTGCCCGCCCGGTCTATAAGATTCTGGAACCTTGTTTTCATGCATTCTCCGGAGAGTGTTAATGTGTTATAATAGACAACTATCCCACCAACTTTCAAAATCTTCATTAGACTCTCATAGTCTCATGGTAATTGATGAGCCAAAATTGATACATTTGTAATCGGTAAGTGTACCAAATCACTCTAAGAAATATCACAGTAAATGGATATTATTTTCACGTGGATTAACAAATTAAATCAAACAATGTCTAATTGAATTTCTAATTAAATCAATCAAATCTTGGTAAGGAAATTGTGAATCTTGAAGTAAAAGCAAAGAACAGTGAAAAAGTGTGCTGAAATTAAACGAGAGAAAGCTTATGGATTTGGAAAAATAATTAATGAGTGAGATATTAAAGGATTCGGAAATGTTTAACTTTTAGAAAAAGTAATGCTTATGTTTTCCTAATTTGACTTATGCAAAAATCTTTTTACAACAAATTATTTATAGTCAAATTCCAATTCTTTGACGATTTAATTTTTCTTAACTTAATTAATTGTCAATTTCTTGATCAACTAATTAAGAGAAGAGGTTAATCACTGTTTCGATTTAAAGACACACAACTTTTAAAATACTATTTCTAGTCAAGTTGAAAATCCTGAGAAATAGTCTCAAGCTAATTCCGATATAAATTTTTTTAAAATAATAACAGAATTCAAGACAGAATTAGAATATTTTCTAATACTTCTAACTATTAAAGATGAAGAACGAGACCTAATCTTGAAAAAGTAAAAAAAAAACATAAATCAAAATAAAAAAATGGGAAAAAGACAGATAGGTCCCTGACTCTTTAAACTTTTGACAAATACATCCCTGACAAAATTTAAATACAAAAAAGTCCGTAACTTTAACAAACGGAGGACAATTTAGTCCTTCCGTCTATTTGCCTCTCATACACCAAACGGAACTGGCTGACGTGGCTGAAACGGTGTCCAGATGTCCGTTATGGTGCCATGCTGGAAGGGGAATAAAGTTCGAAGGACAAATAAGTCCTTGACGTCATTTTGCAAATAAAGTTCGAAGGACAAATAGGTCCTTGAGAATTTTTTTTTCATTATGCTTCTATTATGTTTCTATTATGAGCATTTAGTTTATAAAATTATGCTTGTATTTTGAAATCTAGTTAAATTGTTGTATTCTGCAATTTAAATTATTTGTATTAAAATTGCAGAAATTAGGCTTGTTCTACTTCTACTTTTTTTTTCTTAAATTGCATTAGTTCAGTTTTAGTGCATTTGTGTATCATATTAGAATTTGTTAGTTTATTTTTCATCATACTAGTAGCATTAGTTAGCATCAGTTCATTTATGCATCAAGTTAGCATTAGTTCATTTGTGCATCATTCGTGTATTAAGTTAGCATTAGTACATTTGTGTATTATATTAGAATTAGTATTTTTATGCATAATAACATTACGAAGAATAATTTTTTTTAAATTATAGTTCACTTTGTTCTAACAGTATAAATTATGCATGACACAAAAGATTTATAAAATCAAATTACTTTTACAAAAAAGTCGTAAGTTGACAAACGTTTCTGACTAAGAAGATCAAGATATCCGCAGATAAAAAATTAAATAATAAGATTTTTAGTTATTATTTTTATATAAAAAAAATCTAATTTTTTATTAATAATTAATTTTAACATTCGTTATCTAAAATTTAAAATAATTTAATGTGTATATTTTTACATTTAAAATATTTTAATTGTAAAAAAATATCAAATGACATATTTTGATTTGTCAAATTACTAATATAAAATATAATTATATATAGAGTAAAAATAGTAGAGAAAAATATAAAAATGGAGAGAGGTAAATGAGAGAATTTAGGAAAGGAGTTTATTAATTTTGAAAAAAAAATTCTCAAGGACCTATTTGTCCTTCGAACTTTATTTGTAAAATGACGTCAAGGACTTATTTGTTCTTCGAACTTTATTTCCCTTCCAATGTGGCACCGTAACGGACACCTGGACACCGTTTCAGCCACGTCAGCCAGTTCCGTTTGGTGTATGAGAGGTAAATAGACGGAAGGACTAAATTGTCCTCCGTTTGTTAAAGTCAGGGACTTTTTTGTATTTAAATTTTGTCAGGGATGTATTTGTCAAAAATTTAAAAAGTTAGGGACCTATATGTCTTTTTTTCTAAAAAAATACTGACATTACTAAACCATAAAATCAAATAGAGCTCCTAACCTTTGACAAGAGAAAATTTAGTTACTCGTGCTAGAAAAGAAAGTAACCCAAGACTAATAAGATGTTGGATGGATTCAGTTATTGTTTGATGATCCGTTGATGATTTCTCTCTATGAATTTTTTTCACTTATTGATATTCTAGCTTCCTAAATATTGAAATTCAAAAATTAATCTTATCTTTTTATCTCCGAAGGATAAGATAACAACTTATTCAAATTCAAAATAATAATTCAAATCAATCTAAACTAAATGCTAACAACCAAATCTTATCTTTATATAATGAGTTAATGCTAATTAATCATTTAAATCTTAAATCTTCGGTTGAATTTAGAACTTTCTAAGAGTGGACTATGATCTTGGCGCTGGGCTTGGTCCACTAGCGCTGGGCTTTGAGGAATTCTAGGCCACTGGTAGTTAGAAATTCACGTTGAAGCCGGACTCCAAATTTGGGCGCTAGGCGCCCAGTATGTTGGAGTTGGGTGGTACTGGGTGCTACCCCCTGATGGTTGGGCGCCAACCCATTTTGGGTACTCCCATACACAAAGGCGCTAGGCTTGGA
>NC_029775.3:93239633-93255693 GCF_000817695.3 Arachis duranensis | reverse complement strand
GGGCGCCTGTTTCTGGCGCTAGACTTTTCTATGCTGGTGCTGGGCTTGGCAGTTTGAAGTTTGGCGCCAGCCTTTTGCTTCTTTTCTGTAAGTGTACTTGTGTTTTCTTATAAATTTTATCATGATTTACTTAAACATGTCCTGAAAACATAATCATTCTAGATTAACTCCAAACATATGATTAGTCATAAAAATTTTACTAAAAATATAAGAATTTTAATTCAAACCTAAGAAATTTATTCAAAAAGAAATTTAAAAAAACTAAAGATGCCTAGCCATCAATAATTTCAATAGTTAATTTTTGTCAACATCAACTTTCAAAAATTTTTTATATTTTTGTCCAAAATATCGATTTTTTTTCTTTATATATTGATGATGATTATGATCCACGCAGAGTAAACACCTAATTCAATTCTTATCTATTTCTTTAAAGAAATTCTGTAAAAAAAAAAAGAGATATTTCGCCTCTAACAAAATTATTTTGGAACAAGACGATCTTTTACTAAAAATTCTGCTAAATAATGACGAAAAATAATTTTGTGGGCTTTAAAATCCCAAAAAATTCTATTATTGCAAATTGAAGTATTAGAAGTAAAAGTTATAACAATGATGATAAAGAAGATGGTGGCAGTAATAATGAAAATTGGTTCTATTATTGAAAAGAATTTTCTAGAATTTAAAACTCTTACAAATTATAAATAAAATCTCACAATATTAATTTTCATTACTATTCAATAAATTTTTTAACATAGAAATTATATTATCTCAAAATAATTTTATTAAAAAAAAGAAAATTCTCTTTTATCAAAAAAAAAAAAAACCAACCAATCAAACAATCAATCCAACTAAAAAACACAAGAAAATAGGCTTCACCTTTCCAAAATAAAAGAAGCTAAAAAACTCATATAAGTTAGTTTAAAATACCACCGAAAACGAGATATTCATAAAAAAATCTTTGAACTTATGGGAATATAATCTCATAATGCCCAAAGAAAAAGGTCTCCAACAAGCAGCAGAGTATCCAACACAATAAAACAGCCAAAATATCATTTCATTCATATTATAGCTTAGATAACCAGATATAATTTTGCATTAGTGCGTTGAATTGTAACTCTTGCACCAAACATATATATATATATATATATATATGTGTGTGTGTGTGACCTAAGCTTATTTTCTTTATATTTCAGCTAGCTGAAGTCAACAATTTTTCAAATAACTTTCTTTTCTTCTTTTGTGTTTGAGTATTGCACAAGTATTTTGCAACTGAATGTAATCATCATTCGATTTTATATCCACATTATATGTCACCCTTGTGAGATTGACTTAAACAAATGAAAACTACATTTGCTATTAGTGGATACTTTAGTTCCATCTTCCCCACATTGTAAATTATATATACATTTTTATAAATGACAAGTAATAAACACGCTTATCGATCCTTCTAGTGACGTTGGAAAGACCCTTTTACTAACATCCCAAAGAGCACGCAGAAGTCATAAGAGCATGTAAAACGAATATTGCAACCTGCCTTTGAGTAGGGATATTGTTTTCATTTTTTAGTTGACCAATAAATTATTAGAAAAGCTTAAAGAGTCAACAAATTTATTAAATTTTGGCTAGCATATAATCAGTAAAAGAAAAATGAGTAATTTCACACTATTGGATGGAATCTCACACCATTAAATTATTGATAGCTACTTGATGATTATAAATTATAAAAGTTGCTGGCCCTAGCACTTCTCTAAATTATTGTATACACGATAAAATTCAAACTTATTTAATTGAACAAATGAACTGAATACTCAACCAACTCAAATTAATTCACATTATTTTAAATTTAATGAGGTGGGTTTATCTGTTTTTATAATAGGCCAATTGGGTTGTTGAGGCACTTTCTTGGCCCATAAATGTTGAGGCACAGTTTTTGGTCTGGATAGAAAATGGGTTAGATTGCTTGGAAAATTGAAACAAAAAATGTTAACGGCTTAAAACTTTGGTGTAAACTAATTTGGGTTATTAATTAATAATAAATTTTTAAATAAAATTTAAATTTGTAATAAATTAATTTTTAATTTATAAAAATAAAAAATACAATAAAAAAAAGTTTGGTACATGTCCAGTCAAAGCCGTACACTTTAATTTGGCCATTGCCACCGTATAGTCACCATGGACATCAACTGATCTACAAAATTCAAGAAATGGGGAAATAACATTTTAACGTGAATTCAAAGTATATAAAAATGGTCATTGCTACGGTGTTGAAAAAAAAAATTTTTCTGTTAGTGCTGAAAATGTGACATTTTAAAGTAGAAGATGTATGATTTTGTTGCCTCTAAAGTGTCCATAGTTTGTGCGCCAAAATTAATCGTGGTCAGTTGATAATGTATGCCGATAATTTGATTAGATGATAGTAATGTTGTGTAAATGATGCTAATTATATTATTAGGCCTATTTTTGAGGTTCTAACAAGTATTAGATCTCACATTTAAGTGTTATTGTTTTTTGTTGTGTTATTGAACAAAAAAAAAGTAAACATAATATGTCACACTGAAATTCATTTTTTGTTTAATGTTTTGAACTATGAAATATTTTTTTGGACATAAACATAAAATTGGATTATGAAAATACTATTATGGTAATAATAAACAATAAAAATATAAAATCCAAGTAAATAAATAATAACAATAATAATAATTATAATATTTAAAAAAAAAAGAGAAGACAGGTCTGAAATTAAAGATTTAGCGTATAAAAGAAAAAGGTGCTTCTTATTGTTCTATGTTATTCTAAAATCCATATTACTTTTAAAAAAATATTTATTTAGATATTTAATTTTTTAAGTTTAATATTTTTTATTTTTAAATTAAACAAAGTGAAAATTTTAAATAGTAGTATTTTGGGTTTAAATATAACTTTTGAAAGTCTATGTTAAATCGAAAAACTATACTTAAATTAAAAATGTTTTAAAAATAAGGTTTTTATGAATTTATTTAAATAGATATAATTCAAGTTATCAAATTTTAAATTTTATATTTGCTTTAAAAATTTTGTTTATTAATTTAAATAGAATATTATTTAATTTTCAGTTAAGTAATAATTAATTAATTATTACTTTGTTTTAAGAAGAAATAATACTGTGTGAATAATGGTTGGTGTTAAGTCTCACCTAGTTGTAGAAAGAAAATTTTGAACTCCTTTTAAGTTGTTCTTTTTATTATTTAACACTAGTAGGGCTTGAAGTAAGCTTTTGTGAGTCGAGCTAGACCAAGCTCAAGTTCGACTCACAAAAATTGAGCTTGACTCACAGTTCAACTCATTAACAATGAAGCCCATTTCTTAAGCTGAAGCTCGACTCACCAAAAGTTCACGAGCTGGCCTAAGCTCACGAGCTGACTCAAATATATAATAGGAACATAACCGATAATTCTATATCAATAAAATATAAGTTATATATTTTAAAGATTTTGAAAAAGATTAATTTTATATATTATTTATCTTATGGAGCAAGCTTGGCTGACAAGCCCATGAGTTTAGCTTATGGAGTTATTAACGAGTCGAGATCGAACTAGCTCATGAGCTAACTTGACTCACTTTCAAACCTAAAAACTGGTGGAAAGAATCCAAAAAATGACAGTTATCTGCTCTGTTATGGGGACTTGTAGTTAAAAGGCATATTTACAAATCAGGCCTAAAAGGGTTAATAATTTTTTCATACAGCTTGATCATTTAAGCACTACATGTTTCCATTTCACAAGTCTCCAAAGAATATTATGTTTGTGTGTAAGTTGTATTAAAGTACTTTTTTCCTAGCGATTTTTATTTCTCTCGTTCATTACAATATGGAAAAATAAATTTTTGTAAAACTACCTTTTGCATCCTAAATCTAAAATCAAACTGTGTTAAATCCAATGTCGTATCTATCCAATTATGGTTGTATGGAGCTTTTCTCATATCCCCAAACTGATTTTCATGTAGGAAGGTCGGAGACCGTTCATAATGAAAAACAAACAATCGGGACCGACAAACACTTTATCCAACAAGAATTTCTCTATACATAACCTTAATTATTATTAGCCTGAAGTGACACAGCAAAATAAATACATATTGCAGCAAATCAACCTACACTCCACCAGCTATTGCAGCAGAAGTTGTCTACACGTGGATATCACTCATGAACACGTGTCGCACTCCCGTACGGCCATAAAATTTTAGTATGTGATGAAAAAAATTTCCTTTCAGCCCCGTAGTATCGGCCTAGATTATTTGGACATTTTCTATTCTTATATGATACTATAGTAGGGTTTCTCCTAAGGCCAATACTCCAGTGCTGAAAGGAAATTTTTTTCTGCATGTAATGAAATTAGATGGCTGTAGGGGAGTGCGACGCGTGTTGGTGAGTGAGATCCACACGAAAACAACTTCTACTGCAACAGTGGGTGGAGTGGAGGTTCATTTGCTGTGATATGTGTTTATGTGACTCTGTTAGATGTTGCTAAAAATAATTAAGGTAATGGATTGAGAGATTTTTGTTGGATAACGTGTTTGTCGGTCCCGATTGTTGGCTTTTCATTATCAACGGTCTCTGACCTTCCTACATGAAAGTCAGTTTAGGGATATGAGAAAAGCTTCATGCAACCATAGTTGGATGGATATTGTAAAATCCGGTTAATTAATGGATAATTAACCCATAAATGAGAATTTATTCTAGAAAGCTAAAAATGTGAGTTTTATGGCTAAATATGATAGAGGAGATTGAGACGAGAATTTCAATACCAATTTTGTAGAAATCAGACCAAGATTGGACCGAACGGGCCAAACCGGCCCAACTGGACCCATATTAGGCCCTTGGCCCAACCTAACTAAACCTAATACACTCATTTCAGCACCCACTCTCCTCACATAACACTCTTGCACGCTGAAAATGGAGGCCAAGAGGGGAAGAACACTCTCTCAAGTTCTAACCCTTGTTTGATCTTCAAACCACCATAACTTTTGATCTAGAGCTCCGATTGCTGCACCGTTTGTGGCCATACGTTCACCGTGAAGAGCTCTACAAAACCCACTACTCTATTCTTGAGGTAAGCCACGATTTTGGTTCAGTTTCTCATCCCCTAAATTCGAATTTCATGGTGAAATGTGTTGAGATTTTGGGCTCTTTGATGTTATAGGATCCAACTCTCTTGAAGGAGAAGGTTAATTTTGTCTCCTTGAACCTTGGGTGTAGTAAGATTCTCAACACTAGTGTAATTTGTTATTTTATGATACTTGGGTATTGAGATGTTGTGTTTGGGTATGATAATTGTGGCTTAGGAAGTGTATATGTGAATATTGGAGCTTGATTGGGATTTGGAAAGCTTGAATAAGGGTTTTGGTGTGGAAAATCTACTCTTGGAAGTATTGAGACCTTGAGAGCTTGTGGACAAGTGGTTTGGAAGTGCTCCGATTGAGTGTGGGAAATCGGCTAAGGTATGGTCTCGGTTTTCTGTATCTAAAATGTAATGTGGTGTAAAAACTTAGGCTAGAGGCCCTAAGATAGGTATTGAATTTTTGATGTTATTGAATGGTTGAGATATATAATGTGGTCATATATATGATTATGAAAATTGATGCCTTGATGGTGTGATATATGAGAAAATGCATGTTGTGATATATGCTTGATGAATGATTGAGGTTGAATTATGGGTGAAACCATGTTGATGGTGAATATGATATTGATTATGTATAATGATGGTTGATTGGACATGGTATTATTGGAAATTGGGATGAGGAAAGATGTATGACATGTAAATGTGTTTGTCTTTTAGCCATTTGATTGAGAAGTGTTGAAATGGTTGGGTGGTGGTTCTGTGAATTGTGGTAAAATATTAATGTGTGAGTTGAGGAGGCTTGATATTGAATTTTGGTATATTTTGATTGATTTTAAAAGGGTTGAAAATTGGCATGTTTTGGTTGATTTTGAAAAGGGATGAAATTGTTTTGTTTTGAAAATGGCACTTTGTAGTTTTGTATAAAAATATGGTTTTTGGGCATACTTTGACGGGACATAACTTGGACTCCGAATCCCCGTTTTGTGCCAAACTTGTTTAAAAATGAAATTGGATTTGGGATGTCCATGTCGTTCAAAGAACGGGCGAAAAATAATTTAAAATGAGAATGTTATGTTCGTCGGAAGAGTGGGGGTTGAATCTGTGAATTCTGCAGCTTTTTATTTAGAAAAATTTTTAGCAGAATGACCCCCACGCATAGGCGTGCTTGATGCGTACACGTCGTTTTTCAGAAACGCGCCATCCACGCGTGCGTCTCGATGTGCTGCATCTAATGCCCAGCTGATTTCTCGAGAGTTATGCCAGAATTGTTCCAGTTTTATGCGTGGGGCACAAACGCACCCACACGTACGCGTGGCTGATGCGTACATGTCGATTGGCTATTTTTCTATCCATGCGTGTGCGTGGGCGACGCATACGTGTCGATGAACTTTGTGACCATCCACGCGTGCACGTAAAGGACGCGCACGCGTGGCCCTGTTTTCATCCCAAAGTTGATTTTTGAGTTTTAAAAGCCAAATTTCATACTTCTAAGCCTTCGATCTCACCCCTTATGTCTTAAATAATTATGATATGCCTAGCAATGAGAACGGAGCTAGGGGATGTGGTAACTTGCGAATGAAGCAAGGGAAAAATTTATGATAAATGATGATCAAATATGATTGATTATATGAGATGCAGAGGATGGCGGTGGAAGTGTTGTGTATGGCATGAGCCGAAGGGCTATAATTACTAATAAAATGGCTGGTTCTGGATTAAACTATGAGCCGGATGGCTGAGTTATTGTGGAGTTATGACGGAGCCATTATCACTTGCAACCAAAATAATATATTTCATATCAGCACATGATGCAAAATTAGATACCAATACATGAGTAAGACTGAATGCTCAAACTTTCTCTAGAAACTACTTTCAACAGAATGCATTTTTCTCCTGTGGCAGACAAATCCAATTGCTTACCTGCATTGGAAGGAAACATAGTTGCGGCTCTCGAATGAATTCTATTGGCTAACTGCATAAATAATGGAGATCTTAAGTGCCTATTAAAGGATCCATTCTCACCATTTAGCATCAATAAAAGTCATTACCAAGCAATTCAATAAAGTGAATCAGTAAAAAATCATAAGGTGAATCAAATTACTCAAAAGAGAATGAGCAAAAGAAACCCACAAAAAGCTGATGGAAAAACTAGCAAATCTCACAATGATCGAACAAAGAGCAGAAGAGGAGAATGGGAGAATGGTGCGTGAAATAAGAACTCGCACAACTGAACCAGCAAGTGCACTGGGTCGTCCAAGTAATACCTCAGGTGAGTCAGGGTCGATCCCACGGAAATTGTTGTTTTGAATCAAGCTATGGAAACCTTGTAGATCTTAGTCAGGCGATTAGAAAAGATAGTTTGTTGAGATAAATGCATAAAATAGGAATATGGATGAAATTACTTAATTTGAGTGAAACCAGTGATAAGAGAATGGTTGAGGCTTCGGAGATGCTTCATTCTTTTGGATCAACCTTTTCTACTGTCTTTCTCCAACTGTGAGTGATTCTTTCCATGGCAGGCTGTAAGTGATCAACGCCGGTTTAATGCCCACCAATCTTCCTCCTTCAGGCTAAACGCCAGGTTTAGTGTGCGCCCAATCTGAATGAGGGTGAAGCTCCTACAGTTCATCCCCTTGATGATCCTACTCAAAACGCCACAGACAAGGTCGAATCTTTCGGATCAAAGAATGTTGCGCCTTTGGTTCAAGCATCTACCACAAAGACTCTAATCTCCCCATACCTCGCTGAATTGTTGTCTCGAGAAGTCCCCAATAAAGTCGTGGATTAGCCGTCTAAGAGATGTATAATCAAGCTTGTTGCTCAGTGATCTCCTGTTATAGACTCACACTGAACCCAAGTAGAATGAGGATGAGTGTCATGGATCATCTCATTCATAAGGTTGAAGAATGAAGATACATCTTAGAATAGAGTACACGAATTGAATAGAACAGTAGTACTTTTATTAATCTATGAAAATCAGCAGAGCTCCTAACCTTAACCTAGGAGGTTTAGTGACTCATGCTGATAGAAAAATACAATGGTAAACGTGAAAGTGGGCAAGAGTCCTCTAATAATGGTAAACTCTTGTCTATATATACTAATATAATGACTAAGGATTACAGAAATAAGATAAACTAAGTTGACAGTGCGAAAATCCACTTCTGGGGCCCACCTGGTAACTGTTCGGACTGAGCTTGAGTGTCTCCCATGAGCTAGGGTTCCTTAGGGGCATTAAACGCTGGCTAAGGACCCCCTTTTGGGCGTTGGATGCCAGCCACCCCCTTGTGGGCGTTGAACGCCAAGAATTGGGCAGATTATTGATGTAGAATGCCAGTTTTGGGCCTTCATTTCCAAAGTAAAATATCGACTATTATATATTTCTGGAAAACCCTAGATGTTGGCTTTCCATATTCGTTGAGAGCTCGCCATTTGAACTTATGTACCTCTAGAAAATCTCTTTCGAGTGCATGGAGGTCAGATCCTAATAGCATCTACAGTGCTTTCTCTGTCTCTGAATCAGGCTTTTGTTCAAGCTCCTCAATTTCAGCCAGAAAATACCTGAAATCATCAAAAAATACACAAACTCAAAGTAGAATTCAAAAATATAAATTTTGCACTAAAACCTATAAAAATATAAAAAAACTTAAATAAAACATAAAAAACTATATGAAAGTAATACCAAAAAGCGTATAAAATATTCGCTCATCAGAGAAAGGACCAAATCAATGTGGAAGAGGAAATAGAAGAGAATGCAGCAGCAACAGTACAAGGAAAAAACAAGGAGTTTGTTAACAATGAAGAAGAGGAAAATAAAGGCGTAGAAGATAAAGAAGTATCGAAGCAGGGCTAGAAAGAGGGACAACAAAAAAAATGGAAGAGGAGGGAAAGGGAAGTAGAAAGCAGCAGCATAGGTGATAAAGGGCAGATATAACAAAGAGAATGCAAAAGAAAACATGAAGAACCAACAGCTATGGAGATCGAGGAGGAGGGCTCACAGAAGAAAAAGCACCAAATAGTGCATGTATTGGTAGAGGCTGCTGGGCAGCCCTGCCTGAAATCACGAGGCTTATTAGTTAGAACTGTCGTGGGCTTGGAAACCCATGGACAGTTAGAGCTTTGAATAAGCTCTTGAGACAACAAGATCCCAACCTTATTTTTCTTATGGAAACAAGGAAGAAGGTTGAGGAAGTTAATAGGCTAAGGAGGAGAGGAAGCTTAGAAAATGTGGCTGCTACTGACTGCAATGGGAAAGGCCGGGGTAGATCGGGAGGCTTGGCAGTTCTATGGGGGAACAATATTAATGTAGAGATTACTTCTATGTCACCAAATCATATTGACGTGGTAGTTAAAGAAGAAAGAGGGAATAATAGATGGAGAGCTACTGGTTTTTATGGTTGTCCTGAAGCTGTCGACAAACATAAATCCTGGGAGCTGCTTAACACCTTAAGACAAACCAGCAATATGGCATGGATAGTCTTTAGGGATTTTAACCAAGTCATTGAGCAAAAAGAGAAGCAAGGATGGCTACCGGTTACTTATGCACAAACAAAAGGCTTTAAAGAGGTACTCCAAACAAATGAACTATTTGATTTGGATTTTGTAGGACATACGTTCACTTGGTCAAATAACCAGGGAGGGGTCTACAATGTGCAAGAGAGGCTAGATAGAGCTGTAACGAATATTGATTGGAAGGAGACTTTTTCTAAAGCGGTGGTTCAGCACTTACAGCGATATCAATCTGATCATTGTCCTATCTTGATTGATATGTTAGGCAACCCACACATGAGAAGAAAGAGAGCACATTATTTTAGATTTGAAGAAGCTTGGATGGAAAGTGAGGCATGTGAAGACATAGTGAAAAGAACTTGGTTTCCAGGATATAGAGGAATAGATAAAAAGATGGACAGCTGTAACGGAAGCCTAAAGGAGTGAGGACAAAAGAAATTTGGTCAAATCCCTAAAGCCATTAAGGAGAAGCAGAAAAAATTAGAAGAGATACAATCACTTCCGCAATCAAGAGAAATGGTGTCAAAAGCAAAATGAATCCAGAAGGATATCGATGATATTTTAAAGTAAGAGAAAATTTTGTGGGCACAACGATCAAGAGCTTCTTGGCTAAAAGTTGGAGATCGAAACACAAAATTTTTTCACCAAAAAACAACACAGAGAATGAAGAGAAACATGATTCAAAAAATTTCAGATGATGCTAGAATTTTACACGAGAATGAGAAAAAGATCGACGAAGTGGTGATTAATTACTTTGAGAGTCTCTTTACAGCTGGAAGCACAAAGAAAATTGAAGTCACTAAGGCTGTTAGTGGTAGGATGACGGAAGAAAATTTGAGGATCATTCAGGCTGATTTTTCAAAAGAGGAAGTAAAGGAAGTGCTAAGCCAAATACACCCAACCAAAGCTCCGGAGCCGGATAGCTTATCTGCGCTTTTTTTATCAAAGAATGTAGAGTGCGGTGGGAAAGAATGTTACTAAATGGACCTTGGATGTTCTTAACAACGGCAAAGACCCCTCGAACATGAACAAACCATTCATTTGCCTAATCCCGAAAGGTAAGAATCCAACACACTCAAAATTATAGGCCTATTTCTCTTTGCAATGTCCTGTTCAAAATTGTTACAAAGACTATAGCAAATAGGCTGAAACTGATTTTACTAGATATTGTGGGAGAGTTTCAAAGCGCTTTTGTGCCGGAAAGACTTATTACTGATAATGATCTTGTGGCTTTTGAAAGCTTTCATTTTATGAAGAAAAATAAAGAGGGAAGCAAGGGTTATATGGGCATTAAGCTGGATATGAAAAAAGTCTATAATAGAATTGAGTGGCCCTTTCTCATAGGAGTCTTAAAATCCATGGGATTTTCTAGAAAGTGGATAGATCTGACTTGGGCTTGTGTAAGTTCAGTTTCTTTCTCTATGTTGATTAATGGTTGCCCGACAAAAGAATTTAAGCCTGGGAGGGGAGGGTCTCCTTACCTATTTATCCTTTGTGCGAAAGATTTTTCAGGCCTTTTGAAGCGAGCTCAAGAGAGGAAAGCAATCCAAGACATCAAAATTGCAAGACTTGCCCCGAAACTAACACATCTTCTTTTTGTAGATGATAGCATAATTTTTTTGAGATCTTCATACCAAAACATACAAGCAGTGATAGAGATCCTAAAGGGCTACTAATTAGCATCAGGCCAGAGAATTAATTTGGACAAGTCAGAGGTTTTCTTTAGCCGAAATGTGCCTCCTACTAGACAAATGCTTATCAAAGATTGGATTAACATAAAAGCAATGGAATCTCACTCAAATTACTTGGGACTCCCAACATTGGTGGAAAGGTCCAAAAAGCAGATATTTGAATTTGTCCAAAAAAAGAATCTAGAAGAAGCTAAAAAATTGGAAAGAAAGATCCCTATCCAAAGTGAGAAAGGAAGTTCTCATAAAATCAGTTGCTCAGTCTATTCCTATGTATATAATGGGAGGCTTCCAGATTCTAAAACTCTTATGCAATCACCTGGAGAGAATGATCAACAATTTCCATTAGAAAAGTAAAAAGGGTGAGAGAAAAATTCATTGGGTGGCTTGAAATAAGAGGTGTAATGCAAAGGAAGAAGGAGACCTAAGATTTAGATGTTTTGAAGCTTTTAATCAAGTGCTTCTCGCAAAACAGGGTTGGAGATTAATGTCTAAGTCAAAGTCACTAATTGCGAGAATACTAAAGGCCAAGTACTACAATAGAAAGAGGTTTAGTGAAGCTGAGAGGGGCTATAATCCAAGCTTCACTTGGAAGAGCATTTGGAGTGTAAAAGAGGTGTTGAATTTGGGTGGTTTATGAAAAGTTGGTACAAGCAGGAATATCAAAATTTGGAAAGACCCATAGTTTCCTAATCAAAATGGGTTCAAGGTCTAGAGCCCCAGAACTTGTTTTGAGTAAGAAGCCACAGTGAATAACATAATCAACCAGGAACAGAATACATGGAAGCAACAACTAATTCTACAAATTTTTTTACCTTTTGAAGTAAACCAAATTCTAGCACTCCCTATTGATATGCAGAGACAAGATGATAGATTTTATTGAAAATTCAGCAATAAAAGAGAGTATGAGGTTAAGACTGCTTACCACATAATTAGAGCTCACAACCGAAACCAACAACCAGGTACCTGTCCGAATAACCAGGAAAAGGAGAAGTGAAAACAATTGTGAAAGATGAAAATTCTTCCAAGATCTCTGAATTTCATATGGAGGTTAAGGCACAACACCCTGCCAACAAAGATAAATATTCAGAGGATAAGAATTAAATGTGATCTTACTTGTTTTGGGTGCTCAATGAAAGAAGAAAGTGAAGCTCACCTTTTCAGAGATTGTGATTGGGCATCTCATTTCTAGTTCGTGTTGCCATTTAACCTCTGAACGGAAGCTGTTAGAATGCCATTGCTAGAATGGATATCAGCAACTCTAAATCAAATTGAAAAGGAGAGAAAGGGACTGTTCATTTATTGCTTGCATGGCCTATGGCTTAGTAAAAACAAATTTTTCTTCGAGAATGAGAACCTGGCACCGGAAACAATTTTGGAGAGAGCAGCCACTTCCTTTGCAGAAGCTCTGTTTCCAATGAATTCACCATCCTCGATCCAAGAGCCACCTATAGGGAGTCAAAGTCCGAATGGGTGGAGAATTCCACCACCAGGTAGATACAAAATCAATGTGGATGCAGCTAGCAATAATGGAGTCAAAGGAGGAGTAGGTGTGGTCATTAGAGATAGTAATAGTTGTTGTAGCTGCTACCACGTTGGAAGTGACTCCTGCACTTTCAGTTAGAGAAACCAAAGTCTTTAGTTTCTACCAGGGAGTAAATATTGCAGCCTAAACTTACTTTTTGAAAAAAGAAATAGAAGAAAATAATATAGAAGTAATCAAGGCTTTAAATTCTAATAGTCCATTCGGTAGACCTTTTGGTACTATAAAGTCAAATTGTAAAACTCTTTTATGTTGTTTTAGGTTTTATAAAATCTCTCACATTAAAAAAAATGAAAATGATGTAGCTCATTTTCTTACAAAACTTATTTTAACCAAACCAAATTTAATGTGGCCGGAAGAGATACCCACAGAAATTTATAACTTGGTCCATCTTAATATATTGGGCCAATTTTTTTATTAATTATAGTAATTAATTTTTTAAAAAAAATTATTATTGACATAGAAAATATAATTCATGTATGGTGTTTTAATTTATCATCGTATCAAAATAAATACTATAAAATAAATACTAACCATTGTAAGTACTCTTAATAACCAAAAATATTAGATTTATTTATGTAATTATTCTTCGAGAAATGTACGCCTAATCACATTTCTATTCAGATATATATACACAAGGCTACTTTTAATGTCCAACACTAATTGATCTGTCTTTTAATCTTTCAATACTCACCAACTGAAAGTTAGCTCTTGTCTCAGACACATACTAATATTCAAGTTCAACTTAATTGACTTTGTTTTTCTACCTTTTCTTTTTTTTTTTCATTTTTCTTTTTAGGTGAAAACTTACAGTTGTCTTCGTGATTATGTGACTGTGAGCTGATTTAATAAATTTAATTAAATTATTATTTAACAATTTTTATCTATTAATTTTAAAACAATTATATGTGAGTCTTTAACATCGTTTTAATCTTCTGAAAAGAACAGCGGCAAAGAAGCAAAAAGACATGTGGTATAATATTGTTGGAACTTGGAGCCTCCCAAATCAATGCTCAAATGTTCAAAACTAATAATTAACCAACGAAACATTGTGTTGAACGAATTGAACGTATCAACAGCGTCATCATGTCCCAAATTCCAATCCTCCACGCCCAAAACAGTTCCACAAAATTTTAAAAAATAATGAACCAAATCCTTTAGTGGAAAGGCAAACTATAGTTTAATACTAATAATCAAAAGGAGGTAAAGAAAAACATTAACAAGAAAGTTACGAAATTCAAAATGTGGGTCAGATTTTGATCCACCTTGTTGATCAGTCAATCTCCACTCTTTTTAGCTTTTTTCTTTCGTTTAAATAATCAAGGAATTTTTCCTCCACCGCAATACTTAGTTCTGAACACGGTTGACTATTTAAAAGAATACAATGCATAAGCAAGAAAATGCCGATTTTTTTATTTTTAATAAAACAAATTAAAATAGGACATGCAACCTTTAATTTGCTTATAACTATATAAAAGTATTTACATACTATTATCTACTAAAATAATATTCACGTTAATTAAACATTATAATACAATTTTCTTTGTTAAACATTTGCTGTCAGAAACGCGTTATTTGAACTCGAGCATTTCTGAAAGGAACAAAGAAAGAGGAAACGGATAATTTATGATGCAATTCTCTTTGATTGAAAATTATATACATGTCTGTCTTGTTTAAAATTTATTTAATTAGTTAATATTATGAGAAAAATATATATGTATATATATAAGAATTAATTTTTAAAATTTTAAAAATAAAAATGACTTACATCTAGATTTTTAAAAATTATTTTAATTATAAATAAGTTGTTTATATGTCAAGTAATATATGGTGTACTAGGTATTACTGATTTGACATGTCAATCAATTATTTTGTGACACGTGATATTAACCTATTATCATTATCATCTAATTAATAGAATGACTAATTTGACTTATATTTTATTTTTCAAAGACTAATATAACTAAAAAAATTATTTAAAAGCTAATTTAAAAAATAAATAATCTTTTAAGAATGAATTTAGTTATTAACCTATAGTTATAACCTAAATAATTTACCAGAAAACCTCTAAATGATTTAGAGTGCGACAAATTACACAGATTTAAAACAAAATAAAAATACAAATATATATATATATATATATATATATGCAATTTTCAATCAAATAATATCTCAACTCAAACGATTTATACACGTAAATTACCCGAAGGAAAAAACCAAAGAGAACAAAATTTATGGGAACAGCTTCATAGGCACACAATAAATGTTGCAGACACATAGTTATTATCAATTATGATGATGATGATGATGATGAGTAGTGTGGTAGTAAATGCAATTAATAACTTCCATTGTTGCGTGTTGAGAGCACACTGTTTAATTTTCTGTCGGTGCACATGTAGCACATATGTCTAATAATGTATCATCATTTCTCCATGCTACTCTTGTTTTGTATAACTTATATATAAAAAATATTCCGCATACAATTATTTGTCCTTGAGTGAATAATTCGCGTACGGTTAAAGAATTAGTCGGATTCATTCGGTTTATAAAAAAGAATAAATAAATGAAAAATCTCAAATGGAAACCATATAGGTCCACACAATCTTAATTAATTCAATAATATTGCAATTGATAATAAACGAAAGCAATCATGATTGTTATTATTATTATGGAGGTAAGTGGTACTAATATTACTGTACACACTTTTGCTTTTTTCTCTATCTGAATTATTATACATAAATCACTTTGATTCTAGCCACTATAACTTTTTTTTTATTTGGTCCAATATTTATCAAGCAATATCATAATGCAAGGAAATCTAGTTTCCCTTCTAAGTTTTTCACGACTAACTACAGTTTCTTTTTTTTTTTTTTCGGGTAGTAGTTGCTTTGTACTAATATAGTGATTTTATTTATTTGAAGTCATTTACTTTAAAAAAAAAAAAGAAGAAATTCTACTACCACTATTTATATATAGAGAGACAAAGTAAAATGTGATGGAAGGAAAAATTATTTATAACAGACAAATAGTACTTAAATACAAACAAACTAACTAGGGTATGCTATTTTCTGAAGACATATTGTACAGAATATGACACACATCCTTTATTGTAAAACCGTGTTCTTAGGAAAAGAATTTCAAACCGCTTACTGTTTTATTGAGGAAACAGAAACCACTTTATATGGCAAAAAAAAAGAAATTCTTACTATATATATTCTTTTTAAAATTTAAAAGAA
>NC_029775.3:93223400-93238437 GCF_000817695.3 Arachis duranensis | reverse complement strand
AGTCTTTTATAATTTTATTAAATTTATAATTAAATTTTTATATATTTTTTAATTAATTAAGTACCTACAATACTTTTAATTTTATAACTAAGTCAAAAACGTTAAAATTAATAAAATATTTCTGTCAAAAAATATATAACAAAAAATCTAATTAGATTTTTAATTGTGAGTACCTTCAATTTGCGAAAATATTCCATTAACTCTAATTTTTTTATACTAACAAAGATCTAATACAAAATTAAAAGTAATGTAAGAATTTAACTGAAAGAAAAAAAAAGTATATAAAGCTAATAGTAAATTTAATAAAATTATAAATATTATCAGAATAATTAAATAAAAGAAAACTCACAACCTTACTCAAATCTAACCCTATTTTCACTTTCCACTATTACTTACAGTAAATTTAAGAAAAACAAAATAAGTGCACACATTTTAAAAATTTTAAAAATCGTTTTAAAAATTTTAAATTCATTTTAAAAATTATAAAATTCATTTTAAAACTTTCAAATTCATTTCAAAAAAAAAGAAAGATAAAAAAATAACAAAAGCGAATCCAATTTTTTTTAAATTCCTAATAAAAAGAAAATTTGAAATCTAAGAAAAATCTAAAATTATTAAAAAATTATCCAAAATTCAAAAAGAAGAAACATCCAAAATATGAGAAAAAAATCCGAACTTAAGATAAAGAAACATCCAAAACTAAGAAGGAGGAGAAAACATAAGATGAGAAGGAACCAAATGAAAAAATATAAAATGAGAAGACACAATATTTAACTCAAAATATTAAAATGTCAAGTTAATAAACATCTTATCTTAAAAACTCCTCACTATCTTATTTTTTTAATGTGGATTAATTTTTACACTACTCACACTTGTTACTTAACATAGAGTTGACAAAATTAGTTGGTATCCTAATTGATTTTCTAAACTTTTTCATATATACTAAAATTACCCGATATTACATTTTTAATTATCGATTATTTTATTTTATATTTTTAATTATTATTAGAATAATTGAATAATATTATGTCTAAATATAAATATTATATACACAAAATTATAAATGTTAAATTTAATAAAAAATTGTATTTTAATTGCACACTAAATGTAATAGCTCAGACCATCCGCTAGCACGATATTGTCCGTTTTGGCATACAAGTTTTACGGTTTTGCCTTTGACGATAGGAATGATAGCCGAAACTCCCCACATTGTAAGGTCCCACATCGGTTGGGAGGGGAACGAAGCATGCCTTATAAGGGTGTGAATATTTCTCCTTAGCATGACGCGTTTTGACAAGTGAGTGTGGAGGATTCGGCTATCATCCCTATTGTCAAAGACAAAACCGCGAGAACTGTTACACTAAAATTAACCAGGGACTGATGTTAATATACTCATAACATTTTTTATAGTTATTTTTAGGTCTGAATTATTATCATTATCGGTTTTAATTTTATAACGTTATTAGCAATTGATAATTAATTTCATGAGAGTTGAATTGGAAAATAAAACCTAAAAAAATAACAATAAATGCATTATTATTGGCAGATGGGTATTGTTGGAAAGGAATTGGACATCGATTTTGTGATATCAACGGGCGATAATATTTACCCGAGTGGTTTAAAAGGAACAGATGATGCAGCCTTTGACTATTCATTCACTCAAATATATACTGCTCCAAGCTTGCAGAAGCTATGGTACACTGTGCTGGGTAACCATGATTACAGGGGAGATGCTCTGGAGCAGCTGAGTCCTGTTCTTAGACACATTGATAAGAGATGGATATGCTTGAGATCTTATGTTGTGGATGCACAGGTAGCTGAGTTTTTCTTTCTTGATACAACTCCCTTTGTGGACAAGTACTTCACTCAACCTCCACAACATACATGTTTATGATTGGAGAGGAGTATTGCCTAGAAACCGATACATTTCCAATCTCCTCAGGGACCTTCATTTCGCTCTCAAACGATCAAATGCAAACTGGAAGATTGTGGTGGGTCACCATACTATTCGAAGCGCCGGCTTCCACGGTAACACACTAGAGCTTCAAAACCTTCTTCTCCCTATTCTTCAGGTACCATATATACCTACATATATATGTATGTAATGTACCTTACTCTATTAAATATAAGCATGAACAAGTGTTTGAGGAAATGATGATTTCAATAATTGGCGGATTACTACAATGGGTAATACTAGAAGGTGGCTACTCCAATGAAGATTTTATGATTGTCATCATATGAAGATATTTCATTTTGACCATGATAAATTATAGGGTTTGATTTTATTTGAAGTAAAAGTGTTATCTTTATTTAAAGTGTTGCTAAACAAATAAGTTACACTTTTTAAACAAAGATCATCATGAAAAGATATTTTTGGCATCTTTGTATGAGTAGTTGCCATACTAGAAAGACAAAAACAGAAAAAAAGTTTAGAATTTACTTTATTAAGTTTGGACTGCTTTTGGTTTATTCTTTTTTTTTGTTAACATTTTCGTATTGCAAATGTGGCCTGTTCTGTTCTCCAAATTTAATTCCAAGTTCTTTCATTTTAGTAAACAAATACATAAGACAACATAAAACATATATATTTATTATTTAAAAATGATGAATGGGGTTAGTGGTTTTTATTATATATATATATATATATATGCCATTTTAAATATTAAAAGTAATTTTATCAAGCATATTTTTATAATTTATTTATTGAAAATTATTTTTAGTGTGATTTATTATAATATAGAAAACATCTTTCAAAGATTTTATATTAAATTATCTTTAAAAGTCAAAACTTTACCAAATCATAAATGTATTAATTTTGTTAGAGATATAAATTTTTTTTATTAGTTGAAATTTTTGAAAAAAAATAGTATTATTATATGATATCAGAATTTTATATCTAAAAAATCTAAATTATATGATATCAGAATTTTATATCTAAAAAATCTAAAATTCATTTCTTGATGAGTTTAAAAAAATAAATAAAAAACTATAAAAAAAATCAAGATTGTTATTTTAAAAAATATTAAAAATAGAACCATTAATATTTTTTTTTATGAACTTTAAGTTTTAAAAAAAGTAATGCGATGGTAAATTCAACTAAAACTTTTAGATGCATACACTAAATTGCCAATTCATGACATACCGAAGGAAGTAAGAGAGTGATGATGATATGGGACCATGATTAATATTAATTAGAACTACTTGTATGTCTTCTGAATATGTTCAAAATTTATTTACTCAAACAATATCCAACCGACACTACTTTTTCTTTTTTTATATATATAAATATGCACTTAAAAGTAGTATAAACGTAAAAGAAAAACAATGAGTGGCCATATATGTTTTTAAATATGCTTTGAATATTCTAGCAGTATATTAAAATTTTATATGAAAAAAAATATAAGTGATCCAATATATATATATACACTTGTGAAACTACAGTTATAAAGTCACAATTTCATACCTGAGGCAAAGGATTTTCAACTCTTATGATTGTGTGAGCTCTGATATCTCATCACATGCACATGTCAATGTCAAACCATTTGGAATATCTCTTTTCATGCAACAACCGAATCAGCTAGCTGTTTCAATAATAATAATAATAATAATAATAATAAACCTCGTCCATACAAACTAATTAACCTCTCACATATCTCATCCAAAACTTTGGGATGAGATCATGATTCAACTCAAAGGTAATCAAATAATGATGATATTCTTTTGTGAAGTATATACATATATATAGTATTGTTAATTAAACCTCCATATATACATCATTTGAATTCACAAATATTTCATAAATATTCATAAACATATCATTATTTATCTATCTTTAATTCCTTAATTAGTTATTATGGTTTACCTTCAATCTCCCAACATGTCTTTTCTAATGTCAATGCATTTACCGACAACCTTTAGTATGATGAATACCTTTTGATATCAAACAATATGAGAGTAAGGAACAATTGTATTATGTGTATACATACATATACAACTCTAAAAACCCTACTTCATCATTTAATACAATTAATTTACCAACATATAATACCGAAATGCATGGAAGTAGAGTATAGAAATTTAGCATGATCCATAAAAGAAGTTAAATTATTCATGTTAATCAAAATAAAGTGAAAGCAACAAATGTAATTGTGTGTGTGTGTGTGTGTATGTGTAGAAGTAGTGATGAGTATCCATTGTAGCAAAAATGGGCCATTAACCTAAAAGCTGTGCTCTTCATATACATTATGGAATAGACAACATGATGAACCATTATCTTGCGGCCAATGCCTTGTCCATCATTCTTTTTGCCCGTTTTCGGTTGTTAGTTAGGCCCTGCAAATTGTGTTCAATTTTATAATAATATAATCTATTCATCTACACCAACTACCGGAGGAATCTCTATGAAAACACCATTGATAACCTTTTGGATATACTTATGAAAAACATCAATGGGTCATCTCTCAATTATAGCAGAGAGACTTGCATGACAAAAAGCACATACATAATTATTATCTGATAGTTGTCTAATTCAAAAAAATAAAAAGAAAAAATTCTTAAAAGTATAACGATTAGAAATATAATTATTTATGTCTCTCACTTAATCAGTTTAAATTTTTAAGAGAAATTATTTAATGATATAATATCACAATTGTTATTATCTGAAAATCTAAAGTTCAATTTGTAGTAATAACCTTAAAAAAAGGTTTTAGTAAAGACAAATACGCAAATATTATCCAACCAAAAATGCAACTAAATGAACCATAAAAGCGTTGGAATAATAATAGTGTTTGATATATATGATAAATGAAAAAGTGTAGTTATAAAGACAAACCTCCATAATGTGTCAAATTAAGCTTTGCTTCATCATCATCATCATCATGAGCAATTCAGTAGCATAAACACAGTATGAAAAGGAAGTTAGTTCTAACCAACAAAGATAACTAACTCTAACTAACTAAGTTGGTTATTGATCTTGTTGTCTTGAAAGCTTGTTGAGAAGTGCAGTGATAAGAGCATCTCTCTTATGAGCCCTAGCTTCTTCCCTAATCCTCCATTGTTCTTCACTCTCCCTCCATCTCTGCTCCATCATCATCCTCTGATTCTCCAAAGCCTCCATTGTCTGCCTCCATTCCAACTCCTTCAACCTCCGATCATTCTCCCTCGCCTCAAACACCGACATCCATTGCGCCTCCATCTCCATCTGTTGCCTCATAAACTCCTCCAGAATCCCCTTCAGATGCTTCAAATTACTCGCACCACCACTATCTTCCACCCTCTTAACCTTCTTTAATCTTTTCTTTCTCTTTACATTCTTTTGTTGAGGATCTCCTAATTCGCTCTCTTCCTCTTCTTCGTCGTCCGAAGACAGCTGCGCTGTCGCAGCTTTCTTCTTGTTATTAGAAGAACCTCCTCCTCCGCCTCCGCCTTCTGTTTCGGCCCAAAGCATCCTCTGCATTCTATCGGTGAAGATAGCTTGAAGCTCGTTGTAGAATGGGAATTGCTGCCTCATTGCTTCTGCCTCCATCGTTTCACATCCCTTTTAAATCTCAATACCAAAACACAACTCTTAACAACGACACTATATAACTATATATAGAGAGCGAGGAACAATTTTTTTAAAAAAGAAAAAATAGACAATTAATTATGCTTTTCTATGCGGTAAAGGAAGGGAATTGAAAAGAAGAGGGAAGAGGGTGTATATTAAAAAGAAGAGGAGACGGTTTTGTGTTGTTTGTTTTAGGAGGTTAAGTGATGTATTAATAATTAAATAATTGAAGAAATGAAATAATTTAAAGGTGTTATTAATAAGGTAAGGTACCTTATAACGGGTAACAAGGTTTTTCCACTTGCACTTGCACTGCTCAGCGCTTCGATGGTAACCCTTTTCTTTCATGGTGTTGGAGATGACTTCCCAGAGCTGCTTGTTCCTCTTTGTCTCCATGAAAGTCTGATCCAGCTCTGCACGGATCATTAGGAACTCCTTTGTTTCTTGGATGCTCCATTGAGGGAACCTACTATCTCCTGTCACATCAACAACCACAACGTTGTTATTAGTTCCTGCACTCGTTGTTGTTGCTGCACTAATATTATGACGTTGTGGCGGTGGGTATTGTTGTTGATGATGATGATGATGGAGATGATGACTTTCCATTATTTATCGAAAAGAAAAAAGAAAAGATTTGAAGTGAAAGTGAGATCCAATTCAAATTAAATCAGATCAAATCATCCAGAAAAAGGAAAAGAAGAAGGACATGGAGCAGTGATGAATATTAATATGGTATATGAGGAAAAGGTTTTGAGGTATGTTGTTTGAGGGGGTTATGGAATTTGAAGAGAGAGAGAGAGAGATGAGAGAGAAAAAGAAAAGAAGAATATATATGTAGGTTTGTGAATTGCGAGGGATGTGGCGTGGTGTGAACGAGAGGCAGGTGTGAATGAATTGCGTATTTGATAAGAGAGGAAGAGAGAAAAAAAATAAGAGAAATAAATATTTTCTTTTCTTTTCTTTTACTCGTGTCAAAGACAAAAGCGTTTCTATTATTCACTCGTAAAGACTAAAAAAATTAAAAAATATAATAATTAATCTATTAATTAATTTTTAATATACACTTCACATAATTAAAATATAACAATTGAAAGACTTACAAAAAAAATTTGCCTACCTTAGATAGATATGCGACTCAGTGAAGTCAAATTCAAATTAATTGGGGCAAAGTCATAGATACTAGATAAATAGCAAAAAAATCAAATAATTAATAGACAAACTAACGGAGTCTTGAATTAAAAATAAAGAATTTTATGTAAATTTTAAATGCTAACTTTTGAATTTTTGTGGTTTTCGAGGGAAGTTATGGGGGAATTTCTTAATTTGTTAGTATAATTTTTTCTTCCTCCTCTTCCAATTATGATATTTGTTATTTATTTATTTTTTTCAAGATTTCTTCTCATCTATCTACGCGGAAACTTTGTCTCTCTTTCTTTCTCAGCATATCTCTTCAATGTCCATAGTTGTTTGTCTCTCATAAATATTATTATATCGTGTTCCCATTACGTCAACGCAATCGTCACGCTGACGAGAAAAAGTCTCACACCGGCGGTGGGGTACGTTTTATTTTTATCTTCCTCTATATCAATATGACCAACAAACACCACTTCACAACTTGCTTCCCAAGCATTTCTTTCTTCATTCATTGCTATTTTCCTTGGTAATTATTTTGTTTTATTACTCTATGATGTAGAGACAGAATAGGATACAAAACACAAACATATATAAATTTTAAAANTAATACATTATAATATTTAAGTATGTTTAAATATATCTAAAAAAATTATTTTTTATTAAGACACAGTTAAACACAATAAATATACATATCAAATGAATATCAATAAATATCGTGTCTAAAATATATTTGACATAACATAATAATTCAACAAAATATCCGTGATTAATATAGGTTTTATTCATTCTTACGTCTGATTCATAGTCGTCTAGTATAAAATATTTAATTTTGCCCCAAAGCACAACTATTTTGAAGTAACGATAATAACTACTCTCTTAAAATTAACTATTTTTTAACGGATCGGATTTGGATCTTTAAAAGTTTGAATTTTATTTTAGAAAGTAAAGTCTTTCACCATTAATTTTATAGGTGGGACTAAAAATAAATATGAAAGAGAAATTATTCAAATGTAAAAAATCATACTTTATTCTTTAAAGTAAAATTCAAATTTTAGAAGATCCAAATTCATTCTTTGACTAATAATTAACTACTCTTTTCATTCGTAATATTGTTATTTTAGTCATTTATACACAAATTAAAAATTAATTATAATAATATATCTTCATTTAATAATTAGGGTGATGATTGTTACTCTTATTTTTTATAATATTATTTTACACATATAACTCTTTTTTACGTATATTCCGAAGTGTTTACTCTAATTGCTTTGTAGAAATCAAACCTGAATTGGTAAAAGTTTAAACTCATAAAGTGCTTCTGTGCCCATTTGAATGGTAGTTTGGGGTGTTTGCAAGGAAATCTAATATCAAAATCTACAAATAATTTAGTAGAGTATAATTAGAAGGGCCATTCTAGGATGTTCTAGCAACTATAATATTTTAAAAAATATTATTAAAATTAAAATAATATTTTTTATTGTTAAATAATATTTTTTAAAAAATATTATTTAAAAAAATTAAATATTATTAAAATGTCAAAAAAAATATAATTTTAATTTTAACAATATTTATATAGTTACTATAATCACTGTAATATAATCATCCTAGAATATATCTTATTAGAATTAGGTTTAAAATTTTATTTGAGCTAGTGGGTTCATGCAGTAACAATATTAGTAAAAACTCAAGTATGGTTAATTTTATGTAAAGTTGATAATTAAGAGTTATTAGATGAATTTAGTTAAAGTTATTGATAAAATTGTGAAAGAATAAAAAAAAGAAAAGAATGCGAATTTTTATTGATTGTTGATTGATTGATTGAATTGAATTGTAAATTATGAAGGTAAAACTAAATATATATAGAGCATTGGTTTAAAAAAGATAAAAGCAAATAAAGATAAGATAAGAACAATTAAAGATAAGATAAAGAAAATATAAGATAAGATAATAAAGACTAAAATTGTAATTGAATTTATGTATTCTGTTGGGCTGAATTTGTAGGCCACGAGACTTCTTTATTATTGTCATGGGCTAAAGTGAAAAAGTAATTTAATAGTTATCAAATTATTTAACGACTCTTAACTATCAATTTCACACGATGTTAACTGCACTTGAATTTCTATCTTATATTAATTTCTAAAATTAAAAAAAAGGTGAATTGTCGAAGTATACCAATTTTTAATAATTAATATATAGTTTAAATTCTTTGTTATTTATTGTGCTTAAAATTGTGCAAAGGAAAAACAGAATAACTGGTTAATTGATAAATATTATATTAAAATGAGATAATATATATACATAACTAGAAAATAGATTAATACAGATAGATTTATAGATAAATTTAGTTTTTATTACAGACGAATTTTTAGTTACTGACGAAATTACCGACGGGTTTTGTCCCTCTGTAAAAGCCTCGTTGAAAATTATTTACTGACAGAACTTTTTTCCGTCGAAAAATTACCGACAGATTTTTACCAGTTATCGACGGATTTTTTTCTCTGTAAATTTTTCATCCATTTTTCGAAGACGACGAACTTTTCGATGGATTTTTCGACAAATTTTTCATCTGTAATTTGAACCTTGGAAAATCATCCCACACTTTGAATACAGACAGAAAATCCGTCAGTAAGGTAAAATAGATTTTTTTTAATTTTTTCATTGCAAAATAAATACTTTAGATTTGTTTTCTAAATTTACTCCATCAAACACATTGTAAATTGAAAAAGGGAAAGCCAAAAATTACATAAATAAACATAATATTCATTACATGATACCTATAAAATTGGATGTTATTTGTCAACACTATTAGCCAATATCTCATTGTCTCAATAAAAAGATACTCCAAAAAAATAAGATAATCATCCCAATAAACAAGTTCCTCATTATAGTTACTTTTCTATGAATGTAATCATATCATTAAATTAATTCCTAAAGTGCTATTTCAGGATGCTAAAATTCAACTCCACTCCACAATTAGGAAGGGATTCTTATCAGAATTTTCAACAGATCAAGCAAGTTACAAGTCAAGAGTTAATTTTCCTCATTCAAGCATGATGCTGTTGTTGTGACTTGTGAGAGGAGCTACTCCTGCAGCTGCATTTTGTTTATTCAGTTTGTTTATTGTTGGTGGCCTCCATAGATAGGGTAAGCAACGTAGGCAGCAGCATATATGCTTGGATCATGAGGAGGAGGCAATGCATATCCATAACCCATAAACAAGGGCTTCGTTATAGGTGCCACTCTAGTGGTTGCCACCAAAGTCCATTTTAAACTGTTCTCCAAAGAAATACCCGTTGAGAATCATCACAAATGCAATTTAAAAACATACAACATGAAAAAAATCAAATTTAAAGACAAACAATATCCATGTTATCTGACTCTAGAGAAGGGTCAGTATGAATGTGTCGTAGGTAAGGTTAGCTTGAATTTGGCAAAAAGCTAATTTTACAACCAAAACTTCGAATGTTAACTACTGACTTTTGCACTATGGCTCCAAATTTAAGAGTTTTGATTGTATTACAAGTCTGTCTCATCTAAAAATAATCTTAGACCTTGTAAAGCAGAAAAAGCCATGAACATACTTGATTTAGTTTTTCCTTTGTGAGAATCTTTTATATAGTCTTTCTTTATCTCCAAAAGACCCTCTTGTGCCAAAATCAAATATCATCACAATCAAATCAATCAGTTAAAAAAACTTCATGAACACTTTTATATGCATGCATGATGAAAGCACAAGACGGATCAAGTTCTATTAAAAATGTATCACAAGAATATATTTTCTTTCGATGTCATATGCTAAGGACTAATGTACATTACATTAGGTCCATATTTCCCAGCTTTAAAATATTAAAAACAAAATTAACAAATCAAATAAAGACAAATCCTTCAAAATAATAATAATAATAAAGAAAAAATATGCATAAACAGGTTCAACAATGCCTTTTAAGTCCAAATTATGCATTAGAAATGCACCATAGCTTCATCAATTGTTTGACTGAAAAACATACATGGCCTCTGTTTGAAGGTCCTTGATCATGGTTTTCAGAGAATTAAGCTGTGACTCTAATTCCTTCCCTCTCTGTTTCAATATCTCAGCGGTCTGTTTGGAAGTTCTCTTTGCATAATATCCTTCTCCCAAAAGAATTTACGAATTAAAACAAAACAAAACAAAACCACTTCTCAAACATGGAAAGCAAAAATGTAGGAATTGAACAAGGCAACAACAGAACCTACTTGAATAAAATACAAAGCACCATTTATTGAAATATAAACCATATGACACATAAAATAAGTATCAAACACAATACTTTGAACAGTTAGAATCTGTAATATAAGCAACTTACAAATAATTTAGGCTCTTGAGGTCTCCCAAAGAATTTAGTATCTGGCCACTAAAATCGTTATTGGAGAGATCAAGTGTCTGAAGCTTTTCTAGGCTTCTAATTGCTGTAGGAATCTGACCAGAAATTGCATTGTTCTGAAGCAACCTGTACCAATTAAGCATCACTGTAACTGCATCTACTTTGAGTGAATATAAGTTTATAATAAATCAATACACCAAAGAATTTGAAAATAAAGATTCATTCAATCAATAAGAGCAAAGGTAACTGATTCAGAACTGAACCAACATCCAAAGCAAGAACTACACAAGAGACTTAAACAAAAATCCGGACAACTTACATAAATTGTAAGTTAGTAAGGTTTCCAATCCAAGAAGATAGAGTACCAGACAAGTTCTGACTAGGCATTCCCCTGATATGAAAAGAAAAGATCTTTAGAAGAAAGAAAAAATAATTCAAACTACTCAAATTTGTTTGGTTCATTTTCTTATATAAATATCTTGAAACTTGTTTGCTACTTTCATAAAACATTTCAAAATCTAAATTTACAATACTGAAACAGAGCCATCAAGGTTACAAGTAATCATCCTCCAACTGCAAGGATCAACAGAATTACTATCCCAATTCTCCAAGACATTGTGAGGATCATTCAATTCATTCTTTATCGCCATCAAAGCTAGAACTGTTCAATGAAAAAACAGAAAGAAGGGTAAGAACTGAAATCTCCCATCAATTGATTCACTTGAAAATATGCCACTATGTAACAGGTAATTAGGAAGTACTTATAAATTAAGATTCTCAAGGCAAAAAAGAAAAGGAAATAACAAGTCACTGAATAGCATCATCATCAATCTTTCAGCTATCATTCCTAGTAATTTTCAGCATAATTAACAGAAGAAGTGAACATAACAGCTATGAAACCAATCTGCTTTGTTTCATGCTGTATTCTCAATTCAGTAACAATGTCTTCCTCCACACACAACAAAAAAAAAATCACACGATTACAAATTTTTTAACTATATGGACTTATTTAAAATTTGGTTACTATCCAAACCAAATATTATTCTATCGTATATATGCAGGAGGATTTAAGTAGAGACAAGCTTGCCTTGGTTAGCTTTATCATCAGTAACAAAATTTGCGCTTTCTTTCGATGGCTTTATCACCAATAGAAAAATTGCAGGTAATTCATTAGTAAGACATATGGAATAGAAGAATTGCAGCTAACAGAGCTCTAAGCATATCACTAAGTTTAACCCTTGTAAAGCATAATCCTTAATCATATTCTCTTAGAAGGATCACTATCACACTATAGCAAGAAGCAGCAGCAAAAGAAAAAAGATAGTACAGTGAAAGAAAATACCAAAAATTGAAAAATCATGAGAAAAAAAGTTTCAACAACAAATTTTAAATTAAACTAATTACTAAAATCAGAAAAAAATAAATCTAACTAAACCTAATCTAATCAAAACCTAAAATCCACTAATCAAAAAACAAATATAACTAAACTAATTACTAAAATCAAACTAACTAAACAAAATTATTAGACTTAACAAAAATTAAAAGAATTTTGAAACCAAAACCTGGAAGCATTGATTGGAGGAGATGATGGTTGTGGCGCTGAGAAGATATGGAGCCAGAATTGAGTGGGGATAAAAGGAGAGAGAGAGGCACGGCGGTGGTGGGGACAGACGCTGCTACAGGTGACGCCGGCGTGCTGGAGCTCACCTGAGACGAAGAGAACAGGAGCTTGAACTTGATTTGTTCTGCGAACGAGAAAGAACGAGAGAGATAGGGGCTGTGTTCTACTGGTTCAGTGTTTAAAAGAGAGGAGAAGAAGGAAAAGGTAGCTGCGGGGGTTAGGGTGAAGGTGGTGGCGCCGTGAGTGAGGAAAGGAGAAGAAGAAGTTCGTGCGACGAAAAAGCTCGTTGAAGGAGAGAGGAACAACTCGATTGATCTGTGATTTTGTGTGTGTGAAAAGAGCTCGATAGGATGGGGGGTGAAGTTAGGTTTAAATTAAAATTTTCCAATACAGAGGGATTTTCTGTCTTTAATAATTTAATAAAACACAGCGTTTTGACCATTTAATTACAGACGGATTTTCCATCTGTAATCATTTTTCATAAAAAAATTAATTTTTTCGATAGAATTATCGACGGATTCTCTTTTCTGTCTGTAATTTATGCTAATTCATTTTTTTTGTTTTTCGACAAAAAATTCTTCTAAAATTCTGTTTATATTTCCATGGAATAAAATTCGTCGAAAATATCCGTCTGTAATAACTAATTTTTTAGTAATAATAATTAAAAAAGTGTGCAATTATGGAAAGTGATATTCATTAAATCGGGCACTACTACTGTACTGCCTAATAAAAAAGATGACTAAGAAAAAAAAAGAAAATTGTGGTAGGGTTTTTTTGGGGGGTAAGCACGTACACACATAATAAGTAGGCAACTAAATATGCTTAAAGGGAACGAAATACAGTTTTTTCTAAACTTCTTTTTTTTTTTTCAGTGTCGTCTTTTTAATCTAATTCTAACGCTTTAATTTAAGTTATGTAACTTTCTGCGCGTTCTTTATCCGCGCCACCCGTGGGATGGTGACAAAGAAAAAGAAAAAAGAAAAAGAAGAGGCTTCTTCGCCTGCTGTAACCCCTAGATTTTATCTCACTTTTGCTTTGCATGGTTTTCGAAAATGCTAAAGTTGAAGTTAATTAAAGCTAGAGTCAACATTATAATTTCTCTTTTCATTGATTTGATTTTGAAGATCATTTCACGTATGATTATATATTATTCATATCTATGTGTCTATGATGGAGCACTTAGAGATAGTATATATATATATATAATATATATAATTTATTAATCTAATGAGTAATAAGAGAGAAAAGAGAAAAAGAAAACCAAAAAGCTATGTTAAAATGAAAGGACTAATTAAAGAAAGCTAACTTAATTATTTATCACAATAATTCACTTAATTATTTGGCAAAATGGAAATTACAATTCTGTTTTGGTGCCATTATTTAAGCAGTGAAAACGATATATATTTTCCCATATAAAAGAATTGAAGTAGCTAATATAGTACTAGCATTATACTATATAGGCTATGGTCTCAATTCATAATCAAATCATTATGATTTAATTCACTCATTTTCAGTATCTAATATGTTGTGTACACATTTATTCGGTCGATAGCTGCGCCGGGAAAACGCCTAACTTACTTAATTGCCTTCCCACAGTACCCTCTCATCATAGTTAGTTAAGTTAACAACTATACATCCATATATTTCTTCAATAATTTGTTTTTTCCTTTTAATTTTAAACAATAACAATAATATCATTCATACTCTTCTGGCTCATATATATGGCAATTTGCTTTATTGTGGTAACTCAATTTTTTTTTTTAAAGTACCCACTGCATGCGTTAATAGATTACAAATTAATTTATTTTAAATTTAAATTTTATTTAAAAATTTGCCAATAACTTTGAATTATTATAAGTATAAGATAAAATTTAAAATACTTATTAAAATAAATAAATAAATTAATTATTCAATTAATTTAAATTAATTGATCATTTAAACATAAATTATATTCTGTATTCTTTTTTTCCCTATAGATATTTCTATACAATATTTATACGAGAAAATTTCTAAAGTACCCGCCTATTATTTGTTTTGCATCTATTTAATAGGTAGGCACATGCATTATTCTAATGAATTGAATGTCATTGTAAGAGAAGTGACATAGCTGCGGTTACGAAATTATTTTTACTAAAAAATTATTATATTTATTATATATTATTAATTTTATAACTAAAATAGATTATATATCATTTTTTATTATAACTAAAATTAAATCTTTTATTTCAAAATTAAATTTTTTTTATTTCATTTCTTTATTCACTTTGTCTTTTTTATATATCATTATTAATGTCTAACTATAAATTTAACTATCAAAATATGTAATAAATATGACATTTTTCGATTACATTTAAACTAAACTAAAATTAAAATTAA
>NC_029775.3:93221795-93223314 GCF_000817695.3 Arachis duranensis | reverse complement strand
ATTAAAATAATTTTTGTTTTTAAAATTAACAAACTCCCTTTCTCAATCTTCATCTTTATCTTTCTCTCTCTTTTCTCTCGTTCTCTATTTTTTATATCTTTTTGTTCTAAAAAAATAAAATTAACAAAATAATATAATTCAAATAAAAGATATTATTATTATATACATATCTTTTAGTTTTTTATTTAGTTTTAAATTTTCACTGCTTATCTTTCTAATCTATATTTTCATTTCTCTTCTTTTAAATATTTATTAAATATAATTTAGAGAGAATACTAATGTTATGATTAAAAGTTAAAATCAAGATTCAATTGTTTAAAAAATTAATTTTAAGTTAATTTTATAACTATCAATATATATTTTTTTATGGTAATATCTAATTATATTTTTATATACATAGAGAGAAAAAAATATTATTTTTAAATAGCAAACATAAAAATTAATTATTTCTATTTGTGCAACAGACTTAACACATAATAAAAAATATACAAGTTAAATCATTTTCAATTTTAGATAACAAATATTAAAATTAATTATTAATAAAAAATTAAACTCTTTTACATGAAAATAATAATTAAAAATTTTATTATTTAATTTTTTATTTATAGAGACTTAGAATTTTTTTAATCGATGAGAACTTTTGTTTTTTATAATTTTTTTATAAAAGTTATTTGATTTTATAAATTTTTTGTGTCATAATCTATAATATCATAATAAAAAAATATAATTTTAAAATATTTATATTTTTATAATTATTACAGATAAAAATACTAATTATTTAATAAATTTATGTCTATAATTTAGTACGTTTTTCTTTTAAAAAAGAAATTAGTACGTTTCTTATTTTAGGCTTTTCGGTTCAAGAAAAAATTGAAGCATAAACAATAAGACAATAGAAATCAAATTTTAACACTCTTTTTATCAAATTTTGATGACATATTTCTCCACTAAACATTAAAACAGTTAAAAAAGGCACGTGATCATTTTTCGTATACCCTTTGTTTGGTTCAAGAAAAAATAAAACGAGAAAATAGAGAAGAAAAAAAGATAATTATGGAATTTTCCTCCGTGTGGCTGAAGGTGGAAAACTACTGAGAGAAGAGAAACATTGATACGACATTGAACCCACAACAAATTTTCTTCGCTGCTACCTTGGGAAGAAAATAGAACCGACATAGGCACAATTAAGCCAAGCATTAACACCCTTACAAGAATCGACAACTTTTTAACTAAAATTGCTAACATAATGCATTGTTATTAGAATCGAACCAAATCGTTCGATTTCATTAGAAAATTGGTGAACTGGTCTCGTGATTAGTCTGATTTAAATTATTTAAATATCAAATTGAATTAATAATTAAATCGATACAAAATCTATTAAAAATCGTCGGTTTATATTAAACTAGTCCCGATCCAAGTTAAGTTGAGTAATGACTCGCATACTCGCGTACATCACGGTGTACTATGGTACTTATATACTACAAACAGTCATATAATTAATTATTGATATAAAATATAT
>NC_029775.3:93181071-93221362 GCF_000817695.3 Arachis duranensis | reverse complement strand
ATATATTTAAATTTTGAATAGTAGATAATTTTAAAATTTAATATGTTTATTTACGTTTTATATTATTTTAATTTTAAATTTTATTATAATATTATATATTTATTTAATTATTACTAAATTAAACAATTAGCCAATGACCAATCAACCAATTAAATTACTAATCCAGTAATCTCTTTCTCTTTTCTCTTGTTTTTTCCCTATCTTCTCCTTCCTCCTATTTACTCTTCCCAGAGTTGACAGTTCCCATTCAAACAATACAATAATATTATTAATTATGAGAAAGTATAATTAAAAAAGGGAAGGGATTGGGGTGTGAGACACGGTACGATAGCTTTTGTTTGTGATAACATTAACATACATAGATACTTGAATACTAGATAGATATAATACGCGGTATTTGAAGATTGTGGGGTCCACATCCCTCATCACCACGCCTTCCTTCTTCATTCTCCATTTCTTTTCTTGTTTTTTGACCTTCAACGACCTCTATATAAATCAACAGATAAATACCAAAATTAAACCTAATTCTACAAAATTCTTACGCAAATAACAATAAAAGTCTCCAACACATATGGAAACTTTGTTTACTTTAAATGGTATAAATATAAAGAAACTATTATTCATCAAATATTTTAGGTTTACCCAAATTTTAAACTATTTTGACAGATATTGAATACATTTTAAAGGCTTTTCTTTAAATCTTTTATCAACGTTTAAATTATTTGACGGCTTTTTCTTTTCATTTTCACAGCTATAGAAATAAAAATATCAGGTAAATTTCATTATCGCAGTTACAGCATGTAGAAATGCAACTAAATATCTAAATTTGTAAACTTTTTGTAATTATTTGGGTAAATAATAAAAAACCTTTTTATTTAAATAAAAAAAATTATCATTTCTATTTATGGATATTTAAAACAATAATAAAATTATTCATAAAAGAACAAAACCAACATTATATAATTTTTATATTAGCAAAAATATTCAAAATTTAAACTTTTGTTGATTTTTAAAAAAATTAACTAAAATTCTAAAATTGTCTTTATCTTACGTCTTCAATTTCGGATACTAACATTCTATGACAAAGAAAAATACCGGACACGATATAATATAAGATACATTGACATACTAATTTTAAAATTTTATAAGATATAAAGTGACGCATACATATAAAATATAAATTATTTTTTAATTATATCAAGTATTTAAAATATTTTTATTTTAATAAATAATAATATATACTATATCTAAATTTATTTCAAGAATATATGTTAAGAATAAGGCTGGACACGCTGATATATATATATATATTCTCAAATTCCAAACTTTTATCATCTTCCATCACTATCATATTTTTTCTCATCCAGCCTTAGCTTTCACAATCACCCTTAAAAATAAAATAAAATAGAATAAAATTAATTCATCCAAAAATGAGTATGCCCTTCGCCATTATTTGGCTGTCTGATTTAGAGTTGATCCTCCAAATATTCTAAATCAGTGATTCAAAATAAAATTATTTTGTTGCGAAGGAGCATATCCGTTACGTGTTTTGTGGTGCCAGTGGGAATGTGACGCGTGTTACAGTGGATTGGTATGCAGGTTGGTTATCGGATTGCCAGATTGCCACCTTCTCAAAAATTGTAGGTACGGAACAATGTCATCGCCACCTACGAATTCTATACCTCCCTTAGTTTCGGATCAACACATGGGATCGGATGTAGAACTCTCAAAATTTATATAAGATAATCATCATAATTCATAAAATTATTCCCTCTTTTCATTTGGAAGCACGCCACAATAATAAACAAGTGCCCGTATTAATAGTTTTTTAATTAGTAAAATAGAAAGTAATATTAAATTTGCAAAATAAATAACATAGCATTCACATACTGTTTTGTCGTTTCTTTAGCGAAATTGATGATGGTTCGATATGTAGTAATTTAGGAGTGAAATTTATTCTTCTGTGTGAGTACTAATTTTCTATAAATATAATGCATTCAATTAAGTTTGCATGAAGATTAAAAGAAAAAACAATAACAATGCATTTAATTAAATTAAAGAAACTGTAACAGAAAGAATGAAAACACAGAAAGATAAATTAGATGAAGAACATAAAGAACACTTCATGAATAGAATTAAGTGAAAAGTTAAATTTACAGAAAGACTAAATTGAAAGAAGAAGGTGGAAGGAACCCTACAGAAAACATAACTCGATTGCAATCTCAGGGATTCGCTGGGATGTGAGAATGCTTAGAGTGTTTTTCTGAGTAAAAGTTCCAACTCTTATTCCTTAACACTTCACAGTATTTATAGACTATCTTACATAACGGTTAATTTGATTACAATTAATTACAATTAAATGAAGAATTACAGATTTTGAAATATAATCACTCTTGGTAACCGTTCCCACTGCGTGATTGTAGATATTTCCAATATTTTTCTCGTGTGATAAAAACCACGAACTTTTTCGCTTCCACAACTATTCGATCAGCTTTTTCGAAGGCCTTACTCAATTCTTCGAATTGAAACTTCTATTCGATTTGGCTTACTCGATCAACCACACAATCGAAATCCAATCAGCGCTGAATACCTCCAACCTTATACTCACACGCATATCTTCTCGAGAGACTAAACTTTACTTCTTCGATTCACCTCATTTATATCGAAAATATTTTTCGATCAACAAATTGCCCCCTTGAATTAATGTGGTTGCTTTCGATAATATTATCGATAAATAAAGCACTTAATCCAAAAGAAGTTCGTTTTCAAACCAGGAATAATTATCATTTAAACACCATTACTACTGACTCACTCGACACGTCTCCCAAGACTTATGATTTCTCTCTCCATTACTTCATCTTCTTTGCGAAGTTACCTCTATTTACATTCCTTTCACAGTAACGACTACAGTGACATCTTTAAATTTCACTCTTATTTCTTTATCTGAATCTCTTGAATTCTTCATTCTCTGAACTCCCTTTGCATCAAGAATTTTTTCACAAAATTCCCAACCTTCAATTTTTCTGATAATGGCTAGTTCTTCCTCTCGTGCCATCACTCAAGATAAGGGTAAAGGCCATGCAGCGACACCACCATCTCCGCCAGCTCTTTGCATCCTTAATCAAATCAATGATGAAACCATTGATGACCCCCATTTACCAATCAATGATACCAGGATTCTTATCCCCTTTACAATCAGTGCAGATACACACTGCTTCCTTGGGCCGATTGAAACTCTTGAAAGGGCCAACAAAAAGCTTTCTTTCTTCCCTAATGCCGAAGGAGAAGATCTATTAATAAATCAAGCTTTTAACATCTCTCACTTCATCAACCAAAAACCCTTTTGAAACAATCCAAAAATTAAACCCCGAGGGTTTGATTTTACAACTTTGGTACCAACGCCTCGAACCCACCAAGGATGCTACTTGGGGAGCCTTAGGAATACAAGAACTGTTAAGGCTTTCCCATTTTTCACTCACTACACACCCTTGGATGATTGGAGCAGTGACCTGTTTCTGGAACAAAACTACCAATAATTTTTACCTTCCTTGTGAAATGGTCGGTATGTCTCTTCTTGACATAGCTGCTATTACGGGACTCCCTATAAATTCTCTAGACTGCACCCCTGACATGTAACCTCAGTGTCAATACAATATCACCTCCAACTCCTCACACAGTGATTTCATTACCCATAATATGGGTGCAGATGGTACAGAAATCACCTCTTTTACATGAGAAAAAAAATTCTCAACTTGGCCAAGCTTCTTCTCGGACACATTTTCGAAGAACTTAGCCTACTTGTCTATAACCTCCGGGATAACAAAATAATCAACACAGGAGGTCCACTCTAGCTTCTTCAATTATGGCTGACTGCCATTTTCGAAAACTACATGATAAAACCTGTAGGGGGCAACACTGATAAACAACACATCGAGGGTTTTTGTTTGTCTAATTACAAACTCAATTTCCCAAATGCCCAATCAGATGAATATAAATTTTGGGCTATTTTTTCTCTTTTTCATTCTTGTAGAAATTTTGATAATTATCAACTCAATTTCACTTATTTTTGCGCCGCAACTGTGGTCCTGCATGTCTTGATCGTTTGCTCTTTCCAAACACTAATGAAGAAAGCGAACTTGCAAATCACACTTGCCACATCTATTGGCTGTTCAAGTAATACCAATAGGGCTGCCACAATACAAGAAGGAAAGGTTCAAAATAACCTTGTATGCTTCAAATTTGATTGCAAGATAATTGGGATTCTCTCAGGCTATCCCAATTCCTCAACCTCGACACGGTAAACCGTTCTGTCAAATTACCCTGACCTCTCAAGAAGATTTCAACACTTGTCTCTTAAAAAATAAAAAACGAAGGGACCGTTTCAAATTCTTGATTTATGAACGCAGTTCATTTATCACCAAATTCTGTCTTGAATGGTGGACTACTTATTACTCAAGGTATACCTGCACCCTTGAAGACATTCAACAAACTGCTATTCAAGCAGCTGTTACTGAAAACTCTCCAAAAAGGACACACAAAAGGAGAACTGAAGTTGCTCGACCACCATCACATAAGATCAGAAGGACTCCTTCTAGAACTTCTCGCAGAGTAATTCTTATATTCATAACTCTATATTTAAATTCGAAATATCCTTCGAATATCACTATTATACATTTTTGAAACATAATTAATTCTGTATTTTGAACAGCTTATTTTGCAATCATCAAGCAAAAGCGCTGATGAAAATGAACCAACTAACAAGGATTCTCTTGCTGCTTCCTCTCAGTCAGAAGATGCAGCTAATTCTGATCCCAGCACTCAGCTAATACTAAGATCCAGAATTCCTCAGGTACCATGTTCATCACTATTTACTTCTTACTTGGTTTAAAAATGAATCTTAAACTTATGAATGTGTACCTTTTATATTAGCCCATTAATGTTGCCCAGACGGCTTCTTCCACTGGAGCTCTCGATTAACTAATCCCTCAACAACAAAATGACCCAGAGCACTCTACATCACATGATTCAATTCAATTTACAGGATCTTTGCAATTAATTCCTGTTGCTCATCCACCTCCTCTTCACACAACATAAGTGATTGACCTGATAGAAAATCCCCTGCAGCATTTTCCAGAAGAGACTCAGAGACTTGAATCAACTTCACCAAATGATCAAACTGCTTTTACTGAAAGAAACCAAGCAGTCCCAGATTCTGATTCTGCTTCTAAGACTGCTGACACCACTAATTCAGATTCTTCTCGATCCAAGGTTTTAGAGACCCCTCCAGAATTGCAACCTGATCATTCACTCTAAATTCCTCCAGGACCAAGACCAGGGACATCGAATGTTCCTACCACTCCAACTAGTGCCACTTTGGAAGATCTGACTTCTGTTTTGAATAAAATCATCCAAGAAAACAAGATACCAGTGCTTGCACCAGCAATTTTGAGACCTGTTATATCAAGGCCTTTGATCGAATTAGATCCCAACACTCGGGAGCAACTTCGATCACTCATCAAGCTTTTGGATCATCCACCTACCACCTGGGTTAATGATCCAATTCTTAACCAACTCTTGGTTGACATTTTAAATTCCCAACACCATATTCTGCTTCGATTCAAGAATTCAAACCACTTCTCAATGAGAGTATTGCGTCTCAGTTTCAACTCCAAGAAACTGAACATGAAGAAGCCGTAGCCAAATAAAAAATAGATAATGTTCTTGCAACTGCTCAACCCTTTCAAGCTTCTCGTGAGGAATTTGATCTGAGGATCTCTCATGCTATTTCTGTCCAAGCTTTCCATGATCAATAAGAAGCAAGACTCGAAGCAGAATTGGCTCAAATTCAAGAACAACTTGCTACCATTCGCCAAAATCGAGCCACTATAGCCAAACCTCTTGCTACAGCCCAACAAGAACAACATCTTCTTATCCAGAAACTTGTCTCACTCGATACAGAGCGAGGAGAATATGAAAAACAACTTGAAAAAATCCAAGTTGACAAGTTCAAGCAGATTGAAATGTTTACAATCCTGGAAAACAAAAGAATAAAGCTGCGCTCTGATTTGGCAAAATTATTGGCACCTTGAATCCTTTTTGTTTCTAACTTTACTCTGTAGCAGTTTCCTTCCATCTTTTCTAAACTTTAGTATATGTTGAACTTCTATGTTTCCCAACAATAGAAAAGTTTTAAGTATTTCCCATTGATCGAGTTAATCACCTTTCCTGACTCAATATCTTTAATTTGATAAGCATTTCCAGAATATGTCTCTATTACTTGAAAAGGACCTTCCCAACTATGGGACCATTTATCCAGAAATCTCGATTTCTTTTCCATCGGTAAAATAACTTTCAAAACCAGTTCGCCTATCTTGAAAGATTTTTCTTTAATTCGACGATTATAACTTCGAGCAACACTTTCTTTCTGTCGAATTATATTCTCAAGTGCCAAGATTCGCTCTGAATCTAACACATTTAACTCATCAAACATTGCATTCCAATAATCGTCAACTGGTAAATCATTTTGTTTCAATACTCTTAAAGTATTCAAATTAATTTCCAACGGTAATACCGCATCATGGCCATATACCAATTTATAAGGTGAAGTTCCTGTCGAACCTCTTGGTGAGTTTCGATAGGCCCACAATACTTAGCTTAAAGTCTCATGCCATGTTTGAGGCTTACTCCTGATATGCTTTTTAATCAAGCCTATCAAGATCTTATTCGCTACCTCTACTTGCCCATTAGCCTGTGCATAATAAGGAGTTGAAGTAACTATTCTAATGTTTCTTGAAGCCGCAAAATTTTTTATTCACTGGCCAGTAAATATTGTTCCTTGATCAGTGCATAATGTTTGAGGAATTCCAAATCGATGGATAATATTTTCCTCAATAAAGTCAATTATCTCACTTTGACCAACCTCTACTAACAGAATAGCCTCAACCCATTTTGTGAAATAATCAATAGCCACCAAAATAAATTTGTGCTGTTTTGATGAGGGAGGATAAATCAAACCAATTAGATCCAAAGCCCAACCTCTAAATGGCCATGGTTTTATTATCGAATGTAATTCGGCTACTGCAATTTGTTGTATCGAACCATATTTCTGACATTCTTGACATGCCTTTGTATAATCAATACAATCTTTTATCATAGATGGCCAGTACACATGATTCTGATATAACACCCATCTCATTTTCTTTCCTGCCTGATGAGCACCACAGATTCCATTATGAACTTCACCCAAAGCAATATTCTGATCTTCTCGACTCAAACATCTCATCAAACTTCCGTCGATCTCTTTCTTATATAATTCATCGGCTAATAAAATAAAGTTCATTGCTCGTAATTTTATTTTTTTTTCGACTGTGGTATTGGGATCTTTCAAATACTGAGCAATAGTCTTTCTCCAATCAGAGTCCTCCCATTCATCCACACACAACACTTTTCTTTCATTTGCTGGTACTAAAATTTGATGGATACTAGATAACTTCTTAATAGTTCCTGGACCAATCCGATACTTCGAAGCAATTTGAGCCAACTCATTGGCAATTTCATTATGAATTCTAGGGATATGTACCAAAGAAACCTTCTGAAAAGACGTTAACAACTCCCAAGTAGTTACTAAATATTTTTGTAACATCTCATTATTACATTTAAACTCCTTTGACAGCTACTTTAAAACTAACTGTGAATCCCCTAGAATTTGAACTTCTACAGCTCTTTTGTCGATTAAAATTTTGAGACCTAAAATTAAAGCCTCATATTCAGCAACATTATTAGAGCAAGGATACTTTAATTCGAACAAGAATTCTGACGGGATACCCTCTGGTGAGATAATGAGGATTCCAACCCCTGCACCATCTTTGTGCTTAGATCCATCGAAATACAATTTCCAATAGTTGACCTCTACATCAACTATATTCGCCCCCTGGTCATTCAGATCTTTCGAATTGTCCACAAGAAAATCTGCAATGACCTGTCCCTTAACAGCCTTAGCTGGAACATACTGCAAATCAAATTCTATTAATGCTAACATCCATTTCCCCAAACGTCCCCTTAACATAGGAAAACTAACCATATACTTAACAACATCGGCCTGTGCTATAACTTTCACCGATTTAGCCACCATATAACACTTTAACTTCATACAAGCATGATATAATGACAAACATAATTTTTCGATCGGGAAATATCTTGTATCGATATCAGTTAAGACTCGACTAAGGTAATAAATAGCCCGTTCATGCCCGTTTTCATCATCTTGGGCTAACATACACCCTACAGTATTTTCAGATGCTAATTGATGTTCTGTGGTCCATTTGAATTTTGAACCATTTTTTAATTTTACTAAAGGTGCAAACACCTTAGTTCGATCCGAAAGATTCGAAATGAATCTTCGAAAATAATTTATTTTACCCAAAAACGATTGTACTTCTTTCTTCGATTTGGGGGCAGACAAAGCTAATATTGCATCTACTTTATTTTTATCGATAGCTATCCCCTTTTTATGAACAACAAAACCTAAGAAGTTTCCAGCCGATACCCCGAAAGCATATTTTAAAGGATTCATTTTTAATCCTTTCTTTCTCATAGTTAGAAATGCCTTGCTTAAATGATGTATATGTTGACTCACAGAAATCGACTTGACTATCACGTCATCGATATATACTTCCATAAATTTTTCAATAAACTCATGAAAAATAGTATTCATTGCTCGCTGATATGTAGGCGCCAGCATTTTTCAAACCAAAAGGCATAACCACCCACTCATATGTACCTAATGCTCTAGGACAATGGAAGGCAGTTTTAGCTACATCATCTTCCACAATAAAAATTTGGTTATACCCAGAATAACCGTCTATGAAACTAAGAATTTCATTTCCTGCTGCAGAATCGATTAACATATCAGCAATTGGCATAAAATATTCATCTTTTGGGGTAGCATTATTTAAATCGCGGGAGTCGATACATACCCTTAATTTTCCATTTTTCTTCATCACCGAAACAACATTCAATACCCACTCCACATATCGAGCAGTTCGAATAAATTTTGCTTTGATCAAGCATTCTATTTCTTCCTTAATTTTCACATTGATTTCAGGAGCAAAACATCTTGGGGTTTGTTTCACAGGTCGAGCATTATATTTCAATGCTAATCGATATTCTACTAACGAACGATCAAGACCAGGAATTTCATGGTTGTCCCATGCGAAACAATCCTTAAACTCATGTAACAAATTGCAAACTCAGTTCGAAAAGGATCAACAAGATCTTTACAAATATATGTAATTTGAACGTCATCATGAGTCCCCAAATTAATTTTCTCTAAAGGATCCTGATATTCGAATCCTTTATAATGATCATATTCGATTGAATATTTTTCAAATCCCAAAGGCTCCAAATCTTAAATACAATCGAAAGTAAAATCAATAGCATCATTAGAAATAATAGAAACTTGATCTTTGAATATTTATTTTCTACACAATGAGCCTCTGCTACTAAATCAGCTGTCTGACTCACATCATTAGTTTCATTACAAGCAATAGGGAAATCATAACTAAATTCAACTGGAAGTGTCGAATCAAACATACTACAACTAGTAGATTTACTAATCCTATCTGATTCAACTTTATCAGAAGAATCATCTTTATTTTCTAAAACTTGAAAATTATTTAAATAATTATGAAAAGTTACCAGGTAGTAGGAAACTTCCTCAACTTGGTCCATAGTTCAGCCTTCGAGGTCTTCAAGAAAGACAATCCCAACCCATCGGTTCGAAGGGCAGATCTGGATAGCGCAACTTCACCGAAAGTCTTTCCGAAGTCAGATAACACCCTTCACAATTATACGAATTCAGAGATTGATCAACATTCAAAGGCTTCAATTTACGATTATATATATCCTAAAATCGACATGCATTTGTTCGACATATAAAATCGAATCTGCTTTGACAATTTCAGGTTTGCCTTTTTAGTCCACAGAAGCACGCTCTGATGCACTGTAGATAGTACAACACCTACTCCATGGATCCAATCTCTCCCTAATAAAGTGTTATAACTAGCCTTCGATGGCACTACCACAAATACAGAATGCCTCTCCGAAGATCCTACTTTCACAGTCAGGGTAACCAGCCCTCTTGCTGGTATAGAATTTCCACAAAAGTCAGTTACAGTAATATTTGTAGGGACCAACTCATCAAAATGTTTCCCTACTTTTCCCAATATCCTTTCAGGCAAGAGACTAATTGCTGCCCCACCATCAATCAACACCTTATTTATTTTAAACCCATTCACAACAGCAGCAATATGAAGGGGACGCAGATGAGACATTTACCTCTCAGTAGGGCGAGGAAAGAAACCTGGCTCATCTTCTATGCGAATAAAAGAGAAAGCCTCTTCATCCTCTTGATCATAATCTTCATCTGGATTACTTTCGCATTCTCCAAGGTATTCAGTAGGAATTATTGAAATTGTTCCTACCATGTCATCTTCTCCTTCATCAAAGTATTCCTCATCGACATCAACATCTTTATGTTTATCAACCTCAAAAGACTGAGCAATTGCCTTCCCTTTTTCCATCTTTGTTGGCGATGGAATTTACTTGGGATAAGTCTCTCCGTCAGAAGGAAAGACAATCCGAGAATGCACAGAGGGAGTTGCCCCCTTGCTTGTTTCATTTCCTTTCTCAATTTGAAGTTTCTTACCTTGATTGAAACTTCTTCTTCCTCCTCTTCCTCTTGGGTATCCCCAGGCTCGCCCTCTATAGAAAGCATATTGATTTCGAGACGGCGTTCGATGCCCCCATTGAGGATTGCATCGATACAGGTGATCACGCCTTTGGAATTTTTGACAGTTTCTAATCCACTGAACACGTACAGCCTGAGATCGACTTAAAGGTGTAGTCACATCATGTTGAGAGATTTTTGAACTTGAGCCCTTTACACGTCGAATTGGCTGCCTCTGACGTGCTTGTTCCTCCCTATGAGTCAATTCTTTCTTCATTCTCTCATTTTCAAAGATTGCTGCTGCTTCAGCATCAAAAACAGCATTGCACCATGGACACAGAGATATGTTCTGGTCTTTGATCTTTTGCTGAACCAAGAAGTCCAATAAACCGTCTCCTATTCTAGGGTATACAGATATCACTTGTGACTCAAAGTCATCAAGAGCCATATCAAAGTCATAAGACATCCCTACCATATTCACTCCAAAATAGGGTTCCACATAACTGGCATCATTTTGGAAGGGATCTACATCAACCTTCATCTCCTTCTTGCCATCATCGAATTTCAAACGTCCTTCCATGATTACCTCTTGAATCAAATCCCTGAAATGGACACAACTGTTAGTCAAATTACTTGTTGCTTGGTGAATTTTACAATAAGGCTTCCCTTTTAAATCTTTTATGGAAAGTAATGTTCCACCCTCGGACAAAACTAATTGTTTATCTTTAAGCAATACATCGAAAATCTGATCAGATTTCGAGATATCAAAACTATATTTCTTTTCACCTTTAAGTTTTGAATCATTCGACTTTTCACTACCAAGAAGTTTTTTCAATAAAGAGCAAACATATGGAGGACCTTTCTTAAGTTCAGCTAAATCGACTTCTGTTTTGTAATCGACTTCCTCTTCTGAGGATTTCATGGTTACATTGGCAACCTTTTCATTTCGAGTAAACGGTTTACTCTTCGACCTCTGTTCAGTCCTATGTTTTTCTTTCTCCTTTTTCATAAGCTCCGTCTGCCGAACCTTTTCAGCCAAATAAGCCAAATCAGGAATATGCACGTTAAGCAATTTCCTACGCATATAGAATCCTAACCCCATAGTTGCTATTTTCATGATTTCACTTTCAGGTAATGTCACATAGCATCTACTTCTAGCAATATTTTTGAAATGTATTAAATAGTCATCGATGGATTCACCATCTTCACGTTTCAAAGCTACTAGATCAGTAACTGCTACATTCATTTCCCCTCGATAAAACTGAGCGTGAAAGGCAGTTTCTAACTGATTCCATGTTGTAATCGAATTTGGTCTAAGATTCGAAAACCAAGTGAATGCATTCTTCATCAATGATGAAGGAAAAAATTTCATTTTCAAATTTTCATCATTAGCTAGGTTCCCAATCTCAACCAAATAATGAGTAACATGCTCATTAGTTGACTCTCCAACTTCTCCAGCAAATTTTGTGGTTATTTTTGGATTTTTCACGCCTCTTGGCACTTCAGCCATTTGAACTACTTGGGAGAAAGTAGATACAAAATGTGGTTGATTCATAAAACCAACATTCAATCCAACCCGATTTAAAACCTCTTCTACAATTCGAGTGACCTGATGACGATCACCACGTAAACCATGCACAACATCATCAACATTTTTAGCTCGACGAACCACGCGGGGATTTTCTCGATTTGGAATATGATTTTCATTTTGAAAAGTATTTTCCATCCCCTCATTATTTCCTCGAGCGTTATGCCTCTCGCCTTCATCATAATCGACGATTCGAGCAATCCTCTCGACTTGTCTAGCGAGACGCTCGAATCTCGATTCATGATCAACCATCATGGGATTCAGAATTGTAGTCATTTGCTGAGTCAACAAATTGACCAAGTCATGGTGACTTTCCTCTACTTGTTGTTGATATACTACTGTTGAATTTACAGCATTCGAAGTGGAGCCCACATGATACTCACGAGAATATTCAGAGTGTTGTTGTGGGTTTTGCATATTATTCACTCCATTGGATTCCCAAAGCGAATAGGCGGCATAAATCCACCCACCGGTGGGGTATAACCAGCAGGAAGACCATAAAGGAGCCAACCAGCGGTTAATGGAGGTTGATATGGTGGTACAAGACCACGCGACCGATATTACATCCAATATTTCCAGTTTGAATAGTCGTAACTGCTATACTTTCAGTTCCAATTGCACTCTCCGAATGTGAAGATACATCGATTTGTGGCATGGATACTAGTATGCTATTATTGGTGGATGAACCACCATTCACATTTTATACTTCATCAGCCATGTGAATGATCTTCCCACTTCGCAATCGTATACACTAAGAAATTACTGAAAAAATATTTGTTTTGACTCACTTCGATTTAAAACTGTCCCACCGGGCGTGCCAATTTGTTTTGTCGATTTTTAGCGAAATCGATGGTGGTTCGATATCTAGTGGCTTGGGAGCAAAACCTACTCCTCTATGCGAGTACCAGTTTTCTAAAAGTGCATCAAAACATCTTCGATTAGACAAATTTTGACAGTAAAAATAAAATAAATTTGTAAAATGATAAAATGCGGTTTGAAAATTAAAATTTTGAAAATTAAACAAATAATAATGGATAGGTTTGCATGAAGATTAAAAGAAAAAGCAATAACAATGCCTTCAATTAAATTAAAGAAACTGTAATAGAAGGAATGAAAACGCAGAAAGATAAATTAGATGAAGAACATAAAGAACACTTCATGAATAGAATTAAGTGAAAAGTTAAATTTACAGAAAGACTAAATTGAAAGAAGAAGGTGGAAGGAACCCTACAGAAAATGTAACTTGATTGCAATCTCAGGGATTCGCTGGGATGTGAGAATGCTTAGAGTGTTTTTCTGAGTAAAAGTTCCAACCCTTATTCCCTAATACTTCACAGTATTTATAGACTATCTTACATAATGGTTAATTTGATTACAATTAATTACAATTAAATGAAGAATTACATATTTTGAAATACAATCACTCTTGGTAACGGTTCCCACTGCGTGATTGTAGATATTTCCAATATTTTTCTCGTGTGATAAAAGCCACGAACTTTCCTGCTTCCACAACTATTCGATCAGCTTTTTCGAAGGCCTTACTCAATTCTTCAAATCAAAACTTCTATTCGATTTGGCTTACTCGATCAACCACACAATCGAAATCCAATCAGCGCTTAATACCTCCAACCTTATACTCACACGCATATCTTCTCGAGAGACTAAACTTTACTTCTTTGATTCACCTCATTTATATTGAAAATATTTTTCGATCAACACATACAAAAATTTTTTATCAGTAAATAATTTTAATTTCTTTTTTATGCTTACGAAATCCTCAAATTACTCAGGGATAGCAATAAATAGAATAAGATAGAATTTAGACACAATTTTAATTCTATTCGTCAGTTGATTTTTTTTCTTAAAACTTAATTCTATCCTATTAACGGATATATAACATGTCAACTCTCACTACAAGAAAAATATTGAGTACCGTCAAATTTAGTGTCGAGTTATACCAGTGAATTTATTGTCGAATTTTCTGACGAAAAGGAAGAAAAATTCGTCGCCATAAAAGATTACCGTCGTAATACATTTTTCGTCGCAAAAACCGATGGTAAGTGTTGGCGCAAAGATATTACTCAATGGCGTCAATGCTACTATTGGATTTTCCGTCGGTATAATATGTTAGTACAACAGTTTAATGAAATGCATCATTTTGATGATTTACCGTCGAAAAAATCTGACGGTAAATGTGGCTTAAAATTCAAACGTAAAACCTCTAGCGTGCTCTCTTTCGCCAAGAAGTCACCGTCGCCACCACCGGGAGTTCGTCTCGTCGTCGTCATCTCCGCCGCCTGGAGTACCCATTGAAGTTGCCGCTCCATGTCGTCATCGATTCTGCTCCTGTAGCTATCTCCGCTGCATCGTCGACCGTGGTTGCTGTTCACATCATCGTCATTGCCGCCTCTATCACCATCATGCTAAAGAGACCCTACAACCACTATCATTGGATTTATTGTTAGTATCGTTATTTTATTTTTACATATTAACACTACAAGAAAAACACTGAGTACCATCAGATTTACCGTCGGACGTCACCGTTGGATTTAATGGTGGATTTTCTGATGAATATGAATGAAAATTCGTCCCTCGAATAAGTTACTATCGGATTTAAAGTCTCGCCGCTAAATCAAATGGTAAATGGAGGCGCGAAAAATAATTCTGTTAGTGCCAAATTTATCATGGGATTTTCCGTCGAAAAATTCCAACGGTAACAGATTTTAGTAAAACTCATATCTTTTTCAAAATCAATTTCAAAATATCTTTTCTAACTTCTTATCTTTTTAAATTTTTTTAAATCTTTTTCAACTAACTAATTGACTTTTTATTTGTTTTAAAATTCTTATCTTTTTCAAAACCACTTAACTACTTCCTCCTCTCTAATTTTTGAAAATCATCCCCCTCTTTTCAAAATTCTTTTAAATTAACTAATTGTTTCAAATTTTAATTTTTAATTCTATTTCTTCTCCTAATTTTTGAAAATTACTAACCCTTTTTCAAAATTAATTTTCGAAATTCTCTCTCTCATCTCCTTCTATTTATTTATTTAATTACTAACACTTCTCTTCATCTCAAGAATTCGAACCTATCTTCCCCCCTGTGTTTGGATTCTTAACTCTTTTCCTTCTTCTATTCCTTTCTTCTTCTACTAACATAAAAGAATCTCTATACTGTGACATAGAGGATTCCTCTTCCTTTTCTGTTCTCTTCTTTTTCATATGAGCAAGAACAAGGTAAAAGGCCTTCTTGTTGAAGCTGATCCTGAACCTGAAAGGACTCTGAAGAGAAAACTGAGAGAAGCTAAAATACAACAAGCCAGAGACAACCTTACTGAAATTTTTGAACAAGAAAAGGATATGGCAGCCGAACCCAACAACAATAATGCAAGGAGGATGCTTGGTGATTATACTACACCTACTTCCAAATTTGATGGAAGAAGCATCTCAATTCCTGCCATTGGAGCAAACAATTTTGAGCTGAAGCCTCAACTAGTTGCTCTAATGCAACAGAACTGTAAGTTCCATGGACTTTCATCAGAAAATCCCTATCAGTTTTTAATCAAGTTTTTGCAGATTTGAGACTGTTAAGACTAATGGAGTAGATCCTAAATTCTACAGGCTCATGCTTTTTCCTTTTGCTGTAAGAGACAGAGCTAAAACATGGTTGGACTCACAACCTAAAGATAGCCTGGAGTCCTGGGATAAGCTGGTCATGGCCTTCTTGGCTAAGTTCTTTCCTCCTCAAAAGTTGAGCAAGCTTAGAGTGGATGTTCAGACCTTTAAACAAAAAGAAGGTGAATCCCTCTATGAAGCTTGGGAAAGATACAAACAGATGACCAAAAGGTGTCCTTCTGACATGCTTTTAGAATGGACTATTTTGGATATATTCTATTATGGTCTATCTAAATTCTCTAAGATGTCACTGGACCATTCTGCAGGTGGATCCATTCACCTAAAGAAAATGCCTGCAGAAGCTCAAGAACTCATTGACATGGTTACAAATAACCAGTTCATGTACACTTCTGAGAGGAATTCAATGAATAATGGGATGCCTCAGAGGAAGGGAGTTCTTGAAATTGATGCTCTGAATGCCATATTGGCTCAGAACAAAATATTGACTCAGCAAGTCAACATGATTTCTCAAAGTCTGAATGGATGGCAAAATGCATCCAACAGTACTAAAGAGACATCTTCTGAAGAAGAAGCTTATGATCCTGAGAACCCTGCAATAACAGAGATAAATTACATGGGTGAACCTTATGGAAACACCTATAATTCATCATGGAGAAATCATCCAAATTTCTCATGGAAGGATCAACAAAAGCCTCAACAAGGCTTTAATAATGGTGAAAGAAATAGGCTCAGCAATAGCACGCTTTTTCCATCATCTTCTCAGCAACAGACAGAGAATCCTGAGCAGAGCACCTCTAACTTAGCAAGCATAGTCTCTGATCTGTCTAAGGCCACTTTAAGTTTTATGAGTGAAACAAGGTCCTCCATCAGAAATTTGGAGGCACAAGTGGGCTAGCTGAGTAAGAAAATCACTGACACTCCTCCTAGTACTCTTCCAAGCAATACAGAAGAGAATCCAAAAAGAGAGTGCAAGGCCATTGATATAATCAACATGGCCGAACCTAGAGAGGAAGGGGAGGATGTGAATCCCAATGAGGAAGACCTCATGGGACGTCCCCCAGACAAGAAGGAGTTTCCTATTGAGGATCTAAAGGAATCCAAGGCTCATATAGAGACCATAGAGATTCCTTTAAACCTCCTTCTGCCATTCATGAGCTCTAAAAACTATTCTTCCTCTGAAGAGGATGAAGACGTAACTGGAGAGCAAGTTGCTCAATATCTAGGAGCCATCATGAAGCTGAATGCCAAGTTGTTTGGTATTGAGACTTGGGAAGGTGAACCCTCCTTGCTCATTAGTGAACTAGATACATGGGTTCAGCAAACATTACCTCAAAAGAAATAAGATCCTGGTAAATTCTTAATACCCTGTACCATAGGCACCATGACCTTTGAGAAGGCTCTGTGTGACCTAGGGTCAGGCATAAATCTTATGCCACTCTTTGTAATGGAGAAGCTGGGGATCATTGAGGTACAACCTACCACATTCTCATTAGAGATGGCAGACGGATCACAAAGACAAGCTTATGGATTAGTAGAGGACGTGTTAGTGAAGGTTAAAGGCCTCTACATCCCTGCTAATTTTATAATCTTAGACACTAGGAAGGAGGAGGATGAATGCATCATCCTTGGAAAACCCTTCCTAGCCACAGCAAAAGCTGTGATTGAAGTTGACAGAGGAGAGCTAGTCCTTCAATTGAATGGGGACTACCTTGTGTTTAAAGCTCAAGGATATTCCTCTGCAACTGTGGAGAGGAAGCATGAAAAGCTTCTCTCATTACAGAGTCAAATAGAGCCCCCACAATCAAACTCTAAGTCTGATGTTGGAAGGCCACAACCAAACTCTAAGTTTGGTGTTAAACCCCCACATTCAAACTCTAAGTTTGGTGTTGGGAGTCTACAACATTGACCTGATCACCTGTGAGGCTCCATGAGAGCCCACTGTTAAGCTAGTGACATTAAAGAAGCGCTTATTGAGAGGCAACCTAATTTTTATTTATCTAATTTTATTTTATTTTTATTGTTCTTTTATGTTTTATTAGGTTCATGATCATGTGGAGTCACAAAACAAATACTAAAATTAAAAACAGAATAAAAAATAGCAGAAGAAATAGCACACCATGGAGGAAGGACTTACTGGCGTTTAAACGCCAGTAAAGAGCATCTGGCTGGCGTTCAACGCCAGAACAGAGCATGGATCTGGCGTTAAACACCAGAAATATGCAGCAATCTGGCGTTTAAACACCAGGATTGTACCCTGAGGAAAGCTGGCGTTAAACGCCAGAAGCAAGCATGGAACTGGCGTTCAACGCTAGAAACATGCTGCAGACTGGCGTTGAATGCCCAAAACAAGCATAGAGCTGGCGTTTAACGCCAGAGACAAGCACCAATCTGGCGTTAAATGCCAGGATTGCATGCAGAGGGCATTTTACACGCCTAATTGGTGCAGGGATGATAAATCCTTGACACCTCAAGATCTGTGGACCCCACAGGATCACCTCAAGATCTGTGGACCCCACAGGATCCCCACCTACCTCAACTTACCTTCTCTCTTCTTCACACAATCCAATAACACTCTTCCCCAAACACCCTTCACCAATCAACTCAATATCTCTTCCTAATTACCCTTTCACCACTCACATCCATCCACTATTCCCCATAAACCCCACCTACCTTCAAAATTCAAAATCTCTTTCCCACCCAAATCCACCCTAAATGGCCGAACCTACTCCCTCTCCCTTCACTATATAAACCCCTCTATCCTTCTTCATTTTTACACACCACAACCCTCTCTTCTCCACCATAGCCGAAACCACACACCTCTCCCTTTCCTCCATATCCTCTTCTTCTTCTTCTTCTCTTCTTTCTTCTTTTGCTCGAAGACGAGCAATATTCTAAGTTTGGTGTGACAAAAGCATAACTTTTTTGTTTTTCTATAACCACTTATGGCACCTAAGGCTGGAGAAACCTCTAGAAAAGGGAAAGGAAAGACAAAAGCTTCCACCTCCGAGTCAGGGGAGATGGAGAGATTCATCTCTAAAGCCCATCAAGGCCACTTCTATGAAGTTGTGGCCAAGAAGAAGGTGATCCCTGAGGTCCTTTTCAAGCTCAAGAAAAATGAGTATCCAGAGATCCGTCATGAGATTCAAAGAAGAGGTTGGGAAGTTCTTACCAACCACATTCAACAAGTCAGAATCTTAATGGTTCAAGAGTTCTATGCCAATGCATGGATCACTAGGAACCATGATCAAAGTATGAACCCGAACTCAAAGAATTATCTTACAATGGTTCGGGGAAAATACTTAGATTTCAGTTCGGAAAATCTGAGGTTGGCATTCAACTTGCCTATGATGTAAGAAGATGTACACCCCTACACTAGAAGGGTCAACTTTGATCAAAGGTTGGACCAAGTCTTTATAGACATATGTGTGGAAGGAGCTTAATGGAAAAGAGACTCAAGAGGCAAGCTGGTTCAATTGAGAAGATTGGACCTTAAGCCTGTGGCTAGAGGATGGTTGGAGTTCATCCAACGCTCCATCATCCCCACTAGCAACCGATCTGAAGTTACTGTGGATCGGGCCATCATGATCCATAGCATCATGATTGGAGAGGAAGTAGAAGTTCATGAAGTCATCTCTCTTGAATTCTACAAAATACCCGAAAAGTCATCCACCATGGCAAGGCTACCTTTTCCTCATTTTATTTGCTATCTATGCTACTCAGCTGGAGTTATCATAGAAGGAGACATCCTCATTGAAGAGGACAAGCCCATCACCAAGAAGAGGATGGAGCAAACAAGAGAACCTATTCATGGATCTCAAGAGACACGTGAGGAAGCTCATCATCAAGAAATCCCTGAGATGCCTCAAGGGATATATTTTCCTCCAAACAACTATTGAGAACAACTCAACACTTCTCTAGAAGACTTGAGTTATAACATGGACCAACTAAGGGTGGAACACCAAGAGCACTCCATTATTCTCCATGAGATTAGAGAAGATCAAAGAGCAATGAGGGAGGAACAACAAAGGCAAGGAAAAGACATAGAAGAGCTCAAGGACATCATTGGTCCTTCAAGGAGAAGGCGCCACCATCACTAAGGTGGACTCATTCCTTGTTCTTATTTCTCTGTTTTTCGATTTTTAAGCTTTATGTTTATCTATGTTTGTGTCTTTATTACATGATCATTAGTGTCTAGTAACTACGTCTTAAGGCTATAAATAATTCCATGAATCCTTCGTCTCTCTTAAATGAAAAATATTTCTAATTCAAAAGAACAAGAAGTACACGAGTTTCGAATTTATCCTTAAAATTAGTTTAATTATATTGATGTGGTGACAATACTTTTTGTTTTCTGAATAAATGCTTGAACAATGCAAATTTTTTTATCTTGTTGTTAAAATTGTTGGCTCTTGAAAGAATGATAAAAAAGAGAAATGTTGTTGATGATATAAAAAATCATAAAATTGATTATTGAAGCAAGAAAAAATAGTGAAGAACAAAATATATATAAGGAAAAGAAAAAACAAGCAGAAAAAGCCAATAGCCCTTAAAACCAAAAGGCAAGGGTAAAAAGGATCCAAGGCTTTGAGCATCAATGGATAGGAGGGCCCAAGGAAATAAATCCAGGCTTAAGTGGCTAAATCAAGCTGTCCCTAACCATGTGCTTGTGGCATGCAGGTCCAAGTGAAAAGCTTGAGACTGAGTGGTTAAAATCGTGATCCAAAGCAAAAAGATTGTACTTAAGAGCTCTGGACACCTCTAACTGGGAACTTTAGCAAAGCTGAGTCACAATCTGAAAAGGTTCACCCAGTCATGTGTCTGTGGCATTTATGTATCCGGTGGTAATACTGGAAAACAAAGTGCTTAGGGCTACCGCCAAGACTCATAAAAGTAGCTGTGTTCAAGAATCAACATACTTAACTAGGTGAATCAATTAACACTATCTGAACTCTGAGTTCCTATAGAAGCCAATCATTCTGAACTTCAAAGAAAAAAGTGAGATGCCAAAACTGTTCAGAAGCAAAAAGCTACAAGTCCCGCTCATCTAATTAAAACTAATATTCATTGATGTCTTGAGATTTATAGTATATTCTCTTCTTTTTATCCTATCTGATTTTCAGTTGCTTGGGGACAAGCAACAATTTAAGTTTGGTGTTGTGATGAGCGGATAATTTATATGCTTTTTGGCGTTATTTTTAGGTAGTTTTTAGTAGGATCTAGCTACTTTTAGGGATGTTTTTATTAGTTTTTATGCTAAATTCACATTTCTAGACTTTACTATGAGTTTATTTGTTTTTTGTGATTTCAGGTATTTTTTGGCTAAAATTGAGGGACCTGAGCAAAACTCTGATAAGGAGGCTGACAAAGGACTGCTGATGTTGTTGGATTCTGACCTCCCTGCACTCGAAATGGATTTTCTGGAGCTACAAAACTCTAAATGGTGCGCTCTCAACGACGTTGGAAAGTAGACATCCAGAGCTTTCCAGTAATATATAATATTCCATACTTTATTCGAGTTTAGACGACGCAAACTGGCGTTCAACGCCAGTTCCATGCTGCATTCTGGAGTCAAACGCCAGAAACACGTAATAAACCAGAGTTAAACGCCAAAAACACGTTACGACTTAGCGTTTAACTCCAAGAGAAGCCTCTACACGTGTAAAGCTCAAGCTCAGCCCAAGCACACACCAAGTGGGCCCCGAAAGTGGATTTCTGCATTAATTACTTATTTCTGTAAACCCTAGTAGCTAGTCTAGTATAAATAGGATATTTTACTATTGTATTAGACATCTTGTTTTTGTCTTTTATCTTAGCATCCATCTTTGGACGTTTAGTTCTTAGACTTTGGAGGCTGGCCATTCGGCCATGCCTGAACCTTGATCACTTATGTATTTTCAATGGTGGAGTTTCTACACACCATAGATTAAGGGTGTGGAGCTCTGCTGTACCTCGAGTTTTAATGCAATTACTACTATTTTCTATTCAATTCAACTTATTCTTGTTCTAAGATATCCGTTGCACTTCAACCTGATGGATGTGATAATCCATGACACTCATCATCATCCATCCTTATGAACGCGTGATTGACAACCACTTCCGTTCTACCTTAGAACGAGCGCATATCTATTGGATTCCTTGATCAGAATCTTTGTGGTATAAGCTAGAATTATTGGTGGCCATTCCTGAGAATCCGAAAAGTCTAAACCTTGTCTGCGGTATTCCGAGTAGGATTCAGGGATTGAATGACTGTGACGAGCTTCAAACTCGCGATTGTTGGGCGTGATGACAAACGTAAAAGAATCAATGGATTCTATTTCGACATGATCGAGAACCGACAGATGATTAGCCGTGCTGTGACAAGAGCATTTGGACCTTTTTCACTGAGAGGATGGGAAGTAGCCATTGACAACGGTGATGCCCTACATATAGCTTGCCATAGAAAGGAGTATGAAGGATTGAAAGTAAGAAAGCAGTATGTTGCAGAGATTCAACAGGGACAAAGTATCTCCATACACTTATCTGAAATTTCCACCAATGATTTACATAAGTATTTCTATCTTTATTTTATGTTTTATTTATTATTATTTTCAAAAACTCCATAATTATTTGAATCAGCCTAACTGAGATCTACAAGATGACCATAGCTTGCTTCATACCAACAATCTCCGTGGGATCGACCCTTACTCACGTAAAGTTTATTACTTGGACGACCCAGTGCACTTACTGGTTAGTTGTATGAAGTTGTGACAAAGTGTGATTCACGTTTGAGAGCGCTACCAAGTTTTTAGCGCCATTGTTGATGATCAAAATTTTGTGCACCAATGGTCCATTCTGAAAGCATGTCAAAAGGACACTTTTTGGTCAGTTGCTTGTATCTTTCCCAAGCTTCATAAAGGGATTCACCTTCTTTCTGCCTGAAGGTTTGAACATCCACTCTAAGCTTGCTCAGCTTTTGAGGAGGAAAGAATTTGGCTAGGAAAGTCGTGACCAGCTTATCCCAAGAGTTTAAGCTATCTCTCGATTGAGAGTCCAACCATATTCTAGCTCTGTCTCTTACAGCAAAAGGGAAAAGCATAAGCTTGTAGACCTCGGGATCAACTCCATTGGTCTTAACAATATCACAGATCTACAAGAATTCAGTTAAGAACTGAAAAGGATCTTCTGATGGAAGTCCATAAAACTTGCAATTCTGTTGCATCAGAGAAACTAATTGAGACTTTAGCTCAAAATTGTTTGCTCCAATGGCAGGGATTGAGATGCTTCTTCCATTAAAGTTGGAAGTTGGTGCAGTGTAGTCACCAAGCATCTTCCTTGCATTGTTGGCATTGTTGTTATTTTCGACTGCCATGTCTTCTTCTTTTTTGAAAATTTTTGTCAGGTCCTCTCTAGAGAGTTGTGCTTTAGATTCTCTTAGCTTCCTCTTCAGAGTCCTTTCAGGTTCAGGATCGACTTCAACAAGAATATCCTTGTCCTTGTTCCTGCTCATGTGAAAAAGAAGAGAACAGAAAAGAAGAGGAATCCTCTATGTCACAGTATAGAGATTCCTTTGTGTGAGTAGAAGAAGAGAAGAAGAGAAGAATGAGGTAGAGAGAAAATAAAGAGAATTCGAACACAGAGAGGGAGAGAGGGTTCGAATTTTAAGAAGGAGAGAAGTGTTAGTAAATAAATAAATAAATAGAAAGAGATGAGAGAGAGGGAAATTCAAAAATAAATAAAAAAAGAAATAAAATAAACTTAGAATTTAAAACAATTAGTTAATTAAAAATATTTTTGAAAAAGTGGTTAGTAATTTTTGAAAATTGGAAGTTGAAAAGTGGTTAGGTGGTTTTGAAAAAGATAAGAAATATTAATTAGTTGAAAAAGATTTGAAAATAAATTTTGAAAAGAAAAAAAGATTTGGAAATCACAATTTAAAAGGATATGATTGAAAAAGATTTGATTTTTAAAAATTGATGACTTGACTAACAAGAAACTAAAAGATATGATTCTAGAATTTAAAGATTGAACATTTCTTAACAAAAAAGTAACAAACTTAAAATTTTTTGAATCAAATCCTTAATTGTTAGCAAGGTTTTTGAAAATATGAAATAAAGATAAGAAAAAGATTTTGAAAATCAATTTTTAAAATTTTCGAAAGTATTAAGAAGAAAAATGAAAAAGATTTGATTTTTGAAAAAGATTTGGAAAGATAGAATTTTTTAAATTGAGATTTCGACTTGACTAACAAGAAACAACTAAGCTTTAAAATTTTTTTGACTAATTCAACCCAAAATTTCGAAATCTATGAGAGAAATAAGAGAAAGATATTTTTTATTTTTAAATTTTTAATGAGGAGAGAGAAAAACACAAAAATGACTCAAAACATGAAAATTTTGGATCAAAACCAATGATGCATGCAAGAACACTTTGAATATCAAGATGAACACCAAGAACACTTTGAAGACCATGATGAACGTCAAGAACTTATTTTTGAAAAATTTTTAAGAAAAGAAACACATGCAAGATACCAAACTTAGAATTTTTTAAATTTTTTACTCTAAAAATTCGAAAATGCATATGAAAAACAAGAAAAGACACAAAACAAGAAAATCACAGGATCAAACAAGGACAATCATCAAGAACAACTTGAAGATAAAAAAGAACATATGCATGAGTTTTCGAAAAATGCTAGAAAAATAAAAACATGCAATTGACACCAAACTTAAAATTTGACACTATTTTTGATTTTATGATTTTATAATTTTTTTGTATTTTTTTTGAAAATTATTTTGAAAAAGAAAATAAGAAACTCAAAATTTTTAATAAGAATTCCAGGAATCATGCAATGTTAGTCTAAAGCTTCAGTCTAAAAAGATTAGACATGGCTAGCCAAGCTTCAGCAAGGCATTACATACAACAGCTAAATTGATGGGAATCAACTAGCTCCTGTGATGATAAAAGCATCATCTGAAACTCTAGAATTCGTTCTTAAAAATTCTGAAGAACAAAATAAAAATAAAAATACCTAATCTAAGAAACAAGATGAACCATCAGTTGTCCAAACTCGAACAATCTCCGGCAACGGCGCCAAAAACTTGGTACACAAAATCGTGATTCACACTTTTCACAACTCCGTGCAGCTGACCAGCAAGTGCACTGGGTCGTCCAAGTAATACCTTACGTGAGTAAGGGTCGATCCCACGGAGATTGTCAGCTTGAAGCAAGTTATGGTCATCTTGTAAATCTCAGTTAGGCGGATTCAAATGGTTATGAAGTTTTGATAATTAAAAGATAAATAAACATAAAATAAAGATAGAGATACTTATGTAATTCATTGGTGGAAATTTCAGATAAGCGTATGGAGATGTGTTATTCCTTCTGAATCTCTGCTTTCCTACTGTCTTCATTCAATCATTCATACTCCTTTCTATGGCAAGCTATATGTTGGGGATCACCGTTGTCAATGGCTACCTCCTGTCCTCTCAGTGAAAATGGTCTTCTATGATTTTTGTACGGCTAATCAACTGTCGGATTTCTCGTCTTGGATGAAAAATACTAGGCACAGTTACCGCATGGCTAATCAGCTACCGGTTCTCGATCATGTCGGAATAAGATCCGATGATCCTTTTGTGCACTATCACTGTGCCCCACAGTCGCGAGTTTGAAGCTCTTCACGGTCATCCCTTCCCAGATCCTACTCGGAATACCACAGACAAGGTTTAGACTTTTCGGATCTCAGGAATGCTGCCAATTGATTCTAGCCTATACCACGAAGATTCTAATCTCGGATTCAGATGCTTTGTTGTCAGGAGAGACGATGTGAATCGTTGAAGAGAGATCCAAGAGATATGCATTCAAGCTTGTTTTCATGTAGAACGAAAGTGTTTGTCAGGCACGCGTTCATAAGTGAGAATGGTGATGGGTGTCACTTGATCATCACATTCATCATGTTCTTGTGTGCGAATGAATATCTTAGAATAAGAATAAGCTTGAATTGAATAGAAGAACAATAATACTTTGCATTAATACTCGAGGAACAGTAAAGCTCCACACCTTAACCTATGAGGTGTAGAAACTCCACCGTTGGAAATACATAAGTGATAATGGTGTTCATTGGTTTCGGCTCCAGAGAGGGAACCAAAATAACCAAGACCTAGGTCTAAGGACTAAACATCCAAAGATGTCTAATACAATGAGAAAAAGTAATATTTATACTAAAACTAGTAGCTAAGGTTTACAAAGATAAGTAAATAATGCAGAAATCCACTTCTGGGCCCACTTGGTGTGTGCTTGGACTGAGCATTGAAGCTTTCATGTGTAGAGACTTTTCTTGGAGTTAAACGCCAGCTTTGGTGCCAGTTTGGGCGTTTAACTCCAGCTTGTAACTCAGTTCTGGCGTTTAACGCTAGAATAGGGCAGGAAATTGGCGTTTAAATGCCAGTTTGCGTTGTCAAAACTCGGGCAAAGTATAGACTATTATACATTGATAGAAAGCCCAGGATGTCTAATTTCCAACGCAATTGAGAGCGCACTAATTGCGTTTCTGTAGCTCTAGAAAATCCATTTCGAGTGCAGGGAGGTCAGAATCCAACAGCATCTGCAGTCCTTTTTCAGCCTCTGAATCAGATTTTTGCTCAGGTCTCTCAATTTCAGCCAGAAAATACCTGAAATCACAAAAAAACACACAAACTCATAGTAAAGTCCAGAATGTGAATTTTGCATAAAAACTAATAATTATATACTAAAAACTAACGAAATCATACTAAAAACTACCTAAAAACAATGCCAAAAAGTGTATAAATTATCCGCTCATCATCGTGGTAAGAGAACAATTATCGACTTATCGTGGATATAACCCACCAGACCCTCCAACCACCATTCGGAGCTATATATAATATGTTAACCATGAAGTATTCATGGACCATGGTTGACAAGTTCTCAATTTGGAGTTTATGAAAAGTCTGTTCCTGATAATTTTAACATGGACTATGAACACTGAAAATGTGTTGGGATAGAAATTCAATGGCCAAATATTCAAAATGTTATGATATAAGATCAATCTATAGAGGGTAAGAAAAATCACTTTTGAAATGTTAATCCGAATTATATAAATTTATCATTGTCATTATCTTTGTTTTATAATTATTTTTTGGTTTTCAGGTTTACTGCAACTATAAGAGAATTGAATATCTAGATCATGAATGTGTTTAGTTTCAGTAGATACTCCAGATACACTTCCTATTATTTATGAACGCGGTCTTTTTGGCATGTATTACGATTGGTGTAAATCGTTTAGCACTTATCCTAGGTCCTACGATTTTCTCCATGTAGATTATCTGTTTTCAAGACTCAAGAAAATGTGTGTATAATTATTTTATTTTTCATTCATCAAAACCAATAGTTTAATTTGTCAGATCATATCAACAGACAATAATTATCTGTGTCATTTTGTTAATATATTTATTAGTCTGTTAGGTGTAATTTTAAAGTTGTTGTAATTGAGATTGATCAAATTCTGAGACCCGAAAGTACGCTTATTGTTCGAGACACTGCTGAGATAATTAATGAGCTTGAGAGCATGGTGAAGTCTATGAATTGAGAAGTTTGCATCACTTACACTAAAGAAAATGAGGACTTTTTAGGTGTTCAAAAATCTATGTGGCGACCTACAGAGATTGTGACACTCGAATATGTTGTTTGATTCACAAAATGGATGGGTGAATTTTGAATTATGACTTAGAAATTTTTTTGTGTAATTGTACTTCCATATTTATCTATGTATCATAATAGTTAGACATTCATGTATTTGACTTTTTTCTTTTTTTATTTTATTTGGTTATTGATTTCAATCTCCATTTGGAGGTTGGTGTATTTTGCTATAACATGGTGATATAGATAAAGAAATTTCATCACATTTTTAAAAATGTAGATATTCTCACCATAAAAGCCAAATAATTAAGATTTTGGACTGTTATATAGCGAAGTAGATTATAGTATTTATGTAATTGAATATTTCTAAAGGAACAATATATTGGAGAACATAGACTAAAAAATTAGAAGAATTAGTATTATTAGTATATATAGAAATTGAAAAAAAATTATTAAATTATACAGTTTAAAAATAAGGCCATTTAAATTTATAGTTAAATTTTTTCAATTTATATTTATAATCCAAACTTATCAATAGTTTATAATATGATTTCACAAATTATAAAATGTGATATTAGTCATTATTATATATACGAAAAATGTGACTCATTTAGTATTTAAACATTTATTTTTTATTAATATTATTATAATAAAATACATATAATTTTATGAGAATGGTATAACCTGAATTTTGGTTATCTAAGAATTGACTAAATGGCTAATATAATTTCACGTCACGAACCGATGAATGCTAGCAATTAGAATGATAAAAAATAGCCAAATAGATATTCGTAGGAACTAATCGCGATTTGATACTTAATAGAAATATTTCAAAATTTTATGGGTGGGATTGTGAGAACTTATCCACATAAAATGGATAGGGTTGGAGACATAGTTATCCTTTCCTTAAGACCTGTTAAAACAACGCGAGTATAAAATTAGGTTTTTTTCTAATATATATATTTTTGAATTTAGTGACCTTAATTCTTGCCTCCAATTCAAACACTTTTTTTCTAAGCATATCCTTAGTCTTGATTTTGCATCTCTCTCTAACTCACATTCTTTGCCTCTTAAATTTGTCATTACATCGCTCTATTTTATTCCAAAAAATATGTTATGTAATTTGTTGGAAGATGTTTTTATATTTTTTTGAAATGTTATTATGAATTGTGTTGAATTATATTGAATTAATTATTTTATGATTATTATATTATAATTTTTTTATTTAAAAAAAATATCTATAGATAACTGTGGATATATGCATTCTTTAAGAGAGGGGAGGGGAATAATTAAAGAGGGATTTGCGACGAAAATGGAGAGAGAATGGAGGGTATTTTTTTTAAGTAGGAGCGAAGGATGGAATAAAAATCTGCCGCATCCACACGAGCATCCATTACCATCTCTAACTAATAACGAAAATTCAATTTAAGCCGATTTGAGATGGGACACGTGGGCTTCATCTGCATTGAGTCCCAAGATAATGAACCTAATTTGGATTTGGAATCCGAACAATTGACCTAAGTTGATCTTACTCACTTGAGTCAATATTTTGAGTCATTGTTGCAAAACATACTATACTATTAAATATTATTACATTTAATATATATAAAAATTAGATATGCTTACAAGAGATTTTTTAATCAAATTAAAAAATTAATTATATTTTTTCTCTTTTAGTCTAAATATTATTTACTAACGTAATAAAACAAACAAACAAACAAACAACAACAACAACAACAACAACAACAACAACAACAACAACAACAACAACAACAACAATAATAATAATAATAATAATAATAATCACTCACATAATAATTAAAATATCATCGTAATATATACATGATACTACATATATTAAAAATGATTAAATAAAAAGAATTATTTTTAATATAGTTAATTTATATGTAAATTAAATAATTTTTATAACATATTATTTATTACATAATTTTTTTCCATTTTATATTATTAATATATGAAATAAACAAGTCAAGCCATTATCTAGGACAATAAATATAATATAAATATTTATTTATTTATTAGTATTAAAAATATATAAATAGTAAAAATATGATTTTTTTGGTAGAAAAATAATAATAGTTATTAATTAAGTTAATTATGTAATAAAAAAATTATGAATAATTTTTAAATAATAATAAAAGAATAAGACCACTATTTTTACATACTACAATATTTATAAAAAAATTTGGATAATAAATCAATTCTCAATAAGTTATACATTAATCCTATCAAAAAAATAAATAAATTATATATTAATCCTATCAAAAAATAAATAAATTATACATTAGATATTATTATTTATAGGTTTAATTATTCTGTTGGTCCCTATAGTTTCGCAAAATTTTCAATTAGGTCCTTATACTTTTTTTCCTTTTAATTGGGTCCCTATACGTTAATTTTTTTTCAATTAAGTCCCTGCCATGAAGATAACGTTTAAGATAACGGAATATTCTGTTTAAAAAACGAATATTCTTCTATTTGAGTTAGATATTCCAATTGTACATATCTCTATTTTTTCAAAATACCTAAAAACTCGTTGGTCACAAAAGAAAACAAAACCCTAGCCAGCCCCTAATTTTCTCTTTGAAAATCGTGTAAAGTGCGCTTCTCCTCCGGTGGTCTGTCTTCTTCATCCATAAGCTTCGGCATCTTCATCCATAGCCGTCGGTCCGTCATCTTCATTCAAAGTCGTGGTGGTTGGCCGTCTGTCGCATCCTTCTCCCTACGCTGCTCTGTTCTGCGTTGGTCTTCTGCGTTGTTTGTCCGTCAAAGTGCTCACCGTGCCTCGCCTCGCGTCACCTCGCTGCGCCGCGCCTCGCCTCACCGTGCCGCGCCTCACCATGCCGCGTGGCTTACTTTCTTGTTCTATTACACTCTTTGTAACCCTTGAAGCAAATTTTGTGTTGTCGTTCTGTACAGGTGGAGGCAATATTAGACAAGGAAAATTTCACTTTGGAAGAGCTTCTTGATGAAGAGGAGGTAATCCAAGAATGCAAGGCCTTAAACAGTCGACTCATCAAAAGTAGAAGGCTATCTTGAGGAAAGTTTATAAGAAGAAGAAGTACACATCAAGCTCTTGATCTCCACCCTAAGAAGTAAGAATACCAAAGCCATTCGCAGAGGCTCACCAAGCACCAGGTATTTGCCTTGCCTTGTGTTTAAATTCTTTAATTAGCTTTGAATTTTGTTCTTGTTCATTCATCATGCTACTCTGTAGTTGAGACATAGCACCAGGTCTCTAGTTCTAGCATACTGTTAAAGCATAGGATATTTCACTTCAGCAACTTCATTGTTCATAGGATCATTAAAAAAAATTGAAGAAATATCGCTGTGCTTGTATAGAATCCAGTAATGCAAAATAGAAATTAACTGCATCAATTTATTCAATGTTTGTGAATTTGTGCATGGTTTATACCATAATTTGGGTGTGCAGGACCTCACCGTGCAGACTGATCATACTTGACACTTCTTGTTTTCTTGTCTTCAAGTTTTACTTTGCTAATGGTTTATTGCTGAGGATACAACACATCAAAGTTCATTGTTTGTTTACTGGGGAAGGGATGCAAGTATGATTTTATTAGGGAATAGTTTATAGTTGATAGTTAATTTTTAGCAGTATTATTCCCTGCCAAAGCTAAACAGAAATATATGGATGCAAATTGCAAAATTTTTAGTAATGGTTAACAATGGATTTCCAGGTTCTTTGTGATTTAATTGATCTTCTGAATTTGTGCTTGATCATATTGTGGCGAATGTTTAATTGATCTTCTGAATATGTAATTTTATATTGTGATGATTGAATGATAATCAAACACTTGGGGCTGAGATTAAATGATGAAAAGTGATAAGAGAACCAAGGATATTAAAGATTAAGCTTAAGGATAGTTGAGAATCAATAAAATACACCAAAGCTGTTTCTGCAGAATTAGGCAGTAAAAACAAAAAATTGTTAGATTTACTGCTACCAATCTGGGCCTCTGAATGAAATGAAACTAATTTTTCCTGAAACTCTAAGAAGTCTAGTTGGTTGCATAAAAAACTCTAAGAACTTTGTAGTTGCCTAAGTTTCTTAGTTCGTAGAATGTATAATTCTTGATTCACATTTGGCTGAACTTCCTAAAATAGTAAAAATGGATGGTTGGTTTTATTATTTATTGGTTTTTATATGAATCTTAGTTTTATTTCATGTTATTGTTGTTTAGGGAAGTTCTGAACCTATGTTTAATTGCATGATTAGATTAGATATACTAGACTGCATATCCCTAAAGAAAAAATGAGACGGTAACTTTGTTTTTGAAACAATGCATATAGCTATATTAGTGATATAACTACGCATTGCCAGAAATTTCAGTGATCAATGGATACATGGTTCTTGGTGAAATTTATGAGTTATATATAACGCTTTCCCTTTTGAAAAATGATGCCTTGTGCAGAAAGAAACTGAATTTCAGCATTTGATATTAAAGTTGGCTCATTGTGATTTCAGCATTTGGTCTAAAGTTTGGAGATTGATAAGTTTCAAAATATGGAAAAGGAATGGAACTAGATTTGAGCTTTTTCACATACTGCAAGATTTTTTCTATTATGTTTTAATTGAGAGTGATATGTTGGTGCAGGTGTTCTCTTTGCTGGAGATTTAGGAAGAGAATGTCTTTTTGGAACATAAGTATGGAATCTAAGTCGAGCTTCTATCTTTATGAGGGCCTAAAAGTTTGATTCAGCTTTGTACAAAAGCATGCATGAAGCACCTTGCTATGGTGAAGAATCTTTAAGGCAATTTTTCAGTTGAAATGTTATACCAGACTTTACAAGTTGAGATATATACAATTGTTTGGTCTAAGTAGATATTGAATAGAGTATAGTTATGTTCATGAATTATTTTTACCATGTTTTAGTCTAGATTGTGGATCATAAATTTAATGTATTTAGGAATTTTCAATATGTTAAATTCTATATTTCTATGTAGACATTGTAAATGTTGTGGTATTTATTTGAAAAATTAATCTATGCTCAATTCCTTTTATATTTTGTAGAAATATAATTATTTATGAAAATTTAGTTTTAATAGGGGTTAATCTGAAATTAGTAAAAATCTATAATTATAAAATTAGGAACAATGACTGAGTTAGTGACTGATTTAGATTTTTAGTTCAGAAATTAGCGGCTAAAAGGTTTAGCGACCGATTTTCAAAAAAAATCAATCACTAAATCGGTCTCTATTCCGGTAATTTCTTGTAGTGTGAATAGGGATTATAGGAATATCTTTCATTGAATATTTATAGTTTCACTAAATTTTCAATTAGGTCCTTATATTTTTTTTCTTTTCAATTCGGTCCCTAAGGGTATACAAGTAATTACACAATTCACTAACATTTTTTTGACGTTTAACGTTAATAGGGACTAAATTGAAAAAAAAATTAATGTATAGGGACCCAATTAAAAAGAAAAAAAGTATAGGGACCTAATTGAAAATTTCGCGAAACTATAGGGACCAACACAGTAATTAAACCTATATTTTTTCCTATCATAAAATTTTGTTACAAAATATAACTTGATTTTGTAACATTTTTTTCTTTAGTTACAAAACACTATTTATTTTGTAATAAATTTTTAATACAAATTATACACATAATTTTTCAAATTATATTTTTTTAATTAATTAATATATTAACTAATTTGAATACCAAAGTTATTATGATTTTTTTTCATACAAATTAATACTCAACGATAGTGTTTTAGTAATATTACTAAGGAATATTAATCAATCTAATAGCTTTTGTAAAGAAATAAGTCTATATATAAGTTTGAAAACTTGAAAATCATGTCATAAAATGTGAAATATTAATAACCGGTAACAATGTTGATTATATTGTTTTGACTTCATGAATGAATATGATACCAATAAAGTTGTCACATTTAAATTTCAACAAAGACAAATCTCCACAAATATTACTATCAATGATAATTGTTCTATTTTCAAGACAAATACTATTTTTTTCCACCATATTTTTCAACTCGGCAAGCCGAGAACTAATCCACCACGGATTGAAGCTCTATTTATTAAGAGTCTATTGCTAGCCAATGAGTTGTTATATACATAAGCGAGATTCAAAAATACTTCCGCAAATAGATGAGTGAGATAACTACTCAACCAACTCAAATTAATTAAAATAAATATAAATTATTTTTAATATTTTTAACATCAAAAATCGTTAACCTTTGATTTTAATTATAACTTTATAAAATATTTATAGTAATAATTGTTATATATATTTTTTGTTTAATTTTTTAATAAAAACTCATATATTTTTGTTAATTATTCCGTGCACTACATGAGAAACTTCATATATTTTTATTAATTATTTCATGCACTGCATGAGAACATTGCCTAATAAAATGGTGTAAGAAATTAAAAGAAAATGTATTTAGCAATTTAGTAATAATAATTTATTTTACAATAGAATAAATTATATATCGAATAACAAAAATTGTTATTGGTTTCTCTTCCCACAAACTAATACTCAACGATGGTGTTTCAATAATGTTATTAAGGAATATTAACTAACTTAATAGCTTTTGTAATGGCATAAGTCTGCGTTTCAAAGTTTGAAAATCATGTCATAAAATGTGAAATTTTAACAGATAACAATATTGATGATATTCTTTTGACTTCAAGAATGGATATGATGCTAACAAATAAAATTGTTGCAGGTAAATTCCAACAAAAACAAATCTCCATAAATATTGTTATCAATGAAAAATTATTCTACTTTAAAAAAGGTATTTTTTTCTATGGTATTTTTTTTAACTAGACAAATCGAGAACTAATCCACTACATATAGGTTTGGCCCTGCCCGCCGTCCTTAAACTTCTCAACTACTCGCTCCACCTATACCTGCGGGTAGTAAAATATTGTACCCTAATCATTTTCTGTGGGTAGTAAAATATTGTACCCTAACCCTTTTCTGCGAGTACCCTCCCCACTCTTATCCGTCCTATAACAATTAAATAATACTTTAAGATTTACATATTCATACATAAATTAAGATAAAAATATTAAAATTTATACATAAATTAAACTGCAAACATAAAATTCATATAATGTCAAATAACATAAAATAAAAAATAAATTAATGTCTGATCACTACAAATTTAGCATGAAGTATATTAGCATTACTCTAAATGTCAAACTCAATATCATTAGGAGTAACACTGTTGTTTTATGCGTCCTTTCTAACATTACTAGCCATGAAATAATCTTAATGCACCTATATTGAAAACATTGAAAAATCTAAACAAACCATATATAAAGTACTTATTTAAAAAACTGAGTAAACCATTACAACATCAGTAATTAGAACCCAAAGTCAATAATGATTTAAAATAAAAAATACAAAATAAACTTTATGTAATGAGAATATTCACACTTCAATAAAGAATCAACCATGAAATATATTTATTTTTATATAAAATAATCTTAGAATCAATCATGAAAAATATTAGTACATAATATGGACAGAAATCATTGAAATGTAGATTAGACCCACCGCACATATATAAATAAAATTGCAACACAAATCCACAACTTCACCAATAAAATTACAACAGAAACTCACAACTTCACTAAGTAGAGATTCAATGAAATACAGATTCAGTCATTCATAATGTGAGAGAGAGATGAGAACTTATTTACGGATAGATAAATAGAGGAGGAGGACAGCGACACGCTCAGGAGAAAGGGGCTCCGGTGAAAGACTCACACAAAGCTACAACGACAACCAAGTGATGAGTCTGTGGAAGAAGAAAAGAAGAACTTAACAAACTCACAATTTTCAATCCAACAAGTTTATCAATGATGAATCAACAGCCAGGCATCAAAATAAATCAATCACTATAAACCAAATGCCAAATAAACTAATCATGATAAACTACAACATGCAGTTCAAATAGTAATGATCATAGTAAAACTGATGCATTAACAACATGCATTCTTTGAACGGCAACGACGAGAGCTGTGAAGATAGGCAGTGACGGGCTCAGTAGCGAGACGAGGAAGCTGTGACGACAATGAGAGCTATAAGATTTTCTGTAGAGAAGTCGAGAAGAAGAAGACTCTGGGTGAGGATGACTGAGTCTCTCTAATGTGGCTATAGAGTATGGACTTAGACTAATCATTGAATCTGTGATGTGAGGCAAATTCTAATCCATAAAAGGTGTTTATATGTATATACCCTGGGACAGGTACATCTTAAACCCAACCCCGTTCTGCTCCGCTTGAACACTTACCTTGAACGAAACCTGCCTCGCCTTGGGTCGAGTTATTATTCGTCTTGATCGGATAAAGACGGATCGGGTACTCACGGGTTTCGGTACTCTTGCAAAGTCTAACCACATATTGTTGATACTCCATTTATTAAGGGTCAATCGCTTGCCAATGAATTGCTACGCATACAAAGCGAAATTCGAACATCCTAATACTTGCTTAAACGGATGAGTGAGATAGTCACTCAACAAGCTCAAATTGATTAAGACAAATATTAATTATTTTTAATATTAAAAATTTTTAGATGGAACATACACTAGTTATTGGTAAAAGAAAATGTTAGTTACCTTAACTTTTTCTTTTGTCAATCAAGGAAGTATTTTTGTGTCTTTCCAAAAATTATTGTGTTTTATTATTATTATTTTTAATAAAATATTATTTTAATCTTAGTGTTTGAATCAAGTTTTAATTTTATTTTTAATATTTTAAATGTTCTATTTTACTTTTAAAAAGTTTGAAACATTATATTTCAATCCAAAAAAATTTTAAAACGGGTTCAATGTTATCAGCCATTAAATTTGACATGAATAATTCACATATTAAAGAGCTAATAATGTTCGATTTTTATTTATAAGTAAAATCAACTCATCAATGATCATCGATATAAAAATTTTTTACAAGCAACAAATTAAAAAGTAGTGTTACAAAAAAAATTTGAATTATGTTTCTCTAATTCACATAAAAAGATACAATAATAATATTGTAACGTCTATATCACTCATTTTATTAACTATTTATGTCAAATTTAATAATAAGATAATATTGATCTGTTTAAAATTTTGAGATAAAAATAAGACATTTAAAATATAAAGGCCAAATTAAAATTTAGTCTAACGTTGGAGAGACCCTATTTATTTATTGTTTCAAACTCATATCTGCGAGTTGTTTATAGATTCATACCAGTTTCGCTTCGCTCGAACATGCCTTATTTACGGGTCTCTTGGTATTGTCACAGTACGTAATGCTTTTTGCTCAAATTTATAAGTGAAAATTTTCAGTGCATTATGGGAGATCAGAGGATCGGACTATGGTAGCAAGAATCTATCGTACAACTAGAAAAATTTGATAGGTTATGTGTACTCTTGTACACCATCCGTGTTAAAAGGGATGATTTTAATGTTGACAACTACATTTTTAGTAAAAGTGGTTCCATTTTTTAGCATATATATCCAAGATTTACAAGTGTGAAGGGACATCAAGTCTTTCTCAAATCGGAACTCAATTGTTGTACAGCCATATTCGAGACTAATAGATTGATTTGCCGAAAGTTCTGGATAGGAATAATCACTGAGAGTGAATGAAAGAATTAAGACTGTTTTCCCTTTTCTTTTTTGTTATATGTTCTTTGTTTTTTTTATTTTTTACTTTTTTTTATGTTTTATTTTTTACACATAAATCGTGACAGGTAAGTATGGTTTATGAAGTGACCAAGATCAGCATAAACCGTGGTAACTAAGCACGGTTTATGAAGAGAGAACTTTGATCATAAAACCTTGTTACTTCTTACGGTTTATGAAGGGATATGTAAATGCAAAAACTTTTATTACTTGTCACGGTTTACGAAGGAAAAAATTTTATATATATGAATGATATTCAAGCTGTTGAAGAGAAGTATTTTACAATGGCAAGTGAGGAAGAGAGTTTTTTAAATAATAAGGACAAATCACACTATTAAATCAGAATGGAAGAGTAATTACATGATTCAACCAAAGCAAAAAATGTAACATGGATCAACCAGAAGCATATTTTTATGTAATTCGAATCAAACTAATTTGAATTACAAACCAATAGTAATTTGAAGTTGATCAATTCGAAATATGCAGCCAAGATTCGTACCTAATTCGAACCTACTTGATTCGAATTATGTATGCAGGTTGACTTAGGGTAGTTCGAATTACATTCATTCGAATTATACGAAATGCAATTCGAATTACACTAAAAAACAAAATTATCTAGAATATTGGACCACCTCAATGTTAATCAGATTTTTTATTTCTATTATAAAATATAAAAAAAATTAATTCTAAAAAAAATCATGTTATTTTTTAGAATTTAATTTTTTTATTGTGTTTTCATAAAGTTTGCACAAAATTCACCTATCACATTAACTAAACTTATTTATTTACGTAAAGTTTGTTTATAAACTCAACAAACTTGTTTACGTTTTAATACGATTTAAATTATTGATTTATAAAATTGTATATATTCGTATTATTATACTCATACGATGAAGGGCAATTTATCCAAATAAATAAAGTTGGTGAAACCTTTACCCAAATACACAAAACAAATGTTACGTCCATGTGCATTTTCACCTTTCTATGTAATCCGTGGGAAGCAACCACGGTTTCTCATTTCTACATAAACCGTGGCTGCTAGGGACGGATTATGAACGGTGAGTATTGTGTGTAAACCGTGGCAAGCCGCAACTGATTACAAAGGGAGAAAGCAAGGCATAAACCGTGGCTGGCTCCCACTGTCTATGAAGAGGGTGCAGTAAACATAAACCACTCTAGCTTCCCATGGTTTACGTGTTAGGGGCTATAAATACATAATCCGCTGAAACTCCAATAATAATTATTGATATTCATCCAATATGTTTTCTTTTTTTTTGTATCTTATTAAAAAATAAAAAATTTTACTCCAATCACAGTTAGACATACTGAAATATTATCACGTATCACTGTGTTCAATTTTATTTTTAATATGAATTTTTAAAATGAATTTAAAAATAATATATATTATTATTTATAAGATTAATAAGACTAATTAATTAACATTTTTCTGATCTATTAATATATTAAAATTTTAAACTTATTTTTATTTTATAACAGACCAGAACAAATCAAACTAAACAAAAATCAGACTACAGATCTCGTCAAACTGCCTGACCTTTTCTTCACCCGTACCAATAAGGTAACTTAAGCTCTAATATTTGTACATCTCATACTCAAAATAATTTAAGTATTGAAGAGTCTTTGCAAGTACTTCCACCAATCAACTCCAAACTCTTCCAAAATAATAATTAATATTTTTTTGGTGACTATAATAATTAGGGCTCACTTTTGGTAAAATAATTTAAATAAATTCTTTAAAAAAAAGCTTAAAGTATAAGGATTTTTATTGATAGCAGCTTATAAATAAGTTATTTTGTGTTTAGATTTTTAATTATAAAAATACTTATTTTAAAGTTGTAGCGTTTTGATAAATAAGTCAAAAAAATACAATTTTTTTCACAAGAAATGGATAATAACAAATACTTTTTAATATTGAATGTTGATTTTCTATAACCTAATCACTAAGATTACAATTATTTTAGCAATTAATTCTTTATGTGCTCTCTTATTAGTTTCATTTTTTAGGTAGAAACCGGTTCTTCTACTTCATTTTCACCCATAACAGTGATCTTGTATGTGGTAAATAGTAATAAAATTTTAATTCATAATAATCTTGATGGCAATGCCAAAGAAATTATTGTCTATTTAGTGTTTGCTATTTTATTGTGTATGATATGGTAGATACAAATAAAAAATAAATGTAAAATGTGTGTCAATGTATATTTTGTTGCTTCTTTTTATTTTTTTTACTTCTATTAAAATTTCTTTCTCTTTTATTGGGGTCAAGAATTTGCTATAACTAATTATAAAAATAATAGCAGCTCTATAAAAATAAAATCACATAGAAAAAAATAAAATTAAAACTGAAATTTTATATTGCACACAATGTTAAATACAAATTTAATAATAAAAATAGAGTAGTAAAAAATGGAAGGAATATATGCAATAGGTGGTTCAGATGAAACATTGTTTTAAAATGGTGGTGGAAGGTCAATATTTTCAGCAGATAAATCAAAATGATGGTGGAAAGTCACATTACGTGAAAATAATGGAAGGCCAACAACGTTTTATCATCACCTCGCAGCCTTAGTAAACCGTGGTGGCTTGCCACGGTTTACACACAACACCCATCATTCATAATCCGTTCATAGCAGCCACGATTTATGTAGAAATGAGAAACCGTGGTTGCTTTCCACGGATTACATAGAAAGGTGAAAATGCACATGCACGTAACACGTTTCTATTTTGTGTATTTGGATAAAGGTTTCACCAACTTTATTTATTTGGGTAAATTGCCATATGATTAACTATATTTATTCGATTTAAAAAAAATAACGGTTATTAATTTTTAACTAACAAATAAATACACTTAAATTAGAATTTTTTAAATAAATGTACTCTTATTATTTTAATTTTTTAATTTAAATAAACATATTTGTATTATTTTAAATAAAATTTAAAATTAATATAAGTAGGTTTATTTTTTTTTCTCAAAGATAAATGTTATTTTATTATATAAAATAAAAGTGTTTC
>NC_029775.3:93178738-93179708 GCF_000817695.3 Arachis duranensis | reverse complement strand
ATATATAACACGAACAATTTTGGGTTGGTTTGAACGTAAAAATGTAAGTTGTGCCATTTACTATAATTTGTTTCGTGTATCCTATGGGAACTAGAAGGAGGACCAGGTAACAACGTGATTGACCCATCCTATTATTTATGATTCAATCTCTCTCTCTCTCTCTTAATTAAAAACCTTACATTTGTTTCCATGCATCTTCATGCATGGCATTCTTTTTGTTTACGTTTTGACCATTGATTATTCCATTTATCACAATAGAAACGAGGACAGGTTTAGAAAATACCACAAGCAATTTGTTATGGATTCTTGTATAGAATGAATCAAATGAACACATGTTTTTAATATATAGTTAATGGACTGGAAACAGTCATCAATGAGAAACTTATTACCCACGGATTGGAACAGGGTTGATCAGCTACTTTTGTTTGATGTTGAAATGCTGAGACAGTATATATGCAATATCTAGACTAGAAATCTTTTTTGGAGTATCCTCGTCAAACAAATTATTTAATTCGAAATTTTAGAACATCTCATTATCTAAAATAAAATTTAAATTCTCGATATTTAATTAAAGAAATATGAGTTTTTTATGCATATTTAATCATACTTTTAGATTGAAATATTTTTATATTAATCATCATTTGCTATATGTTTTTCCGAGTGAGAAATATTATTATTATTATTATAAGATGCTACATGCATCATGTGAACGTATTGATTAATATATAAAATTTAATAAGAGCATATGACAATCTGAAAGAGATATATATAGGTTCAAATACAAGAACACAGATGTTGACAATTTATGATTTATTAATAACTTGTAGCAATTAGCTCATCAATTCTTTTATGGTATTTTGCTGACGATCTTCACTTCTACACCTATCTTTTTCCTTTCAACTTTCAATTATATATTTCTTATGTACACACAAGAAAAAGAAGAAGCCAAATAATATTAATGAGCCAATTT
>NC_029775.3:93172770-93178727 GCF_000817695.3 Arachis duranensis | reverse complement strand
GGGAAGAATTAGAGTTAGTCTCAAATAATAGTACTTTGCGGTTTGCATTTTTTGAGATAAATTAATCAATATTCATCATTACTAATTATAATTTGGTTGGGCGTATTGGTTTTTTTTATTGTGGGGAATGAAAAATCTTGTTCATATATACAATTGTTTAACAATTGATCGATCATAGGTTTGTTGCTGGTTACAATTATCACGCACTTTTAATTAATAAATTAATTAATAAAATTTGCTTATTACTCCATCTTAATCCAAATTTGAGACGGCCCTAATTGACTGCAATATTCTGTGCTCTCGTGCTTCTCATTTGGCAGGATGCCCTCGTGAATCAAACTTGAATATATTTCATAGGCTTTTTAATAACCAACGTGAAGGGAACTTATTTGTTTTAAATTACTAATGACATTTATTTATGAAAAATTATTAAATGACTTATATAACGGTAATTTTATTTATTGTCATAAATATTAAATTGAATAAGTCATTATTTTTTATTTAGAATTAAATGAGATTAAAATTAAATATATTTATTTTATTTAGATTTTAGAGTTTAATGGATACTATACATTCAAATATAAACAATGACTTTAACATTTTGATTCTTAACACATTAAAGTTGTCTTTGCAGTTCTTTTTTATTAAAAGGGTTGAAATTCAACCTTATATCCCTATTAAGAATATATAAGGTTTTGGTTAAGAAAAATCAAAGAACCAAACTCTTTCGATCATACTTATAATAAATTTAAGTACATTAGTTTCTGTATTCAGATATTTCTTTTCTAATGATTTAGCATAGATGGTCTTGGAGTTAAAGAATTTTTAAAATTTTTAACAAGTAAAATTTTATGCACTTTTGAATTTTATAACTTTTTTGAGGCACCTAATGAGACTATATTTGTCTCCTCTAAAGTGGAGTATATAACAAAATATTTTTTTGTTTCAAAAATTTTAATTGTTTTGTAACAAAAAATTAATTTATCACAAAATTCAATAAAAAAAATTGTGTATATATATTTTTCAAAATAATTTTATTTTGTTTCAAAAACTAAAATTTTTTACATACTATTTGTATTCATTAATTTTTAAAAATTATAAATATTATTTTATATTCTTCTAAAAAAATAATATTTAATTTTTATTAATAATCAAATTTTTAAGATTAACAAAATGGATTTGAATTTTCTAAATTTTGAATTTTATTTTAGACATTATTTATTTCATAGATAGAAATAAAAGAGAATATATCTAAAAAAGTTATTTAAAAATGAGAGATCACACTTTTATAAATACTTTAAGTTTAACACAATTAATAGTTATGTACAATTTTTATTATAATTAATTATTTTATACAAATTGAAATTAAAATTTTGGTAATAGAAAAATAATAAAATATCATATAATTTAATTTAGGCAATAGATATTTTAAGTTTAACCTGTGTTTTATAAAATGATTAGAATATTCATTTTATGATTTAAATTAGAAATAATTATTTGAACTCATTGATAAATTAATAAAATTATGTGTTTTAAAATTAATTTTTACAGCATTATATTTAAACCCTAAATTATTATTCAATTTCAAATATTTTATGTAATTATTATATTACTTGTATATATTTTACCTTAATTCTAGAATTACCAAATAAAATCCTAATTTTACTAAATTCATAAATCTATTACCCTAAATCCCTAAACCTATGTTCAGAAAAGGGAAAGAAAGGAAACAGGAAACAGGGAGAAGACAGAAGGGAAAGTGAGGGGGAATCAGAGAAGAAGAGGAAGGAGAAAAAAGGGAAGAGATGGCACCGGGAAGGGTGCCACTGTCGCCACCGCTGCTCGTGTGGGTGAAAGGAAGAGCTCACGAACGGGATTGTTGCCCAAAGCTGTCGTCACCATTGGAGCTGCACGAAGCTATCTCCATCGTCGTCGCCTAGGACTGTCTCCGTCGTGCTTCATCGCTACCGTCGCTAGGGCTCGTCACCATCGTCGTAGCCATCGCCGTTGCACGCAGAGGGGAGAGGGAAGGGAAGATTCGCAAATGGCCAACAAAGAGGGAGGAGTCGAAGGACGCGTTGGTGGGTGTTCTCCTCGTCGTCGCTGTGGGAGCTCGCCACCACTGTGAAGATGAACCGAGGAAAGCATTCTTGCTCTTGGTTTATGTTCTGTTTTGCTTTTGGTTTTGTTCTATTCTTGCTTCTAGTTTTTGTTCTGGTTATTAGGATTTGCGATTCCATCTCCTTTGAAGCTACTACCATTGTCGATTGCCACTAGAGAATGTGCCGCCGACTTTCTACTGCCGAGACCCAATGCTGGAGCTGCCGTGATGAGTCTGAGACTGCTACTTTGATTCTGGGCTGTGATTGCTCTTAATTTTCTTCCAATCTGAATCTTCTGTTTTGCTACAATTCCGATCACTGCTGTGAAGACTATGCCTCTGCCGTTTCGGTTACGTGGGAGTCACCGCTGCTACCATGAAATTAAAAGGGAAGGGAGTTGTTATGTTAAATTATGCGATTGTGACATCGAGGTAGGAGCTTTAACTTGAATGATTTTAATTTTAGAATGCCCATAAAATTTATTGAATAACTGCAAATAGGTTTAATTATCATGAGTAATTAATTGATTATATGAATGTTAAATTATGACTGTGAAATGTGATTGGAATTGTTGATTCAGTGTTATTGATTGATTATGTAGATTGTGAATTGTTTTACAAATAATGGTTGTGAATGCTAGATTTGATGGATTATATTGGTTGATTACTGTTGAGTTGGTTATTAAATATATTATAATGGTGGTGGAGTTGGTTCGTGATTGTTTTGAGATTTAATTTTGAGAGATACTAAAAGTTGAAGCTTGAAATGCTAAACTTTTGTTGAAAATCTGGTTTTTGAGATAAACAACAATTTTGAAAAGCAGACCAGCAATTCGATAGTTATGATTTTTTAAAGTTAAATTATGAAATCTGATTTTCTGTATTTCTTTTAAACAAAGTCAGAAACTTTGAAAAGTTATAAATAATTCTATGATGATCGGAATTGCGTGGGACCAAGTCTGGATTAAATTTGGGAATATAGAGAATTGAATTTTTTAGGCATTTTTGTTAAATGTACAATTTATGGTGAATTTTTAAAGTTAGGTCGATAAATCTGTCCTGGAGCAGAAAACTTGTTTGTCTTCTTGCAACTCCTCCGAGTTGAGTTTTGGAGCGAAACTAATTTTTTTTAAATTCAATTAACTTGGTTTATTGCTCTAAAATTTTATAATTTTAGGAGTTAAAGATTGGGATTTGTGAATTTTTGAAAATTAGTGATTAAAGTTGGAAAGAATCAGTTTTCAGCAAAGTTTGCATCAACTTTCAAAGCCTGCAACTCTTGGAATTGAATAGCAATTGAGTTGCAACCAAGACATACTTGTTACTAAATAAGTTAAAAGTCTCCAAACTAAAAGTTTAATTGAAGTTTTGTAACAAAAGTTATGTAAATTGAAAGGTACTAAGCTTAGTGATTTCGAAAACAGATTTTGATATGCTTTTCTTTGTGTAATTATGTATTAAATGATGTAGATATTTTATTATTTTATTTCTTTAATATTATCTCTGTGAGTTTTATTGTAGATTGCGTGATATAATGGCCTCACGAAGGTTGACAAGGGCTACCACATCTAGTTCTACAACATTAGCCCCTGCTCTAGTCCCAGCTGCCCCTGCCCCAATCCCGGCATCCCCTAGTTCGAGTGAAAGCTCAATTGGAAGCTCAACAAGCCGTTGTGAACTCTTTCGTAACGTGCTTTGACACCGAAAGAAACTAGACAATTAAAGGTATTCCTAAAATTGCTTAAGGTTTTAATATATATTCCTAGATGTTTCATATATTATTAGTATAGTTTAATTTGTATATGGATTTATTTATCACATTTTACTTGTGTCATGGTTGAAAAAAGACAAATGTCTTATTTTTTGGTTTGTTAAATTTGGTTATGTATTGGGGAGAAATAAGTAGTGAATTGGTTGTTTTTGTTGAACCGTAGACAGTAGAAATATTCAAGTTTTATGGGAGGTTTTGTCGAAATTTTTTTAAACATTTTGGATAAAAGTTAATGGAAAAAATTATAATTAGTGTTATATCTTATTTCTAATTTTTTGTTTCGATCTTTCTTATTTAATAGTGTATAAATATATTTAAACTTTGAGAAATAATATATTTAAAGTTTTAAATTACATATTATATAAATGTAGTTAGTCTTTTTATATTGTATAACTATTTGTTATTTCTGATTCTAAAAAAATTTAAGTTTTAACCCCTATGCCATCTTAGAGGGCTATATTTTATATTAACTTTTTCAACCTGAAAAGTCTCGGTAATGATTCTTTAGCTGCTAATGAGTCAAAGAATGATTTTTAGTGAATTTTTAGAAATCGTTTATTGTTCCGTTTTAAATTTATAAGTTTATAAAAATATAAATTTTCTGGAATTTGAACTAAAACACAAAAATTAAATTTCTATTCATATTCGTTTTGATTTTTTTGATATTTTATTTGAATTCAGGGATATTTTCTTATTGATATATTAATTTTAAAGTAGTAAATGTCAATAATATGTATCAGTATTAAATTGAATTAAGCTGATTCGATTTACTATATATGGGTTGTTCAATAGTAAATCGAATCAACTAGATTCGATTTATATTTCGAATCTAGTTGATTCAAATTACTACTCATTGGCTATATTTCGAATATCAATCATTAGTAATTCGAATCAAATTTGACCGATAACCTACTAATTTAAATCAAATTAATTTGATTTAGTACCAAAATTTATAATTTGAATTAAATCAATTCGATTTATATAGATATATGCATTGAGATATTTACGTAATATTTTTTATTTTAAGACTATTAAATAATATTGGTAGTCCATTAATTTATTTAAGTATTTTACTCTAAAATTTAGGAGATTATTTTGATCTTTTACTAAAAGAATTCCAAGTTTTCATACTGCATATGATGATATATTAAAAGTTAAAATATTTATTAAAAAATACTTCTTAAAAGAAATCCTGAATCTTATTTATTATGTATTTTGTTATCATATATATAATTGCGAGAAAGTTGATCATGAAAGCTGTTGTATATATGTCCAATGGGGGAGCTTTGTTAGGGTAAAGGGAGCATGGCCCCAAAGATTTTATAAAAAAATTAGTATTTCTTCTTCACATAAAATAAGATTAGTTCAGATGGTTAAGTTTACATATTTTCATTTTATATATTTGTGTTCAACATTTATGTTTATTATTCACTTTACTTTTTATTCTTGTGTGATACCCGGTTGATAGCCTCATACATTTTTATATATTATTTTATTTTTAAAATACTAAAAACTGTAGTATAACTAGTAGTATGCCACATGCTAATAAATAGTCATTATTTTATTTTTTAAATCAACATTGTAAACTATACGTCATTGTAGTATTAACACTATATATATTAATTAGATTTTGATATTTTATTTTATTACAAAGTTAAAATTTTATTTTGGTGCAATATATTATTTGATTGTAATAGAAATAACAATAAAGATAACTAGTTTTGAGACTTTTGAAAATTAGTTTTTTCAAAAAAAATTAGTTTTTAGATTAAAAATTTTTTTATGTGCAAAAATTAGTTTTTTTTTTTAAAAAAACCTATTCTTTTTTAAAATTTAATGTTTACTTTTAAAACTAATGTATTAATTTTATAATCAATTAATAACTAATTTTATCATTTAAAATCAGTTTGGTTTATTAACTTAAACCAAATTTTTAGTTAACCAAAATCAGCTTTAATTTTTTAGTTAACCTTAATTATATATAGTTGCACGTATTAATAACAAATTTAAAAACTAATTATATTTACAAATTTTTTTAATATAATATTATTATATAATTTTTAATTATTTTTGTTAAATTTGTTG
>NC_029775.3:93154256-93172228 GCF_000817695.3 Arachis duranensis | reverse complement strand
AATCTATTTATATTTACAATATAATTAAACTATTATTTAATAAATTATTTATTTAAATTAACTTTTTAATATACGATTTATTAATATTATTAGAAAAGTGTGTAATTTAATCATTTTCTATATCATTGTATCTTAACATACTCCACGTAAAAACTTATTTTGTTATATCCTTTCTAATATAAACCTTTAGATTGATCGTCTAATAATTTCATTGAACCATATATATTAGTGAAACATTAATGCTAAGTATTTTTACTGAAATATTTTAGATGTGAACATAAATTTGTTGTCGTAACTATATGTAAGCATGCGTTGATACTTGATAGTTATAGTTTATATCATATCACATCAGCTTAATTATAATTTGTTTTAAGGTCAAAAGCTTAATTATATATATATATTTTTGTTATCCTTTAGTCCGCTGCGGATCGGATTTAAATTCTATTTAAAAGTTTATCATTGATAAATAGAATACTGCATGCACAAATTAGAATTGGTACTCCAATATTTATTTAAACAGATTAATAAACTAATTATTAGACCAACCTAATTTGATTAAAATTTAATTATATTTAATTTAGGAAATGAAAGCATTAGCGACGGTAAGCTTGAGTTCAAGTCAAGTTTCTTTCATGAAACCCTTTGAGGCCTCTAATTGGGCCCACCAAAAGCCCCGTTCACACATGCACAAATCACAACCCCCCATTTCCCTTTACACACTTTCTTTCCAGGCTCGTCTTAATGTTATTTACTGAGAGATATTATCATCTTCCTTAAAATAAATAATACTTATTTTATATTAATTTAACTAATTTTTCTTTTTTCAACCATTTTATAACGACAAATTAATATAAAGTAAAAATCAATCTTCTTTTCATAGTGTATATAAGAAATTTCTTAATTAGACAATAAATTTGAACTTACATACTTGATTTTATTTGTATTTTTTATTGTACACTAGCAACACTACTATGAAATTACACTTATTACCTACTTATATTATTATTTTTATTTAATGAAATTAAAAATATTATAGTCCCAAAAAAATTATAGAAATTATAAATCTAATGGAAATTAAGTCCCAATTTTTTTTACGTTTTATCAACTCGTCATTTTAGAATAAATATACCATTAAATTTATTACCCACACATATAATGATATAAAGAGATGTTTATACCAAGTGTAAATCTTATCGACACACAATTAATTTGAAATAATTTATTAATGTGCAATAAATTTCATCAACCCAATTATTGAATTCCAATATATTATTATATAGATCAATCTAATAAAATATGAAATGGGTTTGACATATAATCATAATACTTTATTTTATAGATATTTTAGTTTAAAAATACAAATAAATATTACTATTATGTTATATATTTATGATTTTTCAAAATTTCTAAAGATTAATATGTTTATTTATCAAAATAATATAACACTAACTGTTGAATTATGAAATTCATAATACATATAAAATATAGTTACATCTATTGTAAATATAGTAGATCACTCCTTTTTCTACATATAAATTCTTCTTTTTAAATATCCCATGAACTGTATAACTACTAATTAATGATCCTTGTCATACCCAAATTAGTTGAATAGATAAGAGTTAGAAAGAATAAAGAAAGCATCAAAAGCTGGGGAGAGAATAAATTAAATATCGAAATTAAGTGATAGATGTCCAATCTTAATTGATGCTTTTTCCCATTCGAATAAATTAAATATGTTCGAATTAAAATTTTTGTTGGACCTCTTATAGTATATTATTATTTAATTTTCTGTTCTATTATGAAATTATTGTGATATAAATAAGCACGCATAAAATTGGAGGGCAGCCTAATCAAATCAAATATATACTACAATACTATCACTTCCATTGGCCTCTCTTGCACGCATCAAATTCATCACAATAATTTGTCTTAGATGATAAAAACAGTGTGTCATTTCAAGCTATTAATTAATGTATAACCTAAACATGCAAATTCTAATGTAAGGATTATCTAAGTGCCACAGAAGAAAAATAGGAAAAGCCACTAGTTAATAATTAATATGAATAATTGAATACTAAGCATTGAGATGTTTTGAGGAAACGACAAAAGCATTTGTGACGAAATTGCTTACGTAGAAGAGTATAAGTCTTCTATATATATGTGTGTGTCTTTCTATTGTCAATTGTCAATTGTCAATTTCTTCCTTTATTATTTTTCCATTGACCTTTTTTGGGTACATCTCTAATGACCTATGCAAATAATCTAGGAGTGTCTAAAGATTACAAACCTCCATGAAAAATTATTGACCTTTGCTTGATTTCATAAACCTTAGCATGCCTCATCATGTTCCCAAAACTACGCGGCGCTCTCTTTTGCACATACATACTCCATCATAGTTTCTAAATGTTCATATTATGATTGAGATATGTTGTATTATTGCAACTCTCTTAATTATCACAAAGATCAACTTCAATTTGCTTAAAACAAATCATAAATAAATTCAATAGAACAACTAACAAATATAAATTATGAAAAAAAGTGAGAATTTTCAAGAGCATTACTAGAAGTAGGCAAAACAAAATTGCATAGACTTAAGAGAGAGGAAGAATTTGACCTCATTAGATATCATTCTGTGGGTTACTGTGAGAAGCTCTCGATTACTGGAAAGATTTCGAGAAAAAATTATGTGAGAAAAAATAAGATGAGAAGACGCTACATCCCATATCTAATGATACATAGCATTAATATATTTAAATCTTGCATAAAAGGTAGAATTCTTAGTAAGATGAATAATGCTTTGACTATCAGAATATAACACATAATGTTCTTGATTGAAACTAATCTCTCCAAGAAATATCATCCACAACAACTCTTTGCATGCTTCAGTTGCTGCAATAAACTCTGTCTCTGTGGTAGAAAGTGCAACAAATTTTGATTTGGATGTGGTATCTTCTCATATTATTTTCTCTCACTTGGTTCCTCTTCGAAGTCTCCTCAGTAGTCAAGACTTGAGAGCTCCCCGTGGTGGTCTAACAGGTGGTATTAGAACCGATGGTTAATTGGTCTAATATTTAATGAGTATTCAAAGTGAAGCATCGAATGTCTTTCTGAAAAGGGTGGTCCAAATGGCATGTCCCACAGTGTGGTGCAGCAGTATAAGGGACAAATACTCAAATATGGTGTAGGACCTAAAAGAGGGAGAGTTGATGCTTGATGTGGAAACTCACACTTGAAGGGGAGTTGTTAATGCTACAAGTGTGAGGAGTGCATAAAATTAGTCCCACATCAAAGATAATAAAAAGAAATAAGGAGTTTATAAAATGAAAGACCCATTAACTTAACACTTTAATATTTTAAGTTGGATGTGATGTCTTCTAACTTATTTTCTCTCATTTGGTTCCTCTCCAAAGCCTCCCTAGTAATCGAGAGCTCCCTTTAAAGCTTTCTTATTTCGAGACATTCAAATTTGCTAGCATCCAACAATGAGCAAACTAAACTTCCTTAGCTTTTTTTCATTAATCTAGATACTGAAATCATCAATTAATTTGTTCCACCAATTAGCCATATGAGAAAAGGAGTCATACGACATAATTTCGTCTAATAAAAGTTGGACCCATACTTGTTGAGATGCATAGCAAATTAAACATCAAAACAATGGAGTCTAGATTCTGGTTCTAGGTTGAAAACTTGACAAGTAGAGGAGATTGAAGGTATTCACTGGTTGAGTTTTATTTTGATAGTGATAGAAGGAAGTCGAGCTCATGATGGTTACCGATAGATAGTTAGTTAGGAATCAGCATGATGAACATGTTAGTTAGATAGTTTTGGAGTTTGTTAGGAGAATGCCAGCATGGCACTAGTTAGTTAGAGATTAATTTAAGCCTTGTAGATATTTATAGTCACAAGACTCTGTATACATAAACCTACATGTAACTAGGTAGATAAGTGAGATTCATCATTATAGAAATGTGAATACAAGAGAGAAATTTTCTCTTTCTGCGTTCATAGCTCTCTACTTCTTCTCTGTGCATGAGTTCTCTCTTTGTAAGCTCCTAAACGCAACCGCCAAACTCATCTAAGAGATCAATTGCATACTTACGTTGGTAAAAAAAGGATGCCTTTGCTACTCCTTAGAACTTCAAACCCAAGGAAGTATTTGAGAACCCCTAGGTCCTTGATTTTTAACTTGGCATCCAAGAGGGCTTTCACTCTTTCAATTTCTTTCATGTCATTTTCAGCTAGAATAAGATCGTCAACATACACCAAAAGGGCAGTGAAGGCAGTAGAGCTGTCTTTGGTGAATAGAGAGTGATCAGCTCGTGATTGGGTGTAGCCTGACGCCTTCAATACTAAGCACAATTTATGATTCTATTGCTGACTGGCCATCTTAAGACCATGGAGAGAACGCTCAAGTTTGCACACACTGTTGGGAGGTGCGGAGAGACTGGACATTTTCACCATAGAGAAACATGTATCAAAGTAGTCAAATGGAAAATTATACAATTGGTCCCTACACTTTTGGTGAAATTACAAATTAGTCCTTACACTTTAAAAGTTTATAATTGGATCTCTAAAGAGAATTAAAATTTACAATTTAGTCCCCGCTGTTCAAAAAGTGTTTGATTTAACAGAATATTCTCAGTATATTCTTTATTTTAACAGAATATTCTGTTAAATTAAACACTTTTGAACGGCGGGGACTTAATTATAAATTTTAATTCTTTTTAGGGACCCAATTACAAACTTTTAAAGTGTAAGGACTGATGAACGGATAATTTATACGCTTTTTGGCTTGTTTTTAGATAGTTTTTAGTAGGATCTATTTACTTTTTAGTATATTTTTATTAGTTTTTAAGCAAAATTCACATTTCTGTACTTTACTATGAGTTTGTGTATTTTTCTGTGATTTCAGGTATTTTCTGGCTGAAATTGAGGGACCTGAGCAAAAATCTGATTCAGAGACTGAAAAAGGACTGCTGATGCTATTGGATTCTGACCTCCCTGCACTCGGAATGGATTGTTTGGAGCTACAGAAACCCAAATGGCGCGCTCTCAAATTTGTTGAAAAGTAGACATCCAGGGCTTTCTAGCAATATATAATTGTTTATACTTTGTCCGAGTTTTGACGACGCAAACTGGCGTTCAAACGCCAACTTCCTGTCCTATTCTGGAGTTAAACGCCAGAAACAGGATAGAAGATGGAGTTAAATGCCCAAACTGGCATAAAATCTGGCGTTTAACTCCAAGAAAAGAATCTACACATGAAAACTTTAATGCTCAGCCCAAGCACACACCAAGTGGCCCGAAAGTGAAATTCTGCATCATTTACTTATTTCTGTAAATCCTAGTAACTAGTTTATTATAAATAGAATATTTTACTATTGTGTTAGGGATCTTTGATTAATTTTATGCTATCTTAAACATTGGGGGCTGGCCTCACGACCATGCCTGGACCATCATCACTTATGTATTTTCAACGGTGGAGTTTCTACACACCATAAATTAAGGTGTGGAGCTCTGCTGTTCCTCGAGTATTAATGCAAAGTACTATTGTTCTTCTATTCAATTTATGCTTATTCTTATTCTAAGATATTTATTCATACCCAAGAACATGATGAATGTGATGATTATGTGATGCTCATCACCATTCTCAACCTATGAACGTGTGCCTAACAACCACTCCGTTCTACATGAAAATAAGCTTGAATGTATATCTCTTGGATTCCTGGTCCATGCATTCGATTGCCTCTCCTGACAACAGAGCTTTTAATTCTTTGAGATAAGAGTCTTCGTGGTATAAGCTAGAATCAATTGGCAACATTTTTGAGATCCGAAAAGTCTAAACCTTGTCTGTGGTATTCCGAGTAGGATTTGGGATGGGATAACTGTGACGAGCTTCAAACTCATGACTGTTGGGCGTAGTGACAGACGCAAAAGGATCATTGGATCTTATTCCGACACAAGTGAGAATCGACAGATGATTAGCCCTACGTAACCCGTAGTTGGACCATTTTCACTGAGAGGATGGACGGTAGCCATTGACAACAGTGATCCCCTTACATACAACTTGCCATGGAAAAGAGTATGAATGATTGAATGAAGACAGTAGGAAACCGGAGATTCAGAAGGAATAACGCATCTCCATACGCTTATCTGAAATTCCCACCAATGAATTAAATAAGTATATCTATCTTTATTTTATGTTTATTTGTCTTTTAATTATCAAAACTCCATAACCATTTGAATCTGCCTGACTGAGATTTACAAGATGACCATAGCTTGCTTCAAGCTGACAATCTCCGTGGGATCGACCCTTACTCACGTAAGGTTTATTACTTGGACGACCCAGTGCACTTGCTGGTTAGTTGTGAAAAAAGAGTTGAGATTACAATTGTGCGTACCAAGTTGTTGGCGCCATTGAGATCACAATTTCGTGCACCAAGGACCAATTTACAATTTCACTAAAAATATAGGGATCAACTGTGTATTTTAACCTAGTCAAATCCAGCTAATTGAGTGTAGCCCTTGGCCACCAACCTGGCCTTGTGGCGTTTTACCAAGCCGTCTGGCTTGAGTTTGGTCTTGAAGACCCACTTGCACCCAACGGCGCACTTACCCTTTGGAAGAGTGGTGATTACCCAGGTTTTGTTGGTTTCGAGGGCTAGAATTTCATCCCTAAGTTCTTGGCGCCAACAACCATCATGATGAATAACTTGCTCAAAACTTTGAGATTCAATGAGATTGTCGATGGCGAAGGAAAGGGATTTGTGAGACGGGGAGATATGTTTATATGAAATGAATGAGATAAGATACTTTGAAAATGAGGACAAGGCACCAGAGGGGGAATCTGATTCACATAAAACCTGCATACATTGAAAATCTGCTAAATGTGCAAGTGGCTTTCGAATCCTATATGAGCACCTAAGATGCTGGTCTATATGAGGTTGTTCTAAAGCTACATGATCATGTGATGGTGAGTTAGATGGGAGGCTTGAAGCCACTGCTGGCATGTTATGATCATCATGCAAGTGTGGAGAATGTAAGGGTGACACCTGCTGACCTAAGGATGCATGAGTAGGGTGATGTGCTTGTGTGCTTGAGGGTATGTGTGAAGCAATTGGCAGCATTTGAGGCGTAATAGAGGAGGATTGTGTAGAAGCATGATGTGCTAAATCATTATGATAGAATGGCAAGGTTTCCAAAATAGATGCACCATGTGAATCCTTAAAAGTGTTGGATCGGTGAAAAGGAAAAATGTCCTCATAGAAGACGACATCTCTTGAGAGAAAGACCTCTTTTGAGTATAGTCCATCAATAAAAAACCTTTAGTGTTCATTTTGAAACCCAAAAAAATAGCCTTTCTTGCTCTCTTTTCTAATTTCTTTCTGTGAGCACTTAGGGTGGAAGCAAAGGCCAAACACCCAAATGTTCGAAAATAAGAGATGTTAGGTAAAGAGTGGAACATTTCTTGAAAGGGGCTTGATGCATTTATAAGAGCTAGAAGGAATACGGTTCAAGATATGTATGGCATGAGCTATAGTAAAAGTCCAACGATGATGAGGCAAATGACTTTGAAAAATAAGCGCTCTAGCCATATTTAACATATCTTGATGCTTGCGTTCCATGGCTCCATTTTGTTGTGGAGTTTCCACACAAGTAATTTGATGAATGATTCCTTTTGATTCATAAAAATAGTGCAATAGGAACTCTTCGTTATTATCACTTCTTATGCATTTTATTCGTTTTTGAAATTGTGTATCAATTAATTGTACGAAAATGGGAACTAAATGCGCTACTTCAGCTTTGATCTTCATGAAATATGCTCAGGTGAATTTGCTCTTGTCATCCACAATGGATAAGAAATATTTATGGCCTTGACTAGAAGCAAAAGTTAATGGCCCCAAAATATCCATGTGGATGATATCAAAACAAGAAGTGGATTTTGTTTTGCTAAGAGAGAAAGAAAGACGCTTTTGCTTAGCAGAATGGCAGGGTTCACAAGGGACATGTTTCATTTGGCTTTGAAGAAAATCATAGTACTTTTGCAATAGCTTTTATTCTATTCTTAGCAATATGTCCTAGTCTACTATGCCATAATGCTGCCAAATCTGACTTATTTACAACATTATTGACACAACCTTTCTTATTGACTAGTTGAGATTGCTGTGAGCGTGGGTGCAATGTATGCATGTGGACAGAATCCAAGATATACAGGCCTGCAGTTAGTTCAGCAATGCCAATCATCCTCAAGCTCATCTTGTCCTGGATCTCACAGTTCAAGTCATTAAACGTAAATTAGCATAAAAGGGATGTAGTAACTTTTGAAATGGCGATGAGGTTGAAAGTAAAAGATGGAACATATAGAATATTTTGAAGTTAAAATTCGGTTGAAAAATTAATTGTCCCGCTGATGACAGTGACAATTCTTGAACCATCTGGCAATTGAAGTGTGATTGGATTTACTCTTGAAAAACTAGTGAACAATTTTAAAGAACAAGCCACATGTGCCGTGGCACCTGTGTCGAGAATCCAATCTGTGCACTTCAATTTATGTTTGGAGATAAATAGAATTTTGTATATACCTTTGGATGGAGCATAGACTTCAGTAGCCAGATTGATGTTTTGAGCAGGCTTGCCACCATGGTTGTGGAACAACTCAATTAAAGCTTGTTTTTGTTCCTTCAAAAACAAGTAGTCCAAGCTCTCACTATCTTCCAAATGAGGCTCTCACTGATCTTTTGCAAATATTCATCAGTGTTCACATTGTTGATGGTTTTTAAGCCAAAACCATGCTTGTAGTGAGGAGGAAACCCATGCTTACGGTAGCATGTGTCAACCAAATATCCAGTCCTCTCACAGTGCGAACATTTCCTCAATTGACCACGTCTATTAGTGCCTTTTTCCCAGTTGGAGCTCCCTTTGCCCCTGCCACGTGAGTCATCTTGCCTACTTCCACCAAAACGATTGTTGGAGGAGTTATTGAAGTTCATGGTAGCATTTATTAGTAGCTTCCCATCGTTTTGGCTTGAGCGTGTTAGCTGGCGCTCTTGCTGCAATAGTAATGAATAAACCTCATTCACATCAGGGAGTGTCTTAATGAGCATGATCTGAGATCTGGCCATTGAGTAATCATCATTCAATCCTCTTAATAATTGAACAATATGAGTTTGAGACCTATACTTCTTCATAAGCTCAATGCCGCATGAGCATGAATCATCACATTCACATTTTATAATTGGTTGGAATTCATCCAGTTCCTCCCATAAGGTTTTGAGTCTTGTAAAATGAGATGTGATGAAGGAATCACCTTGTTTAATAGCAAACATTTCCTCTTCTAATTCTACAATTCTGAACAAATCTCCTTGATAAAATCGATGCCTAAGATCTTCCCAGAGATCACATACTACATGGCATGATAGAACACTGTGCAAAATTTCACTACTGATAGATGCATGCAGCCAAGACAAGACTAGAGTATTGTACCTATCCCAGGCCTGAAATGAATCGTCAGATCTGTCCGGTTTTGGGAGGGAACCGTCAATGAAACTTAGCTTGTTCTTCGATTTCAAGGACAACAAAACTAACTTCGACCAAGAGTGAAAGTTTAGAATTGTTAATGGATTCATTGTGAGAGGTATACCTAGATTTTCACTAGGCTGGAGATAAAATCTAGTCGAAACATCTTGTAGCAGGTTCGAGCTCGTCTTCCCTGCTTGAGGCATTTGATTATGCATCAGGGCCAGCTGAAGATTCATCAATTTCACCAGTTTTTGAAGATCTGAAGCCGAGAATTGTTGATCTTCCTTGTTCGAGTTGCCTTCTGAGTCGACCATTACGCAGTCTCAAGATCTATGTTTTACTGGATTCTTGGAGAGGTTTTGAGATAAATCCAGGATCTTTCACATTTGATCTCGTGATCGGAGCCTCTAAATCTCTATCAGTGTGATGATTAGATTAGAAACGGAGCAACTCTCATTAGCTCTATCGAATGAGTTCAAACGTGAAGGGGAAGAATGGAGGTAAGTAAAGAAAAATTGAAGAGTAGATCAGGATGAGAAAATGAAGATTGTTTCGAGCAAGAACTTGGATGAACAATTTACTCGCAACAATGGATTCATCATTCGACTTCTTCTTCAGTTACTGCATTCCAAATTCTAGCTCCTTCTATGCTCACCGCACCATGATAAAAGGTTGCGTTTAGGAGCTTGTAAAGAGAGAACTCATGCACAGAGAAGAAGCAGAGAACTATGAACGCAGAGAGAGAAATTTGCTCTCTTCTATTCACATTTCTATAATGATGAATCTCACTTCTCTAACTAGTTACATGTAGGTTTATATATACAGAGTCTTGTGACTACAAAAAGCTACAAGACTTAAATTAATCTCTAACTAACTAGTGCCATGCTGGGATTCTCCTAACAAACTCTAAAACTATCTAACTAACATGTTCATCATGCTGATTCCTAACTAACTGTGTATCGGTAACCATCATGAGCTTGACTTCCTTCTATCAGATAGAAAGACCTTCATGCATCACACTTTTTGGTTCATGGAATATTTGAAACAAGTTCTAAATATGTTAGTTTTTTCTAACATGATCAAATCAATTTATCATCATAATTTCAAGTAGCAGTTCACAAGATGAAAATTGCTATTTGTTGAAGGAATTGTGTACTAACTCTTCATTCCACCCTAGGTCCTTATCCATTATCTAATAAGCTAATTGTGAACTTGAATTAGATTATGTATTAGAGTTGTGTAAGGATAATTATCTTATAATCGTGAGTAGCAAATTCTTCTACCTCATGCTTTCCATCTTATCCTTTTTCAAGCACATTTTGTCCTTCTAAAAAGCTTCTCTAAGACTAAGAAGGGTTAAAGGTAATCTCTCCATAAAAAAAAAAATCAAAATTTGAAAAGTGTCTTCTTTTAAAAGCCAATAGCCTCCAATAATGTTCTATAAGGAGAGCTAGGTTCATAGTTATGAGGTCATTGATGGTTAAACCTTTCGATTAAGTTCGATAACATCTTCTCTAATTTATTCAAGTCATCTTTTTCTGTACATATGTCTCCACCAAAATTAGCTCAACGTCCTATGAAATTCTTTGATCAAGGAGCTAGAAAGCTTAAAATAAGAGAGAGAGAGAGAGAGAGAGTAATTAGAGATCACTTTACTATTAGATTTAATCAAAATTTTTCTATAACCATTGAAAAAAGATTGTTTCCAACTTCAGACTTTCTAGCCACTTCCTCTTTGATGAAAGAAAATTTTACATTTTCCAACCTATGTACTATGGATGGAAGCCTAGATAATTATTTTGCACACCAAAATATAGAATGTTTAGTTTATAGGCCAGATTCTTACAACGTTGTATGTTGTAGTATGTTATTGTTAAAGAATACTATTGATTTATCCATATTGATCTTCTGTCCAATATGCCTTTTATAAGTGCTCAGAATGTTTAAGATATTACTACAGGATGTTTCTAATGTATTTACAAAATAAAATTGAGTCGTTCACAAAAAAATAGACAACTGATATTAGGACTTTTAGACTAATTTTCCCTCTTCAAATACAATTTTTTTACTCTTATTTATGGAGAAAGAAGGAAAGACCTTCACACATGGTAGGAAAAAATTTAGTGATTGGTGCACGAAATTGTGATCTCAATGGCGCCAACAACTTGGTACGCACAATTGTAATCTCAACTCTTTTTCGCAACTTCGCACAACTAATCAGCAAGTGCACTGGGTCGTCCAAGTAATAAATCTTACGTGAGTAAGGGTCGATCCCACAGAGATTGTGGCTTGAAGCAAGCTATGGTCATCTTGTAAATCTCAGTCAGGCAGATTCAAATGGTTATGGAGTTTTGATAATTAAAAATAAATAAACATAAAATAAGATAGAGATACTTATGTAATTCATTGGTGGGAATTTCAGATAAGCGTATGGAGATGCGTTATTCTTTCTGAATCTCTGCTTTCCTACTGCCTTCATCCAATCCTTCATACTCCTTTCTATGGCAAGCTGTATGTTGGGGATCATTGTTGTCAATGGCTACCGTCTATCCTCTCAGTGAAAATGGTCCAAATGCGCTGTCACCGCATGGCTAATCATTTGTCAGTTCTCACTCATGTTGGAATAGGATCCAGTGACCCTTTTGCGTCTGTCACTACGCCGAACACTTGTGAGTTTGAAGCTCGTCACAGTCATCCCATCCCAGATCCTACTCGGAATATTACAGACAAGGTTTAGACTTTCCAGATCTCAAGAATGCTGCCAATTGATTCTAGCTTATACCACGAAGACTCTGATCGTGAACCAGAAGGCTAAGAGATATGCATTCAAGATTGTTTGCATGTAGAACGGGAGTGTTTGTCAGGCACGCGTTCATAAGTGAGAATGGTGATGAGTGTCATATAATCATCACATTCATCATGTTCTTGGGTGCGAATGGATATCTTGGAACAGGAATAAGCATGAATTGAATAGAAAATAGTAGTAATTACATTAATACTCGAGGAACAGCAGAGCTCTACACCTTAATCTATGGTGTGTAAAAACTCCACCGCTGAAAATACATAAGTGATGATGGTCCAGGCATGGCCGTGAGGCCAGTCCCCAATGTCTAAGATATCATAAAACGGATCAAAGATCCCATCATTCTTTCAAATACAATAGTAAAAAGCCCTATTTATACTAGACTAGTTACTAGGGTTTACAAAAATAAGTAAATGATGCAGAAATCCACTTCCGAGCCCACTTGGTGTGTGCTTGGGCTGAGCATTGAAACTTTCATGTGTAGAGACTTCTCTTGGAGTTAAACGCTAGTTTGCAGCCTATTTTAGGCGTTTAACTCTAGCTTGTAACCTGTTTTTAGCGTTTAACGCCAAAATAGGGCAGGGAGTTGGCGTTTGAACGCCAATTTGCGTCATCAAAACTCGAGCAAAGTATGGACTATTATATATTGCTGAAAAGCCCTGGATGTCTACTTTCCAACGCAATTGAGATCAGAATCCAATTCGATTTCGAGTGCAAGGAGGTTAGAATCCAACAGCATCAGCAGTCCTTTTTCAGCCTCTGAGTCAGATTTTTGCTCAGGTCCCTCAATTTCAGCCAGAAAATACCTGAAATCACAGAAGAACACACAAACTCATAGTAAAGTCTAGAAATGTGAATTTTGCTTAAAAACTAATAAAAATATACTAAAAAGTGAATAAAACATACTAAAAACTATATAAAAACAATGCCAAAAAACGTATAAATTATCCGCTCATCACAACACCAAACTTAAATTGTTGCTTGTCCCCAAGCAACTGAAAACAAAATAGGATAAAAAGAGGAGAATATACAATGAATCCCACAATATCAATGAAACTTAGTCCCAATTAGATGAGCGGGACTAGTAGCTTTTTGCTTCTGAACAGTTTTGGCATCTCACTTTATCCTTTGTAATTTAGAATGATTGGCATCTATAGGAACTCAAAATTTTAGATAGTGTTATTGATTCTCCTAGTTTAGTATGTTGATTCTTGAACACAGTTACTATTCATATCCTAGGTCGAACTGTCCGAGCTGGGATGTTCAGTAGCAAAGCGACCGACCTCTTTAGGTCAAGCGGACCGACTTCTTCGTAAAGAACTCGGCCAAATCGACAAGAAAGCCCAAAGAAGGGCCCAACTCAAGGAATACGACCCCGATCTAAAGGCAGCCCAAGCCTATAGAGACAAGGGCGGTTCCATGGAAGATAAGCTGACCTCAACAAGAGATAAGATAAGATAAGATAACTAACTTATCTTATCCACAGAAGGTCACCTCTCACCATTATAAATACACTGGAGTACCCAGGTATAACTCATACTTTGATTCTACTCAATACCTGTTTAATACCCTTGCTAACTTAAGCATCGGAGTCCCTTGCAGGTACCCCCCACTCTCCGGGGATGAAGGATCAGCATCATCACCAAGTTCATCAAGTCAGACACAACAGCTCCGACCAGTACAGAAGATCTCGTCCGAGATCGACCTACAGTTTCAGATAACCCTCGGAACATTGGCGCCGTTGCCGGGGAACCTGAAAGTCATCCCATCACCATGGCGGACGACCATGACAACGACCACGATTGAGGTTTGAAAGATAGAACGCCGCACAAGAACACGGATGCTACACTCAAAGATACTCCGGATCCCAACGGGGACAAAAATTCATCAAATCCAGGAGTGATAGAGGCGCTTCAAGATCGATTAAAGCAACTCAAGAAAGAAGCCCAACATCAACGCGAAAAAGAAGAGGATCTACATCGGGAGATAAGGTGACGCCGGGAATTAGAAGATAAGCTTCTAAAACTCGAAGCCGATCTCAAAACCAAAGCTACTCGATCCATTCCAGAGGATAGCTCTCGCAAGGATCAAGATGCATTCACCAGGGAAATCATGAAGACCAAAATCCCAAAGGACTTCAAACTTCCGAATATGACTCTATACGACGGCACTTCAGACCCCAACCATCACCTCAGCAATTTCAGAAGTAGAATGTACCTCACTGATGCCTCGGATGCAGTTCGCTGCAAAGCCTTTTCAACAACTCTTACCAAGACAGCCATTAGATGGTTCGACAGCCTACCTCCAAGGTCCATCTCGAGCTTCGATGACCTGGCCGAAAAATTCCTGGCTAGATTTTCCATACAAAAAGATAAGGCTAAACACGCCCCCAGCCTACTAGGGATCAAGCAAGGAGATCGGGAAAAGTCTTCGTAACTACATGGAAAGATTCAACAAAACATGCATGGACATACAAAGTCTACCAACAGAAGCAGCCATTATGGGCCTCATAAATGGCCTACGAGAAGGACCTTTTAGCCAATCTATATCTAAGAAATATCCTGCATCCCTGGATGAAGTATGATGAGCGGATAATTTGTACGCTTTTTGGCATTGTTTTTAGTATGTTTTAGTTAGTTTTTAGTCTATTTTTATTAGTTTTTAGTTAAAATTCACTTTTTTGGACTTTACTATGAGTTTGTGTGTTTTTCTGTGATTTCAGGTATTTTCTGGCTGAAATTGAGGGACTTGAGCAAAAATCTGATTCAGAGACTAAAAAGGACTGCAGATGTTGTTGGATTCTGACCTCCCTGTACTCTAAGTGGATTTTCTGGAGCTACAGAAGTTCAATTGGCGCGCTCTCAATGGCGTTGGAAAGTAGACATCCTGGGCTTTTCAGCAATGTATAATAGTCCATACTTTGCTCGAGATTTGATGGCCCAAACCGGCGTTCCAAATCAGCTCAAGAATGCTCGGCGTTAAACGCCGGAACTGGCATAAGAATGGGAGTTAAACGCCTAAACTGGCACAAAAGCTGGCGTTTAACTCCAAGAGAAGTCTCTACACGAAAATGCTTCAATGCTCAGCCCAAGCACACACCAAGTGGGTCCGGAAGTGGATTTTTATGTCATTTACTCATCTTTGTAAACCTTAGGCTACTAGTTCTTTATAAATAGGACCTTTTACTATTGTAGAAAGGGATCTCGGTAGCTATCTTTATTCTTATGCTATTTTAGATCATTGGGAGGCTGGCCATTCGACCATGCCTAGACCTTGTTCTTATGTATTTTCAACGGTGGAGTTTCTACACACCATAGATTAAGGTGTGGAGCTCTGCTGTACCTCGAGTATTAATGCAATTACTATTGTTCTTCTATTCAATTCGGCTTATTCTTTGTCTAAGATATTCATTTGCACCTAAGAACATGATGAATGTGATGATTATGTGACACTCATCATCATTCTCACTTATGAACGAGTGCCTGACAATCACTTCTGTTCTACAAGCAAATAAGGCTTGAATGGTTATCTCTTGGATTCTTTAACCGAAATCTTCGTGGTATAAGCTAGAACTGATGGCAGCATTCAAGAGAATCCGGAAGGTCTAAACCTTGTCTATGGTATTCTGAGTAGGATTCAATGATTGAATGACTGTGACGAGCTTCAAACTCCTAAAGGTGGGGCGTTAGTGACAGACGCAAAAGAATCACTGGATTCTATTCCGACATGATCGAGAACCGACAGCTGAATAGCCGTGCCGTGACAGGGGGCGTTGAACATTTTCACTGAGAGGATGGGAGGTAGCCACTGACAACGGTGAAACCCTACATACAGCTTGCCATGGAAAGGAGTAAGAAGGATTGGATGAAGACAGTAGGAAAGCAGAGAGACGGAAGGGACAAAGCATCTCCATACGCTTATCTGAAATTCTTACCAATGAATTACATAAGTATCTCTATCCTTGTTTTATGCTTTATTCATAAATCACCCATAACCATTTGAGTTTGCCTGACTAAGATTTACAAGATGACCATAGCTTGCTTCATACCAACAATCTCCGTGGGATCGACCTTTACTCGCGTAAGGTTTATTACTTGGACAACCCAGTGCACTTGCTGGTTAGTTGTGCGAAGTTGTAATAAAGAGTTGAGATTGCAATTGAGCGTACCATGTTGATGGCACCATTGATGATCACAATTTCGTGCACCAAGTTTTTGGCGCCGTTGCCGGGGATTGTTCGAGTTTTCGGCAAGCTTTTGGTCCGGTAACATTAGTGCCAAATTTCTGATCCGGCAACAGCACCAAGTTTTTGGCGCCGTTGCCGGGGATTGTTCGAGTTTGGACAACTGACGGTTCATCTTGTTGCTTAGATTAGGTATTTTTCTTCAGAGTTCTTAAGAATGAATTCTAGTGTTTCAAGGTGATGTTCTTATCATCACCAAAGCTGATTGATTTTCATCAATTTAGCTCTTGAATGCAATGTCCTACTGAAGCTTGGCTAGCCATGTCTAATTCCTTTAGACTCCTCAGTGATCTTCAAGTTGTTCTTGATGATTTACTTGCTCTGATCTTTAAATTCTCTTGTCTTGAGTGTTTTGTTGTTTTTCATATGCATTCTCAACTTGTTAGTGTCAGTAGTATACAAACTGCTAAGTTTGGTGTCTTGCACGCATTGTTATTTGATTTCAGTTGCACTTTTGATTATTCCTCATTATTAAAAATCCAAAAAAATTTTAATTTGTGTCTTTTCAAGTCAATAATACAGAGAATTGAAGATTCAGAACATACAGCAGAGGAATTACACAAAAAAAGCTGGGCGTTCAAAAACGCCCAGTGAGGAAGGCAAACTGGCGTTTAAACGCCAGCCAGGGTGCCTGGCTGGGCGTTTAACGCCCAAAAGGGTAGAGTTTTGGGCGTTAAATGCTAGAATGTGCACCATTCTGGGCGTTTAACGCCAGGATGGCACAAGAGGGAAGATTTTGTTTTTAATGCCAATTTTTTTCAGGTTTTCAAAATCTTTCAAAATCAAATCTTTTTCAAATCATATCTTTTCAATCAAATCTTTTTCAAAATCAATTTCTTCCCATTTTCAAAAATACTTGCTATCAATTAATGATTTGATTCAACATTTCAAGTATGTTGCCTTTTCTGTTGAGAAAGGTTTAATGTTTGAATCATATCTTTTCTTGTTAGCCAAGTCATTAATTTTAAATTGTTTTTCAAATCATATTTTCTCAATCACATCTTTTTAAAACCATAATTTTTCAATCATATCTTTTTAATCACATCTTTTTCAAAATAGTTTTCAAATCATATCTTTTTAATTTCTAACTTCAAAATCTTTTTCAAAAATCACTTGATTTCTTTTTTTTTTTTACTCTTAGTTTTCGAAAATCAATTAGTGTTTTGCAAAATGTTTTTAAAATCTTTTACTTAATTTTCGAAAATTACTTCCCCTCTTCTCACATCCTTCTATTTATGGACTAACACTATTCCTTAATGCACAATTCGAACTCCATCTTCTTTGATAAGTTCAAATTTTCTACCTCTTCCTTCTATTTTTCTTTTCCTCTGACACCTTAAGGAATCTCTATACTGTGATATAGAGGATTCCATATTTTCTTGTTCTCTTCTCTTTTATATGAGCAGG
>NC_029775.3:93153563-93154098 GCF_000817695.3 Arachis duranensis | reverse complement strand
ACCCATGGCAGCCGAAAACAACAACAATGCCAACAATGCAAGGAAGGTGCTGGGTGACTTCACTGCACCTACTCCCGACTTTTATGGGAGAAGCATCTCTATCCCTGCCATTGGAGCAAACAACTTTGAGCTTAAGCCTCAATTAGTTTCTCTAATGCAACAGAATTGCAAGTTCTATGGACTTCCATTGGAAGATCCTCATTAGTTTTTAGCTGAGTTCTTGCAAATCTGTGACACTGTCAAGACCAATGGGGTTGACCCTGAGGTCTACAGACTTATGCTATTCTCTTTTGCTGTAAGAGACAGAGCTAGGACATGGTTGGACTCACAACCTAAAGAAAGCTTGAACTCTTGGGAAAAGCTAGTCAATGCCTTCTTGGCAAAATTCTTTCCACCTCAAAAATTGAGCAAGCTTAGAGTGGAAGTCCAAACCTTCAGACAGAAGGAAGGAGAGTCCCTCTATGAAGCTTTGGAAAGATACAAACAATTAATCAGAAAATGTCCCTCTGACATGCTTTCTGAATGGAGCATCATA
>NC_029775.3:93152642-93153476 GCF_000817695.3 Arachis duranensis | reverse complement strand
CTGGAGGATCTCTTCATCTGAAGAAGACGCCTGCAGAAGCTCAAGAGCTGATTGAAATGGTTGCAAATAACCAATTCATGTACACTTCTGAAAGGAATCCTTTGAACAATGGGACTAATCAGAAGAAAGGAGTTCTTGAGATTGATACTCTGAATGCCATACTGGCTCAGAACAAGATATTGACACAGCAAGTCAATTTGATTTCTCAAAGTCTGTCTGGAATGCAAAATGCACCAGGCAGTACTAAGGACGCTTCATCTGAAGAAGAAGCTTATGATCCTGAAAACTCTTCAATGGAAAAGGTGAATTACATGGGAGAACCCTATGGAAACACCTATAATCCTTCATGGAGAAATCATCCAAATCTTTCATGGAAGGATCAACGGAGACCTCAACAAGGTTTCAACAATAATAATGGTGGAAGAAACAGGTTTAGCAATGGCAAGCCTTTTCCATCATCTTCTCAGCAGCAGACAGAGAGTTCTAAGCAGAGCCACTCTGACTTAGCAACCATCGTCTCTGATCTAATTAAAACCACTCAAAGTTTCATAACTGAAACAAGGTCCTCCATTATAAATTTGGAGGCACAAGTGGGTCAGCTGAGCAAGAAAATTGGGTCGATCCCACAGAGATTGTTGGTATGAAGCAAGCTATGGTCACCTTGTAAATCTCAGTTAGGCAGATTAAATTGGTTTATGGGTTTCGAAAATAAAGATAAAAGAATAGATTAAATAAAAGGATAGAAGACTTATGCAGATTCATTGGTGAGAATTTCAGATAAGCGAATAGAGATGCTGTATGGCTCAAGGACGCCTGCTCTCCTACTGCTTCTAT
>NC_029775.3:93151879-93152483 GCF_000817695.3 Arachis duranensis | reverse complement strand
TGTAGGGTGTCACCGTTGTCAATGGCTACTTCCCATCCTCTCAGTGAAAATGGTCCAAATGCTCTGTCACAGCACGGTTAATCATCTGTCGGTTCTCAATCAGGTTGGAATAGAATCCATTGATTCTTTTGCGTTTGTCATCACGCCCAGCCTTCAGGAGTTTGCAGCTCGTCACAGTCATTCAATACCGGAATCCTACTCGGAATACCACAGACAAGGTGAGACTTTCTGGATTCCCAGGATCCTACTCGGAATACCACAGACAAGGTGAGACTTTTCGGATCCTCATAAATGCCGCCATCTATCTAGCTTATACCACGAAGATTCTGTTGGGGAATCTAAGAGATACGCATTCAAGCTCTGTTGCATGTAGAACGGAAGTGGTTGTTAATCACGCGCGTTCATAAGTGAGAATGATAATGATCGTCACTTTCATCATTACATTCATCATGTTCTTGGGTACGAATGAATATCTTGGAATAAGAATAAGAGAGATTTGAATAAAAGATATTAGAATTGCATTAATACTTGAGGTACAGCAGAGCTCCACACCCTTAATCTATGGTGTGCAGAAACTCCACCGTTGAAAATACATAAGCAAAAG
>NC_029775.3:93149256-93150188 GCF_000817695.3 Arachis duranensis | reverse complement strand
TTCTTGAAGGTCCAATGGTGCTTTTTGAGCTCCTCTATGTCTCTTCCTTGCTTCTGTTGAATGATTCCTAGTGATTTTGGTACTTCTATCCATAGTTGCTCCCAATAGTTGTGTGGAGGACCATTTATTCCCTGAGGTATCTCAGGGATTTCTTGGATTTGCATTCAAATGTTCTACCACTGAGCTATGACGGCTTATATTAGTCTTTCCATCTCCCAAGACTCAGAGGTGGAAGCTTTTGTCTTCCCTTTGAGGTTTTTCTGGCCTTAGGTGCCATTAATGGTAATGGAAAAGCAAAAAAGCTATGCTTTTACCACACCAAACTTAAAATATTGCTCGCCCTCGAGCAAGAGAAGAAAGAAGAGAGGAAGAAGAAGAAGAAGAAAATGGAGGTGAGTGAGGGGAGATAGATTCGGCTATATGGGTGGGATTGGGTGGGAAAGAGAAGTTGGATTGTAAAGGTAGGTGGGGTGTATGGGGAAGAGTGGATAGATGTAGGTGGTGAAATGAAAAATAGAAGGGATGACCATGAATGGAAAGAGAGAGGGCGAGGTAAGTGGGGATCCTGTGAGGTCCACAGATCCTGAGGTGTCAAGGAATTCCATCCCTGCACCAATATAGGCATGTAAAATGCCTTGGCACACTATTCTGGTGTTCAAACGCCCATTGGTGCATGTTCTGGGCGTTCAATGCCCATGTGATGCATGTTTCTGGCGTTGAACGCCAGTTTCATGCTTGTTCCTGGTGTTCAGCGCCAGTTTGTCCTCTCTGTGCACCATCCTGGCGTTTAACGCCAGGTTGTTGCTTGTTTTGGGCGTTCAGCGCCAGAATGGTGCTCTGTTCTGGCGTTGAACGCCGGACAGATGCTCCTTACTGGCGTTTAAATGCCAGTAAGCTCTTCCTCCAGGGTGTGCTGTTTCTTCTGCTGTTTT
>NC_029775.3:93139759-93140454 GCF_000817695.3 Arachis duranensis | reverse complement strand
ACATTGAGGAGCTCAAGCACTCCATAAGATCTTCAAGAGGAATAACAAGCCGCCATCACTAAGGTGGACCCGTTCTTTAATTTCCTTGTTCTTTATTTTCTGTTTTTTTGTTTGTGTCTTTATTACATGATCATTAGTGTCTTAGTGTCTATGCCTTAAAGTTATAAATGTCCTATTTGTGTCTCATGATCATTAGTGTCTTAGTGTCTATGCCTTAAAGTTATGAATGTCCTATGAATCCTTCACCTCTCTTAAATAAAAACGTGCTTAATTGAAAAAGGAAGAATTGCATGAATTTTAAATTTTATAACAGATTAATTATTTTGATGTGGTGGCAATACTTTTGTTTTCTGAATGTATGCTTAAACATTGCATATGTCTTTTGAATTTGTTGTTCATGAATGTTGGCTCTTGAAAGAATGATGAAAAAGGAGACATGTTACTGAGGATCTGAAAAATCATAAAAATGATTCTTGAAGCAAGAAAAAAGCAGTGAATACAAAAAAAAGGGAGAAAAGAAAAATGAAAAAAAAAGAGAAAAGAAAAAAAATAATAATCCAAGGCAAAAAGAGTGTGCTTAAGAACCCTGGACACCTCTAATTGGGGACTCTAGCAAAGCTGAGTCACAATCTGAAAAGGTTCACCCAATTACGTGTCTGTGGCATGTATGTATCCGGTGGTAATACTGGAAGACA
>NC_029775.3:93139315-93139626 GCF_000817695.3 Arachis duranensis | reverse complement strand
TCCTATAGAAGCCAATCATTCTGAATTTCAAAGGATAGAGTGAGATGCCAAAACTGTTCAGAGGCAAAAAGCTAAAGCCCCGCTTATCTAATTAATACTAATCTTCATAGATGTTTTTGGAATTCATTGTATATTCTCTTCTTTTTATCTTATTTGATTTTCAATTGCTTGAGGACAAGCAATAATTTAAGTTTGGTGTTATGATGAGCGGATAATTTGTACGCTTTTTGGCATTGTTTTTAGTATGTTTTTAGTATGATCTAGTTAGTTTTTAGTATATTTTTATTAGTTTTTAGTTAAAATTCACTTTT
>NC_029775.3:93129856-93139162 GCF_000817695.3 Arachis duranensis | reverse complement strand
AAAAGGATTGCAGATGCTGTTGGATTCTGACCTCCCTGCACTCAAAGTGGATTTTCTAGAGCTACAGAAGCCCAATTGGCGCGCTCTCAATGGCGTTGGAAAGTAGACATTCTGGGCTTTCCAGCAATGTATAATAGTCCATACTTTACCCGAGATTTGATGGCCCAAACCGGCGTTCCAAATCAGCTAAAGAATGCCCGGCGTTAAACGCCGGAACTGGCACAAGAATGGGAGTTAAACGCCCAAACTGGCACAAAAGCTGGCGTTTAACTCCAAGAGAGGTCTCTACACGAAAATGCTTCAATGCTCAGCCCAAGCACACACCAAGTGGGTCCGGAAGTGGATTTTTATGTCATTTACTCATCTTTGTAAACCTTAGGCTACTAGTTCTTTATAAATAGGACCTTTTACTATTGTAGAAAGGGATCTCGGTAGCTATCTTTATTCTTATGCTATTTTAGATCATTGGGAGGCTGGCCATTTGGCCATGCCTAGACCTTGTTCTTATGTATTTTCAACGGTGGAGTTTCTACACACCATAGATTAAGGTGTGGAGCTCTGTTGTACCTCGAGTATTAATGCAATTACTATTGTTCTTCTATTCAATTCGGCTTATTCTTTGTCTAAGATATTCATTTGCACCCAAGAACATGATGAATGTGATGATTATGTGACACTCATCATCATTCTCACTTATGAACGAGTGCCTGACAATCACTTCTGTTCTACAAGCAAACAAGGCTTGCATGTTTATCTCTTGGATCCCTTAATCGGAATCTTCGTTGTATAAGCTAGAATTGATGGCGGCATTCAAGAGAATCCGGAAGGTCTAAACCTTGTTTGTGGTATTCTAGAGTAAGAAGGATTGGATGAAGACAGTAGGAAAGCAGAGAGACGAAAGGGACAAAGCATCTCCATACGCTTATCTGAAATTCTTACCAATGAATTACATAAGTATCTCTATCTTTATCTTTATGTTTTATTCATACATCACCCATAACCATTTGAGTTTGCCTGACTAAGATTTATAAGATGACCATAGCTTGCTTCATACCAACAATCTCCGTGGGATCGACCCTTACTCGCGTAAGGTTTATTACTTGGACGACCCAGTGCACTTGCTGGTTAGTTGTGCGAAGTTGTGATAAAGAGTTGAGATTGCAATTGAGCGTACCATGTTGATGGCGCCATTGATGATCACAATTTCGTGCACCAAAGTACAAGATCGGGCGCAGAAGTACATCAACGTAGAGAAAAATTCACGACTTGGGGAAGCCTCGAGGTTCGGTTCCGCCTACCGAGACTGGGGAGAAAATAAAAAATATCATAACTACACCACTCTTTGGGTATCCCTGGTAGACGTTTACAAAAAAGTCTGCCATACGGAAAAAATACCCCCAGCTCGGTAACTCAAAGGCAAAAGAGGCGGAGGAAATCGGAACGAATACTGTGAGTATCATCGAGTCCGAGGACATTCCACCAATGAATGCTTTGATTTGAAGAACGTCATAGAGAAATTAGTTAGGGAAGGAAAACTAGATCGGTTTCTAGCCAACCGGGATGAAGAGCCAAGAAAAAGAAGAAGGGATGAAGATGTTGGACGGTCTGAACGATCACCCCGCACACCGGAAAGACATATCCACGTGATCCACGGCGGATTTGCTGGAGGAGGAATCTCCAAATCATCCCGCAAGCGACACCTCAAAGAAGTGTATCATGTCGAAAGCAAGAAAGAGGTGCCAGACATTCCAGCAATTACGTTTACCAAAGAAGACGCATCCGGAATCATCTCAGGACACGACGATCCCATGGTCATCACTATCATACTGGCAAACGCCAACCTCTACCGTACATTAATTGACCAAGGAAGCTCCACCGACATCTTATTCAAAACTGCCTTCGACAAGCTCGGCTTAGAAGAAAAAGAGCTAAGAGCATACCCGAACAGCCTGTTCGGACTTGGGGATACCCCAGTACAACCATTGGGATACGTATTGCTACACACGACCTTCGGAAAGGGGAGCCAATCCAGAACACTCAAGATAGACTACATCGTGGTCAACGTAAGCTCAGCCTACAATGCCTTAATAGGTCGGACAACGTTAAACCAACTCGGTACAATAGTTTCAACTCCACATCTATGTATGAAATTCCTAACTACAGAAGGGATAGCTACAATAAAAGCATATCAAAGGATGGCGTGTCACTGTTATAACGAAAGTCTAATCCTCAGAGGCGAAGGAGAAGAGTTCCACACAATCGAACTTGGTGGAGTTCAGAGGCGAGAAGAACTTCGTCCACAGCCCGAAGGTGAAGTAGAGAAAGTTTAGATCGGAGACACCTCAGATAAGACAACTAATATTGGAACAATCCTGAAAGGAGACGCAAAGGAATCATTCATACAGTTCCTACGAGATAATGTTGATCTGTTCGCATGGAAAGCTGCCGACATGCCAGGCATAGATCCCGAACTGATGAGCCACAAGTTGGTAGTCTATCCGGGATCCCGGCCGGTACAACAAATACGAAGAAAACTCGGACCAGAACGGTCTCAGGCTGTGGCAGAACAGGTGCAAGCACTGCTAGAGGCAGGATTCATAAGAGAAGTTAAGTACCCACTATGGCTAGCAAACGTCGTCTTGGTGAAAAAGTCAAATGGTAAGTGGTGAATGTGCACCAACTACAACGACCTCAACAAAGCCTGCCCAAAAGATCCTTATCCACTCCCAAGCATCGACGCTCTAGTAGACGCCTCATCGGGATATAAGTATCTCTCGTTTATGGACGCATACTCGAGGTACAACCAGATCCCAATGTATCCACCGAATCAAGAAAAAACCTCGTTTCTAACACGCAAAGCAAACTATTGCTACATCGTAATGCCTTTCGGCCTTAAGAACACGGGAGCTACTTATCAAAGGCTAATGAATAAGGTCTTCTCAGACCACATCGGAAAAATCATGGAGGTCTACGTGGATGACATGTTGATAAAGACACAAAGTGAAGAGACATTACTGACTGACTTGGTTCAAGTGTTTGATACCATACGGAAGCATGGCATGCGACTTAACCCGGCTAAATGCACCTTCACAGTGGAAGCAGGTAAGTTCTTGGGCTTTATGCTCACACAAAGAGGAATCGAGGCAAATCCAGATAAATGCCAGGCCATACTCAACATGAAGAGCCCAACCTGCGTCAAAGAGGTACAACAACTCAATGGGAGATTGACGGCCTTGTCCAGATTCCTAGCAGAGTCAACGATAAGATCCCTCCCTTTCTACGCTACTTTAAGGAAGGGAAAAAACTTTGAGTGGATAACGGAATGCGAGTAAGCCTTCCAAGACTTCAAAGAATTCTTGGGACGGCCATCTATCCTATCTCGACCACGAGAACGAGAACCACTCATATTATACCTCGCAGTAGGAAGTCGGGCAATAGCCTCAGTACTAATTAAAGAAGACGAGGATGGGCAAAAACCCGTCTACTTCATTAGTAAAGCACTGCAGGGGTCAGAGCTGAACTACCAGAAAATAGAAAAGTTTGCCTACACTCTCATACTAACATCCCAACGACTTCGCCCGTACTTCCAAGCTCATACCATTAAGGTTCAGATCAACCAGCCCATAAAGGGGATATTGTAGAAAACAGATCTAGCAGGAAGAATCCTACAATGGACAATTGAATTGTCCGAGTTCGACCTCCAATACGAGGCGCGGACAGCCATTAAGTCACAATACCTAGCCGACTTCATTGCAGAATTCACAGACACCCCGGAGATCCCCATAGAGTGGAATATATACGTGGACAGTTCCTCGAATAAAACTGAAAGCGGTGCAAGTGTGATAGTTGAAAGTAACCAAGGAACCTGTTCACATCCTGGGTCGAACTGTCCGACCCGGGATGATTTGACGGATAAAGCGACCGACCTCTTTAGGTTAGGACAACCCGACCTCTTCTCAAAGAGCTCGGCCAAGTCGACAAGAAAGCCCAAATAAGGGCCCAAGTAGAGGAACACGCCCCAAATCTTAAGGCAGTCCAAGCCTACAGAGAGAAGGGCGGTTCCCTGGAAGATAAGATGACCTCACTCAAAAGATAAGATAAGACAAGATAACTAAGTTATCTTATCCAAAAAGGTCACTCCACACCATTATAAATACACTGGAGCACCCAGGTATAACTCATACTCTGATTCTACTCAGTACCTGCCTAATACCCTTGCTAACTTAAGCATTGGAGTCCCTTGCAGGTACCCCCCACCCTCCAGGAATGAAGGATTAGCACCATCACCAAGTCCAACAAGTCGGACACACCAGCTCCGGTCGCTATACACCTGCCGGATACATTGGCTCCGACCAACACAGAAGATCTCGACCGAGATCGACCTACAGTTTCAGGTAACCCTCGGAACATTGGCGCCGTTGCCAGGGAACCTGGAAGTCATCCCAACACCATGGCGGACAACCATGACAATGACCACGACTCAGGTTTGGAAGATAGAACGCCACACAAGAACACGGATGCTATACATAAAGATACTCCGGAATTCAATGGAGATAAAATTCCATCAAATTCCAGGGCGATAGAAGCACTTCAAAATCGATTGAAGCAACTTGAAAAAGAAGCCCAACATCAACGCGAAAAAGGAGAGGATCTACGTCGAGAGATAAGGTGGCGCCGAGAATTAGAAGATAAGCTTATAAAACTCGAAGCCGATCTTAAAACTAAAGCTACACGACCCTCCATGGAGGATAGCTTTCAGAAAGATCAAGATCCGTTCACCAGGAAAATTATGAAGACCAAAATCCCAAAAAATTTCAAACTTCTGGATATGACTCTATACGACGGCACCTCGGACCCCAACCACCAGCTTAGCAACTTCAGAAGTAGAATGTACCTCACTAACGCCTCAGATGCAGTTCGCTGCAAAGCCTTTCCAACAACTCTTACCAAGACAGCCATTAGATGGTTCGATAACTTACCTCTAAAATCCATCTCGAGTTTCGACGACCTGGCCAAAAAGTTCCTGGCCCGATTTTCCATACAAAAGGACAAAGCTAAACACGCACCCAGCCTATTAGGGATCAAACAAGGAGATCGGGAGAGTCTTCGCAACTACATGGAAAGATTCAACAAAACATGCATGAATATACAAAGTCTACCAATGGAAGCTGCCATCATGGGTCTCATAAATAGCTTACGAGAAGGACCATTTAGCCAATCTATATCAAAGAGGTACCCGACATCCCTAGATGAAGTACAAGAACGGGCGCAGAAGTACATCAATATGGAGGAGAATTCTCAACTTGGGGAAGCCTCGAGGCTCGGTTCTGCCTACCGAGATAAAGATAAAGAATCCAGGAAAAAAGAAGATTGCTCCGGAGAGAAAATCAAAAAATATCATAACTACACCCATCTTAGGGTATCCCTGTTAGATATTTACAAAGAAGTCTGCCATACGGAAAAAATACCCCCAGCTCCGCCACTTAAAGGCAAAAAGGGAGGAGGAAATCAGAACAAATACTGTGAGTATCATCGAGTCCGAGGACATTCCACCAACGAATGCTTTGATTTGAAGAACGTCATAGAGAAATTAGTTAGGGAAGGAAAACTAGATCGGTTTCTAGCCAACCAGGACGAGGAACCAAGAAAAAGAAGAAGGGATGAAGATGTCGGACGATCTGAACGATCACCACGCACACCGGAAAGACATATCCACGTGATCCACGGTGGATTTGCTGGAGGAGGAATCTCCAAATCATCCCGCAAGCGACACCTCAAAGAAGTGTATCATGTCGAAAGCAAGAAAGAGGTGCCAGACATCCCAGCAATCACGTTTACCAAAGAAGATACATCCGGAATCATTGCAGGACACGACGACCCCATGGTCATCACAATCATATTGGCAAACGCCAACCTCCACCGTACATTAATTGACCAAGGAAGCTCCGCCGACATCTTATTCAAAACTGCCTTCGACAAGCTCGGCTTAGAAGAAAAAGAGCTAAGAGCATACCCGAACAGCCTGTTCGGACTTGGGGATACCCCAGTACAACCACTAGGATACGTATCGTTACATACAACCTTCGGAAAGGGGAACCAATCCAGAACACTTAAGATAGATTATATCGTGGTCGACGTAAGCTCAGCCTACAATGCCTTAATAGGTCGGACAACGTTAAATCAACTCGGAGTGATAGTTTCAACTCCACATCTATGTATGAAATTCTCAACTACAGAAGGAATAGCTACAATAAAAGCAGATCAAAAGATGGCGCGTCGCTGTTATAACGAAAGTCTAAATCTCCGAGGCGAAGGAGGAGAGTTCCACACAATCGAACTCGGCGGAGATCAGAGATGAGAAGAACTCCGCCCACGACCCGAAGGGGAAATAGAAAGAGTCCAGATCGGAGATACCCCGGACAAAACAACTAATATTGGCACGATCCTGAAAAGAGATGCAAAATAATCGCTAATACGGTTTTATGAGATAATGTTGATCTCTTTGCATGGAAAGTTGCCGACATGCCAGGCATAGATCCCGAACTAATGAGTCACAAGCTGGCAGTCTACCCGGGATCCCGGCCGGTACAACAAAGATGAAGAAAACTCGGGCCAGATCGGTCTCAAGCTGTAGAAGAACAAGTACAAGCACTACTAGAGGCAGGGTTCATAAGAGAAGTTAAATACCCACTATGGCTAGCAAACATCGTCTTGGTTAAAAAGTCAAATGGGAAGTGGTGAATGTGCACCGACTACACCGACCTCAACAAAGCCTGCCCAAAAGACCCTTATCCCCTACCAAGCATCGATGCTCTAGTCGATGCCTCATCAGGATATAGGTATCTCTCGTTCATGGACGCATACTCAGGCTACAACCAGATTCTAATGTATCCACCGGATCAAGAAAAGACCTCGTTTCTCACACCAAAAGCAAATTATTGCTATATCGTAATGCCCTTCGGCCTTAAGAATGCGGGAGCCACTTATCAAAGGCTAATGAATAAAGTCTTTTCAAACCACATCGGAAAAATCATGGAGGCCAATGTGGAGGACATGTTGATAAAGACACAAAGTGAAGAAACATTACTAACCGACTTGATTCAAGTGTTCAACACCATACGGAAGCACGACATGCGACTCAACCCGGCTAAATGCACCTTCGCAGTAGAGGCAGGAAAGTTCCTGGGCTTCATGCTCACACAAAGAGGAATCAAGGCAAATCCAGATAAATGACAGGCCATACTTAACATGAAAAGCCTGACCTGCATCAAAGAAGTCCAACAACTCAATGAGAGACTGGCGGCCTTGTCCAGATTCCTAGCAGGGTTAGCAATAAGATCCCTCCCCTTCTACGCTACCTTAAGGAAGGGAAAAAACTTCGAGTGGACAACAGAATGTGAACAAGCTTTCCGAGACTTTAAAGAATTCCTGGGACAACCCCCCATCCTATCTCGACCATGAGAAGGAGAACCACTCATACTATACCTCATCATAGGAAGTCAGGCAATAGCTTCAGCACTAATTAGAGAAGATGAAGGGGGACAACAACCCGTCTATTTCATTAGTAAAGCACTACAGGGGTCAGAGCTGAACTACCAAAAAATAGAGAAGTTCGCCTACGCTTTGATACTCACATCCCGACGACTTCACCCATACTTCCAGGCGCACACCATCAAAGTTCGGACCAACCAGCCCATAAAAGGGATACTGCAGAAAATAGATCTAGCAGGAAGAATCTTACAGTGGGCAATCGAGTTATCCAAGTTCGACCTCCAATACGAAGCGCGGACTGCCATCAAATCACAATACCTGGCTGACTTCATTGCAAAATTCACAGACACCACAGAAATCCCCATAGAGTGGAACATATACGTGGACGGTTCCTCAAATAAAGCCGGAAGTGGTGCAGGTGTGATAATCGAAAGCAACCAAGGAACCCAACTTGAGCTTTCCCTAAAATTTGGGTTCTCGGCCTTAAACAACCAGGCGGAATATGAAGCGTTATTAGCTGGTTTGAAGCTGGCTAGGGAAGTTGGAGCTCAGAAACTCAACATCTATAGTGACTCACAAGTCGTTACCTCGCAAATAACAGGAAGCTACCAAGCCAAAGACCCTACCATGAAAAAATATTTGGATAAAACCAAAGAACAGTTCGGACAACTTGGAGAATATAAGATCTGCCACATACCCCGCGAGCAAAATGCCCGAGCTGACGCACTCTCAAAGCTAGCCAGCACCAAACCAGGGGGCAACAATAGAAGCCTCATCCAAGAAATACTGCAGAACCCATCAATATCTGAAGAAGAAAAAATCCTAGCCATAACAGGTCGGGATCAAGGATGGATGACCCCCATAATTAACTACCTCAAAACAGAAGCGCTTCCCACAGATGAAAGGGAGGCAAAGAGGTTAAAAAGGGAGGCACAGTACTACACTATCATAAACAACATCCTATACAAAAGAGGGATCTCAACACCATTATTAAAATGCGTCCCGACATCCAATACAAAGGAAGTCTTGGAAGAATTACACAGCGGCATTTGTGGCAACCATCTCGGAGCACAAGCTCTTACCAAAAAGTACTCCGGGCAGGATTCTATTGGCCAACTCTACGAAAGGAAGCTATAGAATTTGTAAAGACATGTCCACCATGTCAAAAGCATGCCAACTTTCACATCGCCCCGCCAGAAAAACTCATTAACGTGACCTCACCATGGCCATTTGCAAAATGGGGACTCGATCTTCTCGGACCCTTCCCACAGGGATCGGGACAAGTAAAATTCCTCATAGTAGGAGTAGACTATTTCACGAAATGGATCGAGGCAGAACCCCTAGCCAATGCCATTGCTCAAAGAAGCCGGAAATTCCTATATAGAAACATCGTTACAAGGTTTGGGGTCCCATACTCCATCACCACAGACAATGGCACCCAATTCACAGATGCAGGCTTCAGAAAGTTAGTGGCCAACTTGAATATAAAACACCAGTTCACCTCCGATGAACATCCCCAAGCTAATGGACAAGGCGAAGCGGCCAACAAAGTCATATTGGCCGGGTTAAAGCGTAGACTACAAGAAGCAAAAGGGGCTTGGGCTGAGGAACTTTCACCATTCCGACTAGCATACGGAGTGGAGGCAATGATTCCAATAGAGGTCAAAGAAGGATCTCCCTGAGTAGTCTACTACAATGAGCAAACAAATTCTCAACTCCAAAGAGAAGAGTGGTACGTACTTCCAGAAATCCAAGAAAAAGCTCGGATCAGAGAAGAGGCATTAAAGCGACGAATGGCTTCCAGGTATAATCAAA
>NC_029775.3:93125118-93125510 GCF_000817695.3 Arachis duranensis | reverse complement strand
ATAACATTGGGTTGCCTCCCAACAAGCGCTTCTTTAATGTCATTAGCTTGACAGAGGACTCTCATGGAGCCTCACAGATACTCAGAACCGTGTTGGAACCTCCTAACACCAAACTTAGAGTTTGAATGTGGGGGTTCAACACCAAACTTAGAGTTTGGTTGTGGCCTCCCAACACCAAACTTAGAGTTTGACTGTGGGGGCTCAGTTTGGCTCTGTTTTGAGAGAAGCTCTTCATGCTTCCTCTCCATGAAGACAGAGGGATATCCTTGGGCCTTAAACACCAAGGATTCTTCATCCACTTGAATGATCAACTCTCCTCTATCAACATCAATCACAGCCTTTGCTGTGGCTAGGAAGGGTCTGCCAAGGATGATGGATTCATCCATGCATTT
>NC_029775.3:93121540-93122081 GCF_000817695.3 Arachis duranensis | reverse complement strand
TCTAGCCATCCTGGCGTTAAACGCCCAGAATGGTGCACATTCTGGCGTTTAACGCCCAAAACTCTACCCTTTTGGGCGTTAAACGCCCAACCAGGTACCCTGGCTGGCGTTTAAACGCCAGTCTGTCCTTCTTCACTGGGCGTTTTGAACGCCCAGCTTTTTTTTGTGCAATTCCTCTGCTGTATGTTCTGAATCTTCAATTCTCTGTATTATTGACTTGAAAAGACACAAATTTAAAATATTTTTGGATTTTTAATAATAAGGACAAACCAAAATGCAACAAGAATCAAATAACAATGCATGCAAGACACCAAACTTAGTAGTTTGTATACTACTGACATTAACAAAATGAAAATGCATATGAGACACACAAAACAATCAAGTCAATTGAATTCAAAGATCAGAGCAAGTAAATCATCAAGAACATCTTGAAGATCACTTAGACACATGAATGCATGCAATTGACACCAAACTTATGATGAGACACTAGACTTAAACAAGAAATATTTTTGGATTTTATGATTTTGTAAATTTTTTTTTT
>NC_029775.3:93120278-93121310 GCF_000817695.3 Arachis duranensis | reverse complement strand
TCCAAAACAAGATTGATAAGAAATCAACAAGCTCTTGTGATGATGAGTTGAAACCTCGGTCCAATGAAATTAGACATGGCTTCTCAGCCAGCCAGATTTCAACAAATCATCATGAAACTCTAGAATTCATCTTTAAGAATTTTGAAAAAATAAATACCTAATCTAAGCAACAAGATGAACCGTCAGTTGTCCAGCCTGAACAATCCCCGGAAACGGCGCCAAAAACTTGGTACACGAAATTGTGAACATTACTTTTTCACAACTCTCATAATCCCCGGTAATGGCTCCAAAAATGTGGTAGCTCAATACCATGGCATTACACAACTTCGCACAACTAACCAGCAAGTGCACTGGGTCGTCCAAGTAATAAACCTTACGCGAGTAAGGGTCGATCCCACGGAGATTGTTAGTATGAAGCAAGCTATGGTCATCTTGTAAATCTTAGTCAGGCAAACTCAAATGGTAATGATGATGAACGAAAATAACACAAAGGTAAAGATAGAGATACTTATGTAATTCATTGGTAGGAACTTCAGATAAGCGCATGAAGATGCCTTCCCTTCCGTCTCTCTGCTTTCCTACTGTCTTCATCCAATCCTTCTTACTCATTTCCATGGCAAGCTTAAGCAAGGGTTTCACCGTTGTCAGTGGCTACCTCCCATCCTCTCAGTGAAAGCGATTGCATATGCTCTGTCACAGCACGCGAAATTCAGCTGTCGGTTCTCGGTCAGGCCAGAATAGAATCCAATGATTCTTTTGCGTCTGTCACTAACGCCCCGCCTGCTAGGAGTTTGAAGCACGTCACAGTCATTCAATCATTGAATCCTACTCAGAATACCACAGACAAGGTTAGACCTTCCGGATTCTCTTAAATGCCGCCATCAGTTCTTGCCTATACCACGAAGACTCTGATCTCACGGAATGGTTGGCTTGTTTGTCAGAAGAGCACTCGGTTGTCAGGCGATCAACCATGCATCGTGCAATCAGGAATCCAAGAGATATTCACTAGAGCCTCTTATGCTTGTAGAACAA
>NC_029775.3:93101229-93119880 GCF_000817695.3 Arachis duranensis | reverse complement strand
TTTGAACGCCGGTTTGGGCCATCAAATCTTGGGCAAAGTATGGACTATCATATATTGCTGGAAAGCCCAGGATGTCTACTTTCCAACGCCGTTGAGAGCGCGCCAATTGGGCTTCTGTAGCTCCAGAAAATCCACTTCGAGTGCAGGGAGGTCAGAATCCAATAGCATCTGCAGTCCTTTTTAGTCTCTGAATCAGATTTTTGCTCAGGTCCCTCAATTTCAGCCAGAAAATACCTGAAATCACAGAAAAACACACAAACTCATAGTAAAGTCCAGAAAAGTGAATTTTAACTAAAAACTAATAAAAATATACTAAAAACTAACTATATCATACCAAAAACATACTAAAAACAATGCCAAAAAGTATACAAATTATCCGCTCATCAAAAAGCTCGACCTACTTCCAGAAATCCAAGAAAGAGCTCGGATCAGAGAAGAGGCATTAAAGCGACGAATGACTTCCAGGTATAATCAGAGGGTAGTGCCAAGAGATTTTGCAGAGAACGATCTCATCTTAATCCGAAATGATATTGGAACAACTCGACCTGGAGAAGGAAAGCTGGCAGCTAATTGGAAAGGACCCTACCGAGTCACAGAAGTACTTGGGAAGGGCTACTATAGACTGTCCTAACTCGAGGGACGAGAACTCCCCAGATCATGGCACGCCTGTAATCTGAGAAGGTAATATAGTTAGATAAAAGTCTCATCACAAGACGCACTCTTTTTCCTGAAAAGATTTTTTAATGAGACATCAAGATTGAGATTTAATCTGACTTAAGGGTATAAAAAACTCCAGCCTGTATATATTTTCATTTTCTTTAAATAAAAAATACATTTCAGATATTCTACAAGTGCTCAAGACGCATTAATCTGAAGCATTCATTGACCGATTATAAAGCAACAGATCGAACAAGAAGTGAAGAACAGATTCACTATACGATCTTGATAGGAATAATCGACCAACAAAGGTGAAAACATGATTCACCTAAAGGTCGATTAAACTAGGATAGAAACCATGATCTACAAATCGGCAAAAGATGAACACAGAATAATGCAAGAAGTTATCGAAAGTGATCCCGAAAAAAGAACCTGACGAGGTCTTATGGATTGCTATATAATAACTTAAAAAAGACTGGCCGAATATTAAAAAATTGGATCAAACCAGTCCAAGTTATCAGCAAAACCCTGGAAAGAGGTCTGGCCAACCCTATTAAAGAGGAATTGCTATAACTTAGAAGAGATCGACTTAACGAAGTCAGTTTCCTACAAAACAAGTTGTAAAAGTAATCCCTGAAAGAGACCTAACAAAGGTCCAAGAAAGAGGATTACAAAAACAACTTAGAAGAGATCGACCTAACGAAGTCGATTTCCTACAAAACAAGTTATAAAAGTAATCCCTGAAAGAGACCTAACAAAGGTCCAAGAAAGAGGATTACAAAAACAACTTAGAAGAGATCGACCTAACGAAGTCGGTTTCCTACAAAATAAGTTGTAAAAGTAATCCCTGAAAGAGACCTACCAAAGGTCCAAGAAAGAGGATTACAAAAACAACTTAGAAGAGATCGACCTAACGAAGTCGGTCTCCTACAAGGATAAGTTATAAAAGTAATCCCTTAAAGAGACCTGGCAAAGGCCCAGAAAAGAGGATTACAAAAATAACTTAGAAGGGGACCAATATAAAAGAAATCGGTTATAAGGCGCTAAAAATACAAAACAAAAGTAAGGAAACCGAAAAACAAGTTGGACCCCCCACAAGCCACGACCTCAAAAAGATCCAAGCTACAAACAAAAAGTACAAAAGCAATCTAAAGAGGCCAAGCAGCAAGATTCCGACAGACACCCTGCTAGAGCACAATGGAAGCATAGTATGATAAAGCCTCAAAAAGTCCACCAAAATCAACCTCAGAGAAACCATTTTGTTTTCAAAATAAGTTGCTAAAAACAGCAACTAGAGTATCAACAGTCAATAAAACATCCTTCACAAAAACAAGTTCAAAAGCCCACAAATCAGGCTATTTACACAAATATTCAGAAAAAAGATCAGCTAAGATTAGGAGCCTTCCCGGCAGCATCAGTACGGGGAGAAGGAGGGCGAGTCTGAAGGGGAACAGCATCTACGGTTCCATCATCCCGGTTCAGAATCTGGCAATCCGGATCAGATGTAACGGGAGGAACAGAAGAGGTCGACACCTTAAGAGAAGGCATTGGGGGAGGATCAGTCTCATCATCATCCTGGTCATCAGGGACAATCTTACATCCCTCACGACATTGTCCAGGCTGATGAGAGTCAAGTCGGCATCAGGAGCAACAACCCGGAACTGCTCCATCAGGTTCTCGAAGGCGGCAGTTACGCTACCCACAAGGTGACCCTGAAGCTCACCATAATTAACCCGAGCAGTTTCCAAATCCTCCCGAAGATGCATCAATTCCCTATAAGCCGAGACATAGCTATCCTTATGTTTCAGTGCCATGTCCTCGGCCAGCTTCAAAGAAGCAGCCAAGGCAATAGAACTGGCCTTCTCACCCTCCAGCTCCTTCTTCACCTTCGCCAACTTCACCTCCAACTCCTCCTTCAGACCCTTGATCGATCAAATTCTGACTTGGCCTCTTCCATAAAGGATTTTGTGGCATGAATCGGAATCCCCTGAACTATTCGGAATATAGCCGCACCCATATGAGCCATCTTCACACTACTTTTGGTGATAAAATCCAGATGCTGAAAAAGAGAAATGTCGTCCATAGAAAGCCCACCATAGAGGGCAATTTGCTGGTCAACAAACTCAATAGCATCAAAATCCGGGGCATCCAGGTTGAAGGGCTCGGATGTCTTTTGCTTTTTTAAGGGAGGGACACCAGAAGCAACGGCAGAAGTCTGAGGAGGATCGACCTGATGAAGCCGAGGAGTAGGAATCATTTTCCTTGGCCTAAGGGAACTCGGCACAGGAGGCTTCACTCAGACCTGTGACGATCCCTCACCGGCCACCTTGACCGGAATGTTCAGAGCCGCAGTTGCCTTCTTTGCCCTTTTGAAGGCCTTCATGGAGTCACTATTCTTTGAGATCTCTGCAAATACAAAATCAGCCACAACAAAGAATTACAAATCCGATAAGAGGAAGAAAAAGGAAACAAGTATGGAAACAAGTCAGACAAATACCCAAAACAACCCGAACCAAGGACGGGTCATTCAAAAATCTTTTTGTATCAAGATAGGGTGGTTTCCCCCAGAGATCCTCAAGAACAACTACAAAAGCGCGCTCGACATCATCAAGCATCTCCCAAGTATAGCGAGACACTCTTACATCCTTCTGCCACTCTAGAGAGAAAGAGGGCTCATCATTTTCATCAAGAAAAAAGGGGCGGGCCCCCTCAATAGCACGAACCTTAAAAAAGTAGTTCTTGAAGTCCTTAAAAGACTCGTCATACATAGCAAAAACCTTATGGCCCTGGGCAGACCTGAAGGAAACCCAGGAAGCTTTCTTTTTCGAAGAATTGCCAGGCTTGGCGGAAACAAACAAGTAAAGGAAAAGAGTTTGAGAGGGTGTTACATTTAATTCTCAGCAGAGAAGCTGAAAAATTTTAATAAAACCCCATGAATTTGGGTGAAGTTGGGATGGAGCAATGTTACACGACCACAACAGGTCGGTCTCAAAAGTAGTAAAAGGAAAGGAAACATTCAACTGACTGAAGAAGTATTCATAAGCATAAAAGAAGGGACGCTCTCCCTCAACAGAAGTCGGAAAGCAGACTCTCTCATCAGAATCAGGAGCAACAAGCTCGTAATCCTCCTCACGGGCATTGTTACCACAAATCCTATAGCGCTTCCTCAGTTCTGTGCAAAACTCAGCATCCACAACAGAAACACACAACAAAACAAGGGAGTCTAGCTAATCAGACATCCCCTCGGGAACTCTGGAAGACATCTTTACAATGTTATTGTGAGAAGACATGAGGCCAACTAATCCTACAAGTAAGAAAAGAAGATGGGGTTACTAAAAACATCTCGGACAAGGGAGAAAACAACTTAATACGATACAGGCGAAACAAATAGAAAAGGAAAACCCCAAGACTCAAACCAAAAGTCTTGGGGCATCCTATGGAGGCAATAATCAAGTAAGGTTTCTAGGAAAATCTACAGCTCCTACCCCAGCATTTCTCAAGCAAGAAAAAGACTTCAAATAAGCAAACATTTTCAGAAAGCATAAGCCATTACAGTCTACCAAGCAAAAAGCATTCCCGAACATCAAGCACGCCAAGCAGAGACCATTAAAGATGCAACCTTTTTTCAAGATCAAACAAAAGCAACCTTCAAATAAAATAAGGAATAGACGCGGACAGAAGTATCAGAACAGAAATAACAAAGAACATGCAAAGCCCTAAGAGCATCAAGCAAAAGCAAAAGGATCATGCAGAAGATAGAGAAAACTCCCAGAAAGTACATTTCAACAAATCTAGGGTACAACGGAAACAGAAAGACCCAAACTTTCTCAAAAAAGGGAGGATCTGAATCAAAACCTCATCACAAAACCAAAAACAAAGAAAAATCACGAAATGGGACTAACCTGGAGACGAAAGAAGCTTCAAAGAACAATAAATGGAGGTGCAGAAGTGAAAGTTCCCCCAAAAAATGCCAAGCGACGCCGCGAACGCCAGGAAGCAGAAGTACAAGCGAAAGACTGAGAGCAAAGAGGGAAGAGGAAAAAAGTTGCGAAGAAGTTACAAGGAAAATAAAGAAGAGAAACCGTTTTCTGGGTTTTCAAAATCAAAAGTAAAAGAGCTTAGGGGAAACGGGGCAATTAATGCTCAAAGTTAAAGAAGGCATTAAACCCTCGTACGTTCCCAAAAAAGCGCCGATATAAAAGCGCGCGTCTTTTAGAGGAAACGTTCTACATTCAAAGCTGCTACAAAAGAATCAATGAAATGCTTGAGTTCGGCTTCACCAAAGAAGGACCGAAGTCAAAGACTCGACCACAAAAAAGAAGACCGAGCTCAAGCAGGGGCACTGTTCACATCCTGGGTCGAACTGTCCGACCCGGGATGATTCGACGGATAAAGCGACCGACCTCTTCAGGTCAGGACAACCCGACCTCTTCTCAAAGAGCTCGGCCAAGTCGACAGGAAAGCCCAAATAAGGGCCCAAGTAGAGGAACACGCCCCAAATCTTAAAAAGACTGGCCGACACTAAAAAATCGGACCAAGTCAACCCAAGTTATCAGCAAATCCCTGGAAAGAGGTCTGGCCAACCCTATTAAAGAGGAATTGCTATAACTTAGAAGAGATTAACCTAACGAAGTCGGTCTCCTACAAGACAAGTTATAAAAGTAATCCCTAAAAGAGACCTGACAAAGGTCCAAGAAAGAGGATTACCAAAATAACTTAGAAGAGATCGACCTAACGAAGTCGGTTTCTTACAAGACAAGTTATAAAAGTAATCCCTGAAAGAGACCTGACAAAGGTCCAAGAAAGAGGATTACAAAAATAACTTAGAAGAGATCGACCTAACGAAGTCGGTCTCCTACAAGACAAGTTATAAAAGTAATCCCTGAAAGAGATCTGACAAAGGTCTAAGAAAGAGGATTACAAAAATAACTTAGAAGAGATCGACCTAACAAAGTTGGTCTCCTACAAGACAAGTTATAAAAGTAATACCTGAAAGAGACCTGACAAAGGTCCAAGAAAGATGATTACAAAAATAACTTAGAAGAGATTGACCTAACGAAGTCGGTCTCCTACAATACAAGTTATAAAAGTAATCCCTGAAAGAAACCTGACAAAAGTCCAAGAAAGATGATTACAAAAATAACTTAGAAGGGGACCAACACAAAGAAATCGGTTATGGGGCGCTAAAAATACAAGCAAAAGCGAGAAAACCGAGAAACAAGTCGGACCCATATAGTCACGGCCTCAAAGGATCCAAGTTACAAACAATAAGTACAAAAGCAATCCAAAGAGGTCAAGCAGCAAGATTCCAACACTCTCAGAAACTAGAAGAGATACCATGTTAAAGTGCAATAAAAGCATAGTATAATAAAGCTTCAAGAGGCCACCAAAATCTACCTCAGAAAGCTACTTTTGTTTTTCAAAGTAAAAGTTGCCAGGCAGGCAACTAAAAAGCGTCAGCAGTTAAACAAAATAATAAAATAGTTCAAAAGCCCACAAACCGGGCTATTTACACAAATACTTAAAAATAAGATCAGCAAAGATCGGGAGCCTTCCCGGCAGCATCAGTACGGGAAGAAGGAGGGCGAGTCTGAATAGGCACAGCATCTACAGTTCCATCATCCCGGTTCAGAATCTGACAATCCGGATCAAACATAACTAGAGGAACCAAGGAGGTCGACACCTTGATAGAAGGCACTGGGGGAGGTTCAACATCATCATCATCCTGGTCATCAGGGACAATCTTACCATCCCTCACAATATTGTTCAGGCTGAAGAGAGTAAGATCGGCCTCAGGAGCAATAACCCAAACCTGTTCTTTCAGGTTCTCATAGGCAGCAGTTACACTGCCAACAAGATGACCCTGGAGCTTGGAGTAATCAGCTCAGACGTTCTCCAACTCCTCCTTCAGACGCATTCCCTCCCGATAAGATGTGACATAGCTATCCTTATGCCTCAGTGCCGTGTCTTCAGCCAGCCTCACAGAGGCAGCCAAAGAGAGGGAACTCGCCTTTTCATTCTCTAGATCTTTTTCCAACTTGGCCACCTTCACTTCAAGCTCTTCTTTCAAGCCTTTTATCCGATTAAACTCCCATTTGGCCTCCTCCATAAAAGCTTTGGTGGCATGGAGAGGAAGACTTTGAGCAGTTCGATACAGGGCCGCTCCCATGTGTGCCATCTTGATACTACTTTGAGTTATATAATCAAAATGATGAAGAAGTGACACGTCATCCATAGGGAGGACACCATAAGGACCGATTTGTTGATCTACAAACTCGACCGCATCAAAGTCAGGAGCATCAAGGTTGAAAGGCTTAATTGTTTTTTGCTTCTTGCTAGGAGGAGCACCAGAAGCAGCGGCAGAAGTCTGTGGAGGATCGACCAGACGAACCCGAGGAATAGGAATTGCTTTCCTCGGCCCGGGAGAACTCGGCACAGGAGGTTTCACTGGAACCTGAGAAGATACCTCTCTGGCCACCTTGGCCAAGATGTTCAGAGCAGTAGTTGCCTTCTTTGCCTTTTTGAAGGCCTTCATGGAGTCATTGTTTTTTGACATCTCTGCAAATACAGAATCAGCCATAGTAAAGGGTTACAATCACGAGAAGAGGAAGCAAAACTAAGAAAACAAGTGCAGAAACAAGTCAGACAAGTACCCAAAATAGTCTGAACCAAGGACGGGTAATTCAAAAACCTTTTTGTATCAAGATGGGGTGGTTCCCCCCATAAATCCTCAAGAACAATAACAAAAGAATGCTCAACCTCGTCAAACATCTCCCATGTATACCGAGACACTCTCACATCCTTCTGCCACTCTAGAGGGAAAGAAGGCTCATCATTTTCATCAAGAAAAAAGGGGCGGGCCCCCTCGACAGCACGAACTCTAAAGAAGTAATTCTTAAAATCCTTAAAGGACTCGTCATACATGGCGAAAACTTTATGGCCCTGGGCAGACCTGAAAGAAACCCAGGAAGCTTTCTTTTTGGAAGAACTAATAGGCTTGGCAGAAACAAACAGATAAAGGAAAAGAGTCTGAGAAGGTGTTACGCCTAACTCTTGGCAAAGTAGCTGAAAGATCTTGACAAAACCCCAGGAATTCGGGTGAAGCTGGGATGGGGCAATGTTACACGACCACAACAAGTCGGTCTCGAAAGCAGTAAAAGAAAAAGTAATGTCCAACTGACTGAAAAAATATTCATAGGCATAGAAGAAGGGACGCTCTCCCTCGATGGAGGTAGGAAAACAAACCCTTTCATCAGAATAAGGAGCGACAAGCTCATAATCCCTCTCCCGGACACTATTATCACAGATCCTATGACGCTTCCTCATCTCTACACAAAATTCAGCATCCACAACAGAGAAACACATCAAGACAAGGGAGTCCAGCCAATCGGACATCCCCTCGGGAATTCTGGAAGACATCTCTACAATGTTATTGCGAGAAGACATGAGGCCAACTAATCCTACAATAAGAAAAGAAGATGGGATTAATAAAAACATCTCGGACGAAGGACAAAACAACTCGATTAATACGACCCAGGCGAACAAACAGAAAAGGAAAACCCCAAGACTCAAACCAAAGTCCTGGGGCATCCTTTGGAGGCAGTAACAAAGCAAGGTTTTCAGGAAAAATCTACAGCTCACATCACAGCATCTCTTAAACAAGAAAAGAAGACTTCAAACAAACAAAGCATTTCGAAAAAGGAAAGTAGAAACACAAAAATCATCAAAGCCACTATCTTTCTACAGTCTACCAGCAAAGAGCATTGTCAACAACACCAAGCAGAAAATCATAAAAAACACAACCTTTTGCATACTCAAGCAAAAACCCTAAAAAGTATCAAGAGGAAGTCAAGAAAATGCACTCCAAGCAAAAAGCAAACTATAGGTATCATTATCTCCCACAAAGGTACAACAACAAGGATCTTTTGAAATTAAGGAGCAAGAAGACAGTTTTTCCAAAAATAAAAGCCAGAAGCAACAATAGAACATGCAAACCCCTGGGAAACCGCAAAGAAGAAACACCAGGAATACGTGAAGAAGAAAAAACACATTACAGTGACAAGAAAACACAAGATCATAAGAAAGGTTCAAACTTTTTCGACATTCAAGCAAATATCAACAAATTATCAGAGAATTAAAGACAAAGCAAAACGAAAAGAAAATGGAACCAACCTGGAAAAAAGCAGGAAGCTTCAGAAAAGTTGGAGATGGAGAGACGAAATCACCGATCACTGAACGACGCCACAACGCAAGAAAAGGAAAATGTGGGCGAAAGACAGAGAGCGAGAGAATGAAGGGAGAAGTTACGAAGAGGAGCGAAGAAGGGAAACCGTTTTCTGATTGCAAATTCAAAATAAAAGGCCACAAGGAAAAACGGGGCAATTAATACCAATTAATGAAGGTATTAAACCCTCACACGTTCTCAAAGCGCTGATATAAAAGCACGCGCTTTTAGAGAAAATCATTCCACATTCAAAAAGCTTCTACAAAGGAATCGACAAAATGCTTGAGTTCAGCTTCACTAGAGAATGACCGAAGTCAAGGACTCGACCTCAAAAAAAGAAGACCGAGCTCAAGCAGGGGCACTGTTCATATCCTGGGTCGAGCTGTCCGAGCTGGGATGTTCAGTAGCAAAGCGACTGACCTCTTTAGGTCAAGCGGACCGACTTCTTCGTAAAGAACTCGGCCAAATCAACAGAAAAGCCCAAAGAAGGGCCCAACTCAAGGAATACGACCCCGATCCAAAGGCAGCCCAAGCCTATAGAGACAAGGGCGGTTCCATGGAAGATAAGCTGACCTCAACAAGAGATAAGATAAGATAAGATAACTAACTTATCTTATCCACAGAAGGTCACATCTCACCATTATAAATACACTGGAGCACCCAGGTATAACTCATACTCTGATTCTACTCAATACATGTTTAATACCCTTGCTAACTTAAGCATCAGAGTCCCTTGCAGGTACCCCCCAATCTCTGGGGACAAAGGATCAACATCATCACCAAGTTCATCAAGTCGGACACAACAACTCCGACCAGTACAGAAGATCTCGTCCGAGATCGACCTACAGTTTCAGGTAACCCTCGGAACAGTTACTTTATGTGTCTTGGCCGTGGCCCTAAGCACTTTGTTTTCCAATATTACCACTGGATACATAAATGCCACAGACACATAACTGGGTGAACCTTTTCAGATTGTGACTCAGCTTTGCTAAAGTCCCCAGTTAGAGGTGTCCAGAGCTCTTAAGCACACTCTTTTTTCTTTGGATCACGACTTTAACCACTCAGTCTCAAGCTTTTCACTTGGACCTTCATGCCACAAGCACATGGTTAGGGACAGCTTGATTTAGCCGCTTATGCCTGGATTTTATTTCCTGGGCTCTCATATCCATTAATGCTCAAAGCCTTGAATCCTTTTTACTCTTGCCTTTTGGTTTAAAGGGCTATTGGCTTTTTCTTCTTGCTTTTTCTTTTTTTTTCTTTTTCATTTTTGCCACCTTTTTTTTTTTACTATTTTTTCTTGCTTTAAGAATCAATTTCATGATTTTTCATATTATCAATAACATTTCTCTTTGTTCATCATTCTTTCAAGAGCCAACAATTTTAACATTCATAAACTTTACTATAAAAAATATGCACTGTTCAAGCATTCTTTCAGAAAACAAAAAGTATTGCCACCACATCAAAATAATTAAACTAATTTCAAGATAAAATTTGAAATTCAAGTTCTTCTTGTTCTTTTGTGATTAGGCACATTTTTCATTTAAGAGATGTGATGGATTCATGGAATTATTCATAACTTTAAGACATAGACACTAGACACTAATGATCATGTAATGAAGACACAAACATAGATAAAGCATCAAGCATAGAAATAAAAAAACAGAAAAATAAGAACAAGAAAATTAAGGAACGGGTCCACCTTAGTGATGGCGGCTAGTTCTCCTTCTTGAAGATCCTATGGAGTGCTTGAGCTCCTCAATGTCTCTTCCTTGCCTTTGTTGCTCTTCCTTCATGGCTCCTTGATGTACAGCCAAATTCTCTACTACTGAGCTATGGACCCTTGAAATGAATCTCTCCATCTCCCATGACTCGGAAGTGGAAGCTTTTGCCTTCCCTTTCCTCTTTCTAGAGGTTTCTCTGGCCTTAGGTGCCATAAATGGTTATGGAAAAATAAAAAGCAATGCTTTTACCACACTAAACTTAAAAGGTTTGCTCATCCTCGAGCAAAAGAAGAAAGAAAGATGGGGAAGAAGAAGAAAATAGAGGAGATGGAGGGAGAGATAGGTTTGGCCAAGGGGGTAGGAAAGTGTTTATGATGTGTGAAAATGAAGGAGTAAAGAGGGATATTTATAGGGAANNGAGTGGCCGAATGGAATTGGGTGAATTTGGGAGGGAAAAGTGTTTGAATTTGAAAGTGAGGTAGGTGGGGTTTTTGGGGAAGAGATATGGAGGTAATTGGTGAAGGGAATATAGGGAAGAAGATAGGATTTGATAGGTGAGTGGTATTTTGGGTAGAGTGTTATAGAGATATGTGAGGGGGGGAGAGAGAGAGAGGTGGGGTAGGTAGAGATCCTGTGGGGTCTACAGATCCTTAGGGGTCAAGGATTTCTCATCCCTGCTCCTTTTAGGCATGCAAAACGCCCTTATTGTGCACTCCTGGCGTTTAACGCCAGACTACTACTTGTTTCTGGCGTTAAACGCCAGCTTTTATATCTTTCCTGGCGTTCAACGCCAAGCTGTTGCTTATTTCTGGAGTTTAATGCCAACTTGGTGCTCTGTTCTGGCATTAAATGCCAGTCTGGTGCCCATTTTTGGCGTTAAACGCCCAGAATGGTGCCAGACTGGGCGTTTAACGCCCATTCTACTACTTTTACTGGTGTTTAAATGCCAGTAAGTTTTTCCTCCAGGGTGTGCTATTTTTAATGCTATTTTTGATTTTGCTTTGATTTTTGCAGTTGTTTTTGTGACTCTACATGATCATCAACCTAAAGAAAACATGAAATAACATAGATAAATAAAACTTGGGTTGCCTTCCAACAAGTACTTCTTTAATGTCAATAACTTGACAGTGGGCTCTCATGGAGCCTCACAGATATTCAGAGCATGTTTGGGGCCTCTCAACACCAAACTTAGAGTTTGGTTGTGGCCTCCCAACACCAAACTTAGAGTTTAGTTGTGGCCTCCCAACATCAAACTTAGAGTTTGAATGTGGGGGCTTTGTTTGACTCTGTATTAAGAGAAGCTTTTCATGCTTCCTCTCCATGTGTACAGAAAAAGAACCTTGAGTCTTGAATACAAGGTAGTCCTCATTCAATTGAAGGACCAACTCTCCGCTGTCAACATCAATCACAGCTTTTGCTGTGGCTAGGAAAGGTCTGCCAAGGATGATGGATTCATCCTCATCTTTCCAGTGTCTAGGATTATGAAATCAGCAGGGATGTAAAGGCCTTCAACCTTCACTAGCACGTCCTCTACTAGTCCATAAGCTTTTTTTATTGATTTATCTGCTATCTCTAGTGAGATTCTTGTAGCTTGAACCTCAAAGATTCCCAGTTTCTCTATGAGAGAGAGTGGCATGAGGTTTATGCCTGACCCTAGGTCACACAGAGCCTTCTCTAAGGTCATAGTGCCTATGGTACAAGGTATTAAGAACCTTCCGGGATCTTCTTTCTTTTGAGATAACGTTTGCCTAATCAAGTTATTCAGTTCATTGGTGAGCAAAGGAGGTTCATCCTCCCAAGTCTCATTACCAAATAACTTGGCATTCAGCTTCATGATTGCTCTGAGGTACTTAGCAACTTGCTCTTCAGTAATATCTTCATCCTCTTCAGAGGAGGAACAGTCATCAAAGCTCATGAATTGGCAGAAGTAGGTTTAATGAAAAATCTATGGTCTCTAGACGAGCCTTAGATTCCTTAGGTTACTCAATTGGGAACTCCTTTTTTGTCCAGAGGACGTCCCATGAGGTCTTCCTCACTGGGATTCACATCCTCCTCCTCCTTTCTAGGTTCGGCCACACCAAGTAAGGTTATGGCCTTGCACTCTCTTTTTGGATTCTCTTCTGTATTGCTTGGAGAGTACTAGGAGGAGTTTCAGTGACTCTTTTACTCAGCTGGCCCACTTGTGCCTCCAAATTTCTAATGGAGGACCTTGTTTCATTCATAAAACTTAGCGTGACCTTAGATAGATCAGAGACTATGTTTGCTAAGCTAGATGGGTTATGCTCAGAATTCTCTGTCTGTTGCTGAGAGGATGATGGAAAAAGCTTGCCATTGCTAAACCTATTTCTTCCACCTTAAAGCCTTGTTGAGGCTTTTGTTGATCCTTCCATGAGAAATTTGGATAATTTTTCCATGAAGGATTATAGGTGTTTCCATAGGCTTCACCCATGTAATTCACCTTTGCAATTGTAGGGTTCTCAGGATCATAAGCTTCTTTTTCAGAAGATGCTTCTTTAGTACTATTGGATGCATTTTGCAATCCATTCAGACTCTGAGAAATCATATTGACTTTCTTCCTCTGAGGCGTCCCATTACTCACAGGATTCCTTTCAGAGGTGTACATGAACTAGTTATTTGCAACTATTTCATTGAGTTCCGAGCTTCTGCGGGCATTTTCTTCAGGTGAATAGATCCACCTGCAGAATGGTCCAATGACATCTTAGACAATTCAGACAGACCATCATAGAATATATCCAGGATGGTCCATTCTGAGAGCATGTCAGAAGGACACTTTTTGGTCAGTTGCTTGTATCTTTCCCAAGCTTCATAGAGGGACTCACCTTCTTTCTGCCTGAAGGTTTGAACATCCACTCTAAGCTTGCTCAGCTTTTGAGGAGGAAAGAATTTGGCTAAGAAAGCGGTGACCAGCTTATCCCAAGAGTTCAGGCTATCTCTAGGTTGAGAGTCCAACCATATTCTAGCTCTGTCTCTTACAGCAAAAGGGAAAAGCATAAGCTTGTAGACCTCGGGATCAACTCTATTGGTCTTAACAGTATCACAGATCTGCAAGAATTCAGTTAAGAACTGAAAAGGATCTTCTGATGGAAGTCCATAAAACTTGTAATTCTGTTGTATCAGAGAAACTAATTGAGGATTTAGCTCAAAGTTGTTTGCTCCAATGGCAGGGATTGAGATGCTTCTTCCATGGAAGTTGGAATTTGGTGCACTGAAGTCACCAAGCATCTAGCTTGCATTGTTGTTGGGTTCGACCATTACTTCTTTTTCGAGATTCTCTGTAAGGTTTTCTCTGGATTGTTGTGCTTTAGCTTCTCTTAACTTCTTCTTCAGAGTCCTTTCAGGTTCAGGGTCAGCTTCAACAAGAATGTCCTTATCCTTGCTCCTGCTCATATGAAAAAGAAGAGGACAGAAAAGGAAGAGGAATCCTCTATGTCATAGTATAGAGATTCCTTTATGTGAGTAGAAGAGAAGAAGAATAAGAATGAAGAAGGAAGAAGAAGAATTCGAACACAGAGAGAGGAGAGAGGATTCGAATTATAAGAAGAAGAAAAGAGTGTTAGTGATTAAATAAATAAATAGAAGAAGATGAGAGAGAGAGAGTTTTCAAAAATAATTAAAAGGAAAATATTTTTGTTTTTATTTTAAAATTTAGTTAGAATTCAAAAATTAAGAGAAGAAATAAAATTAAAATTAAAACAATTAGTTAAATAAAAAGAATTTTGAAAAAGAAGTTAATGATTTTCGAAAATTAGAGAGAGAAAAGTAGTTAGGTGGTTTTGAAAAAGATAAGAATTTTAAAATCAAACAAAAAGTTAAGTAGTTAATTGAAAAAGATTTGAAAATCAATTTTGGAAAGATAAGAAGTTAGAAAAGATTTTGAAATTGATTTTGAAAAAGATATGATTTGAAAAAGATATGTTTGAAAAGATATGATTGAAAAGATATGATTAAAAAGATATGATTGAAATTTATTTTGAAAAAGATTTGAAAAAGAAATTTAGAAAGATTTGATTTTGAAAATTAAAGTTAATGACTTGACTAACAATAAACTAAAAGATATGATTCTAGAATTTAAAGGTTGAACCTTTCTTAACAAGAAAGTAACAAACTTGAAATTTTTGAATCAATCACATTAATTGTTAGTAAAGTTTTTGAAAATTTGAAATGAAATTAAGAAAAAGATTTTGAAAAACAATTTTTAAAATTTTTGAAAAACAAAGGAAAAAAATGAAAAAGATTTGATTTTGATAAAGATTTTGAAAAGATAAATTTTTGAAATTGAAATCTTGACTTGACTAACAAGAAACAACTTATTTTAAAAAAATTTGACTAAGTCAACCCAAAGATTTCAAAATTTATGAGAGAAATAAGGGAATGATATTTTTTTATTTTTTTGAATTTTTAATGAGGAGAGAGAAAAACACAAAAATGACTCAAAACATGAAAATTTTGGATTAAAACAAAAGATGCATACAAGAACACTATGAATGTCAAGATGAATACCAAGAACACTTTGAAGATCATCATGAACATCAAGAACTTATTTTTGAAAAATTTTCAAGAAAGGAAAAACATGTAAGACACCAAACTTAGAGATTTTTCATGTTTAGACACTATGAATTCAAAAATGCATATGAAAAACAACAAAAGACACAAAATAAGAAAATATGAAGATCAAACAAGGAGACTCATTACGAACAACTTGAAGATCATGAAGAATGCAATGCATGAATTTTCGAAAAAAATTTGAAAAATTAAAATATGCAATTGACACTAAACTTAAAAATTGACACTAGACTCAAACAAGAAACACAAAATCTTTTTTTTTTGGTTTTTATGATTTTATAAAAAAGATTTTGGATTTCTCGAAAATTATTTTTAGAAAGACGAAAAAGAAGAAAAATTTTGAAATATTTTTGAAAACTTTTTGAAAATAAAATAACTGTTAAAACAAGAAGAAAATTACCTAATCTGAACAACAAGATGAACCGTCAGTTGTCCAAACTTGAACAATCCCTGGCAACGGCGCCAAAAACTTGGTGTACGAAATTGTGATCTCAATGGCGCCAAAAACTTGGTACGCACAATTGTAATCTCAACTCTTTTTCACAACTTCTCACAACTAACCAGCAAGTGCAATGGGTCATCCAAGTAATAAACCTTACGTGAGTAAGGGTCGATCCCACGGAGATTGTCGGCTTGAAGCAAGCTATGGTCATCTTGTAAATCTCACTCAGGCAGATTCAAATGGTTATGGAGATTTGATAATTAAAAGATAAATAAACATAAAATAAGATAGAGATACTTATGTAATTCATTGGTGGGAATTTCAGATAAGCATATGGAAATGCGTTATTCCTTCTGAATCTCTGCTTTTCTACTGCCTTCATCCAATCCTTCATACTCCTTTCTATGGCAAGCTGTATGTTGGGGGATCACCGTTGTCAATGGCTACCATCCGTTCTCTCAGTGAAAATGGTCCAAATACGCTGTCACCGCACAGATAATCATCTGTCGGTTCTCACTCATGTTGGAATAGGATCCAGTGACCCTTTTGCATCTGTCACTACGCCCAACACCTGTGAGTTTGAAGCTCGTCATAGTCATCCCATCCCAGATCCTACTCAAAATACCACAGACAAGATTTAGACTTTACGGATCTCAAGAATGCTGCCAATTGATTCTAGCTTATACCACAAAGACTCTGATCATGAACCAGAAGGCTAAGAGATATGCATTCAAGCTTGTTTGCATGTAAACGGGAGTGTTTGTCAGGCACGCGTTCATAAGTGAGAATGGTGATGAGTGTCACATAATCAGCACATTCATCATGTTCTTGAGTGCGAATGGATATCTTAGAACAGGAATAAGCATGAATTGAATAGAAAATAGTAGTAATTACATTAATACTCAAGGAACAGCAGAGCTCCACACCTTAATCTATGGTGTGTAGAAACTCCACCGTTGAAAATACATAAGTGATGATGGTCCAGGAATGGTCGTGAGGCCAGCCCCCAATGTCTAAGATAGCATAAAACTGATCAAAGATCCCAGCATTCGTTCAAATACAATAGTAAAAAGTCCTATTTATACTAGATTAGTTACTAGGGTTTACAGAAATAAGTAAATGATGCAGAAATCCACTTCCGGGTGCACTTGATGTGTGCTTGGGCTGAGCATTGAAACTTTCATATGTAGAGACTTCTCTTGGAGTTAAACGCCAGTTTGCAGCCTGTTTTGGGCGTTTAACTCTAGCTTGTAACCTGTTTCTGGCGTTTAACGCCAGAATAGGGCAGGGAGTTGGCGTTTGAACGCCAATTGTGTCGTCAAAACTCGAGAAAAGTATAAACTATTATATATTGCTGGAAAGCTCTAGATGTCTACTTTCTAACGTAATTAAGAGAGCGCAGTTTGGGTTTATGTAGCTCGAAAAAATCTATTTCGAGTGTAGGGAGGTCAGAATCCAACAGCATCAGCAGTCCTTTTTTAGCCTCTGAATCAGATTTTTGCTCAGGTCCCTCAATTTCAGGCAGAAAATACATGAAATCACAGAAAAACACACAAACTCATAATAAAGTGCAGAAATGTGAATTTTGCTTAAAAATTAATAAAAATATACTAAAAAGTGAATAAAATATACTAAAAACTATATAAAAACAATACCAAAAAGCGTATAAATTATCTGCTCATCAGTGATAAAGAGTCTTCTTCACAGATAAGATTTAAAAAAAATCGTAAAATTATCTTTCTACTATCATAAAATAAAAAGTTGATGAATGTAGTACTTTATTACACAAGTTTAATTAATATGGTATTTAAATTCATATAAAGTGTTTGCAAACCACAAGAATTTAATTCTTTTAAGAATTAGAATTCTTTTCCATACTTTGGTACTAAAAATAGTGTAGAAAGAAATTATTTTATAGAATTGTAATTCTCATTTTATAGCTCAAAACAAATTAGACCAATTTTGATTTGATTTCCAATTCCATTCTATTAGATTGATATATTTTACCATAAATACTCCTTTTAAATAATTAACAAGACAATAAGTACTCCTACTTCTTTCATGTACTATTAACTTCACCTAACTATCAAGTCATCATCTCTCACTATCCAAACCATCTTGTAGCAACACCACCTACATACAATTATCAACGACATCAACAACAATTAGAAAGTTAGATAGATCATTTCTTTACCATCAACATCCCTTTGTTTTGATGCACTCCTTTCCTATGTTCCTCCAACAATAACAGACAATACTCAACTACAACAATAAAAACATAGAAACTAATTATCTAAGAAAAGATACTCAAAAAGATTATTTTAGAGATGAACAGAGAAAAAAAAAGAGAAAAACAAAAGAACGATATAGAGCTAAGAAAAAAATCAAATGGAGAAGACGACAACATAGCAAAGATTCTGATGTTGAAAGATAATATATAGTGAGATCAGGATGTAACAAAATACATGGTAGTGTTTTGATGAGCGGATAATTTGTATGCTTTTTGGCATTGTTTTTAGTATGTTTTTAGTATAATCTAGTTAGTTTTTAGTATATTTTTATTAGTTTTTAGCTAAAATTCACTTTTCTGGACTTTACTATGAGTTTGTGTGTTTTTCTGTGATTTCAGGTATTTTCTAGCTGAAATTGAGGGTCCTGAGCAAAAATCTGATTCCGAGACCAAAAAGGACTGCAGATGCTGTTGGATTCTGACCTCCCTGCACTCGAAGCGGATTTTCTGGAGCTACAGAAGCCCAATTGGCGCGCTCTCAACGGCATTGGAAAGTAGACATCCTGGGCTTTCCAGCAATATATGATAGTCCATACTTTGCCAAAGATTTGATGGCCCAAACCGGCGTGGAAAATCAGCCTCAGAAATTCCAGCGTTAAACGCCGGAACAGGCATAAAACTTGGAGTTAAACGCCCAAACTGGATTAAGAGATGGCGTTTAACCCCAGAAAAGGTCTCTACACGAAAATGCTTCATTGCTCAACCCAAGCACACACCAAGTGGGCCCGGAAGT
>NC_029775.3:93100682-93101073 GCF_000817695.3 Arachis duranensis | reverse complement strand
CGGAATCTTCGTGGTATAAGCTAGAATTGATGGCGGCATTCAAGAGAATCCGGAAGGTCTAAACCTTGTCTGTGGTATTCTGAGTAGGATTCAATGATTGAATGACTGTGACGTGCTTCAAACTCTTGAAGGTGGGGCGTTAGTGACAGACGCAAAAGAATCACTGGATTCTATTCCGGCCTGATTGAGAACCGACAGATGAATTCCGCTATGCTGTGACAGAGCATATGCAATCGCTTTCACTGAGAGGACGGGAGGTAGCCAATGACAACGGTGAAACCCTACATACAGCTTGCCATGGAAGGAGACTTGCGTGTTTGAAGAAGAAGACAGTAGGAAAGCAGAGATTCAGAAGATGGAGCATCTCCAAACCTCAACCTATTCTCCATTA
>NC_029775.3:93027981-93090971 GCF_000817695.3 Arachis duranensis | reverse complement strand
GGTATTACTTGGACGACCCAGTACACTTGCTGGTTAGTTGTGCGGAGTTGCAAAAGTGTGATTGCAATTTCGTGCACCATGTTTATTAAATCAATCACCCTTATATGCCCAAGATCAAGCCCAAAAAACATAATCAGTTTTTTCTTTCCTTCTTTTTTCTTTCTATCACATGTTTATATACATTATTCTAGAATAGTGAGTTATCATAATTCTATTTGCTATTAGGAATCTTATAGATTTTTTAGAAGATTTGATGAGCTGTTTATTTCACGCAAGTGTATATATATTGTACTCACCTTTACTGTTTTGAATTAAAAAATTTTTAATACATTTTCTTCACAATAGCATCACTTCCCATTTTTTTGTTATAGTATCAGAGCTCATAGTAACTCTGCTGATTTCCATACATGGTTAACACCACTAATCTAAATAATTCTCCCTCTTCTTTTTTTCTAGTTTTTCTTTTTCTCTCACCATGAATGATGTCAGTTCTCCTCAAAATCTAGCCAGTCCTTTCTACATACACCCTAGTAAAAACTCAACCTCTGTTCTTGTTTCTCCTATTCTTACCGGTAACAATTACCATTCTTGGAACTATTCTTTTTTCATGGTTGTTATCTCTAAGAACAAGTTCGATTTTCTCACTGGCACTATTTCTCTCCCTTCTTCTGATGACAATCTATTTTCTGCCTGGGAAAGATGCATCAATTTTGTCCTTTCCTGGCTTTTTCACTCTCTGTCCCCATCAATAACTCAAAGCGTTATTTACTTCTCCAATTCTTTTTCTATTTGGTAAGACTATCACTAGCAATTCTCCTAAACTAACCTTCTTCAGATTGCTGAACTCTAGGAAGAAATTTATGCATTGAAACAAGGTTCTCTATCTGTTACGGATTTTCATACAGCACTCAAAACATTATGGGAAGAAATGGAGAACTTACGAACTCTCTCTACTTGTTTATGCCCTGCCAAAATGTATCACCTCTAAGACTTTATTATTCATTTTTTGAAGGGGCTGGATAACCGCTTTGCAATTGTCTGATGCCATCTACTTCTGCTTGACCTACTGCCGCCAGCAACGAAGGTTTTTGCCATGGTTATCCAACATGAACGCTAATTGCTTGCTACCTCTGGTGTTCTCAAAGAACACAAAATTCTGGCTGCTCCCGTTGATAGCCGTCGCAGCACACTCGGTCACGGACGCAACTCCTCTTTCGCAGGTGCAGTTCATGGCTCCTCTTTCACCGGTGCAAGTCATTGCAGTGCTTGTTCCAAGATCTGCATCTACTATAGAAGAACTGGTCACACCATTGATGTTTGCTATACCAAACATGGATATCCACCGGGTCACCTGCGGTTCTCTGACAGGCCACGCCTCCCTGATCGCCTCGTCGCCTCTATCAATAGCGCTGCCGCCACACCTTCTCCTTCCTCAAGCACCCTAGTTCAGCGAGAAAGAAGTGCTAAGGACACTCCATCAGGAACAGTTCCTAGACTCACTTTCGCTCAACATAATACCCTGATGGCATTTTTAAGAAAAGTGGAAGCCCACAATTCAGCAAACAAAGATGAAACAAGTCTGTCTTCTTCTCAAATTGGGCTTCTTCCTAGTCCAAATTTGGGTACCCATTATCTGTGTTTTTCTTCCACTTTTTCCATTTTAAATAATTCTTTTTTAAAATTAAATTTACCTGGTGCTTGGGTAATAGATTCAGGTACTACTAATCATATCACTTTAAATTGGTCCAATTTTTTTATCCTACTCTAAAATTAAGCCTATAATTGTGAACATGCCAAATGGGTCCAAACTATTGCTTCATATGTTGGTGTCATTAAATTTTCAGATTCCTTAATACTTTCTAATGTTCTTTATTTACCACAATTGCATTTTAATTTAATTTTCGGTTCACAAATTAGTTCTATGCTTCCTTATCAACTCACTTTTTTTCAATTCTCTTGTACTTTTTAGGAATTGAACAGTTTGAGGATGATTGATTTGGATAGATTAAGAAATGGATTGTAAGTTCTCACACACACTACCCTCAACAATGATTACCCTCCTTCACACTCTATTAATTCTACTAATACAGCTATTGTTACTCCATTTAATTTATGGCATTTTTGTCTAGGACATATTTCTAGAATACGCCTTGCTCGTTACCTGATGATTTCGAGTTCTCGACAAGTCGAATGCTTGGATGCAAGGGAGCGGGTGAAACCCTGAGCTGACGTGGAGTGAGGACAAAGGTGGGCGCTGGTGACGTCAGAGGCGGTGTGGAGCGTGGGGGTGGCCACCTGCAAGGACACTCCGACGAGCAAGTCAGTGTCCGTACGAGTTGGTAGCCAAATTAGGTAAGATGATGTGTACCTTGGGGGGAGTGCTGACCTCTCTCCTTATATACTGTGCTAGGCAAGCCTAGAGGTGACCTGGCCCACTGGCCAGAATGCTTGCGCTATTCCTGTGCACGTGGGGAAGTGTTGGTTGCCCTAATCGTCGGGTCGGGGATTCGGGTCCCGCTCTAATGAATTCGACCCGACCGGCTCGCTAGGCATGAGGTTTGGGTCGCGTTGGTGGTGCGGCCGTATGTCGATCGGGTCGGGTGTCCGAGAGCCGACCCGTTGGGTTCCCTTTGAGGATTAGTTTGGGCTTGGGTCAGGGGTGGTGTCCCGACCCGGCGAGTAGTTGGACTGGGCTTGTAGCGGTCCCGTAACATGCCTTAATATTTTATATAGACCTTTTTTTTAATTTCCTTACACCATGATGAGCTTTGTGATGTTTGCAATTTTTCTAAGCAAAAAAAATTTCCTTTTTCCACCAGTGTTAATAAAGCAAATGCTATTTTTGATTTATTGCATTTAGATATTTGGGACCAATTCTGCCAAAATTTTGTTCATAATCATAAATATTTTTTAACTATTGTGGATGATTTTACCTGCTTACTTGGGTTATTTTACTAAAAATAAAAACTAAAGTATAATAACATATTAAAAATTTTGTTGCATTAGTAAAAACTCAACTTAATTCAATGGTTAAAATTATTCGTTCTAACAATGGACACGAATTTTTTTACCTAATTTTTATTCATCCAAAGGCATAGTTCATCAACGTAGTTGTGTTGAAATTCTCGAATAAAACAAAAAAGATGAATAAAAATATCAACATATTTTAGATATTGCCAGTACTCTTATGTTTCGATCAAATTTACCAATTATTTTTTTGTGTTATGCTGTTTTTCATGCCGTTTATTTTAATTAATAAAATTTCATCTTCCATTCTCAAATTTAAAACCCCTTTTGAAATTTTATTTCATAAACTACCTAATTTTGAGGATTTTAAGGTTTTTGGTTGCTTATGTTTTATTTCCACTATTCATAATTAATGTTCTAAATTTGATCCCAGAGTGCAAAAGGTTGTATTCATTGGTTATCAAAATAGTTTTAAAAGATATATTGTCTATCTATTGTATCAAAAGAAAATCATAGTGTCCAAAAATATTATTTTCCATGAACTCATTTTTTCTTTGTCCAAAAATCACTCTGGCCCAATCATTCTCACTTTCATAGCATTGACTTTTCTTTCCCTTCACTTTTTTCAGCAAGGCCATGCCCTAACACTCCTCACCCATCAAACACTGCCTCCTTTTCTATTGGGCCTCAAACAATCACTCATGATTCATTACCCATCCAACACTTATAAATACTATCAAATGATCACCCAATCAATCAGCAATCACTTTCATCATCTTCCATGTATGCCCTCATTTCTTACCCTACCTCTCTAACCGCTTCTCCTTTCTTGCCCAAAACACCTCCTCTACTTTCTTCCTCTTCATCTAGCAGTGTACCCTTTTTGCACCCGCAATCCTCTATCCCTCCTTCATCTCTGAATGATTCTCCTTCTCCTTTGGTTCACGATCACACATTCTCCTTTACCCAAATTTCTTCTCTGCCAGCTACTGACCATGCTCGCCAGAGCCAACGCCAACCACGACCACACCCTCACCTTTTTTTATTTCATATGCAATTCATCTCTTACTTCTCAAACCCGTGCTTCCTCAAGTACTAGGTATTTCCTCTCTTCTGTTTTTTCTCTTGCTTTTTTCTTTGCTTCTCATAATAAATTTATCTTATCTTTGTATTCTGAATGTGAACCAAGAACTTTCTAGGAAGCCATTAAGGTTCTTCATTAGCAGTCTGCCATAAATGAAAAACTTGCTGCCTTGAAACTAAACAAGACTCGAAAACTAGTGAATTGTCCTCTAAAAATTTGACCTATCGGATGCCATTGGGTTTACAAAATTAAATGCCAACCGAATAGTTCTGCTAAAAAATATAAGGCCCATCTTGTAGCAAAAGGTTTCACACAAACAGAATGGGTAGATTTCCTAAAAACTTTTTCTTTGGTAGTGAAGCCAACAACTATTCGCATTGTTTTGGCCTTAGCATCAATAAAGGAATGGTCAATTCAGTAGCTGGATGTCAACAACGCTTTTTTGCACTGAGACTTGACAGAAACTATCTATATGACTCTTCCTCCCGGTACCAATTCAACCCATCCAAATCAGTGTTGCAAGCTTCTTAAATCTCTCTATGGGTTAAGACAGTTTAGTAGAATATGGTATGACAAACTTTTTTCCCTTTTCCTTTTCTATGGTTATCAGCATACTACTTTTGATTATAGTCTTTTTGTCAAGTTACTGACCGATGAAATTTGCATTTTATTAGTATATGTTGATGGCATAGTAATTACTAAGAATTTCGTTGCTGAGATAACTTCTATTAAATGGATTTTAGACTGCAACTTTAGGATTAAAGATCTTGATACATTAAAATATTTTTTAGGCATTAAGGCTACTCATTCCTCCAAAGGTATCTCTTTATCCCAACATAAATACTACCTTGATTTGCTGAATGATTCTAGTTTGCTTGGTGATAAACATGTTTCTGTACCTATGGATAGTACTGTTAAATTTTTCCAAGAGGATAGACCTCTTTCTTGGATCCTTTTATCTATCGCCGTCTTGTTGGCCGCTTGATTTACTTGACCACTACTCGGCCTGACATTATGTATGCAACTCAGCAACTCAATCAATTTAAGGCTTCTCCTTCTCAAGCTCACTACAAAGTTGCAATGCGGGTTCTTCGATCAGTTCAAGGTTTCTCCTTTTCAAGAGTAGTCTGGATAGAGGTCTGTTTTTTCTTATGAATCTACTCTTTAGATATGTGCCTTCAGCGATTTTAATTGGGTCGGATGCCTCGATATCCGCCGTTCAATGACTGGGTATGGCCTTTTTTTAGGAAAATTTTTAGTGTCTTGGGAGACTAAGAAACAAAACAAGTTGCTCGCTCTTCAACCGAGGCTAAGTGTCACGCTTTATCCAATACAACTTGTGAATTGTTATGGATACTGAATCTACTACAGTTTCTTCAAATTTTTTGTGACCGAATCCCTGTCCTATTTTGTGATAACCAAAGTGCTTTACATATTGCTTCCAACTCAGTATTTCATGAGAGGAACAAACATCTTGAGGTCGATTGCCATCTTGTTCGACAGAAAGTCAAGCGGGTGTGAAGTTATTTCCTGTTTCTTCTTCTCAACAATTGGTGGACATATTCACCAAACTTTTACTTACTCAACCGTTTCATGCCAATCTTTTCAAGTTGAAAATTGTTGACGTATATCATCCTTTAACTTGCGGGAAATATTGAATCAATCATCCTTATCGGCCCAAGATCAAACCCAAGAAACATAATTAGTTTTTCCTTTCCCTCTTTTTTCATTCTATCACATGTTTATATACATTATTCTCAAATAGTAAGTCATCACAATTCTGTTAACTATTAGGAATTTTATAGATATTTTAAAAGATTTGATAAGCTGTTTATTTTACACAAGTTTAAATACATGTTTTTCACAATAGCATCACTTTCAATTTTTCTGTTAGTGTTGAAGGAGAGGAAAAATTTAAAAGAGTGATATAAGTAATAAAATTAAAATTTTCAAAATACAAACTTAGTTCAATTCTATTCCATGTTAAATAAGTTCATTCCAAAAATAAAAATTGTGTTAAGAATTGTAAATTAAATTCAACTCATTTCTCTTTAAAAAAAATTCTTTTCTTATCTCGTTATATTTTTCAAGCATACACATAGAAAAATTAATTTTGTTAAAAAATTAATTTTTTTAACCAACAATCACTCAACAAATAATAAATTATAAAAAATTAAGTAGGAAGAAAGAGGAAAAAAGAGAAATTTAAAAGAAAACAAAAACGTTGAACTAACAGTTTGTAGAAAAAAAAATTAGTTTTCAATCTTTTCCTATACGTTTTTAACATATCAGTTTTTTATTTTTTCCATTAATTTAAAAAATATTAATTATCTATATCTCCTAATTTAAAATTATTAACTTTTCTTATTTATTAGGGAATCAAAATGAATTTTGCTTTTGAAATTGTTATAAGTGAATTGCATTAGATAGTTGACATATAATGTATTTTATAAAATAAATAGTTTTTTTTTTTGTTTTCGGCACAATTTCGTAAGTCAAGGATTATTCTGTTATGAATTTGAGCTTTATTTAAGGTTTGTTGTTAGTTAATAAGTTGTTGCATGCATAAGACAGAATTCAAACTTTAACATTTATTTAAACAGACTAATGAGCTAATCATTAGACCAACCGAAATTGATTAAACAAATAGTTGTTAGGTCGAAAAATTTTAAAAGAAAATAGATCTAGAATTCAAAGATTACCCAAAAAAAGAGTATTTACCCATTTTGGTCCTCAAAGAATTTTACACCAGACACTTTAGTTTCCAAGTAAAATTAATTACTCGATTGGTCCCTAACAATTAACTCCATCAGTTACTTAGATTCTTTACTCCGTCAACTCTAACGGAGAACAAAATAGTCCCTGACAACTCTAACAGAGAACAAAATGGTCCCTAATCTCTTTTGTTCGGAAATGACATTGTTTTCTTCCAATTTTTATCATATCTTACATAACACTAACTGTTTAACACTGTAACTTCAATTTACACCAACTTCAATGTTCACAAGAAGAAAAATTTCCAACTTCTTCTCAACCAATTCATACTCAGGAAACTAATGACTATGTCTCTCAAGTACTTGTTGTCTTCGATGGATCCCATGAATCTAGACAACAAGTCTGATTTGTTAAGATCCATCATCGTCGTTGCCATCTCCCTTCTCATTTGTCCTATCATCTCCATGACCACATTGTCCACCACTCCGATCGCTTCCTTCAACTTCTTCTCCGAACCAATGTTCAGTAATCGCTTCAGTTTTCATATGAGCAGCAATGACGACATTGCTCGTTGTACTGATAGTTTGGATGTGAGGTTGAAGCTGTCTGCCAACTTAAACTCTGGAAAAGAAGGAATGAAGCACTCGGGGTCCATTCCAAATGATAATTTGCATATGATGTCGACGGATAATCTTCTCATGATGTCCTAATGCCCAACAATCTATATTGCTTGCCGGAGAGTGGAGAAAGGCGTGCTCTTGGGGTTTGTGGAGCTTGGTCTTGAGGATGTGGTGGGCATTGTCGGAGTTGGAGGTGATGCTGTTATCGAGGACGTGGATGTGGATGCTTCTGGTGGGTGAAGTGCAGAGAAAGTGGGTGTACCAGTCACAAAGATTTAGGAAGTGTGTGGTTCATGACATGTTGAGGTAGGTGCGACACGCGTGACTGTTATATCATGGCTTGATCTTGAAGCTGAAGAGGAGGAAGTAAAAGACGGAAAAAAAGAATATGAAGGTAAAGAAGGAGAGTATGGATGTTAGGATTATGTGAGATATGATGAAAATTGTGAAAGAATAGTGTCGTTTTCGAATAAAGGGGTCAGGAATAATTTTGTCTCTTGTTAGAATTGTCAGGAATTATTTTGTTCCCATGTTAGAGTTGTTAGGGACTATTTTGTCTTCCATTAGAGTTAACGGAAACAAAGACCTAAGTAACTAATGGAATTAATTATTAAAGATCAATCAAGTAATTATTTTTAGTTGAAAACTAAAATGTCTGATTCAAAATTTGAGGACCGAAATTGGATAAATATTCCAAAAAAAAAAATAAAAAGAAACACCAAATGTTGGTCTCTTCGAAACCATTGAAACACGTAAAATACTTTCCGCCCAAATCACTTCACTATTAAGTTGTAAGTCCTAAGTCCCAATTCACTTGTTCAATATCAATCGCTTTACTAATTGAAAGCCATCTCCGCATCACACAAGTAACCAAGAACCACCACCACTACCATCATGCCATTACAAGCAGTAACAGTTTCAGAACTAGAAAAAAGTTGAAGTTGAAAATCGTAACGCTACTCTTTTATCTATTCACTACTTTCTTGTTTTCTTTTAAAATTTTGATCTTGACTCCATTGCGATTTACTTGTAAAATGCAAATATTCACTGCAATTTACTCATAAAAGAAATAAGACATAAATACGAATAATGTTGTTAGGTGACAGAGATAATCAGTTAAATTTTTATAAGAGACTAGTGGAGCCAAATAAATAGTGAGTTTATATTTATATATATATTTATGTCAGGCTGATGGAATTTAAAAAGAAGACACCGGTTTAACATAGTTTGTTAAATGTTGAAATTATACATCACGAGGAGTCTTTCTTCACTGAATCAACCATGTGTTTTGCATGAAGAAGACTTTTCCTTAATAATCTCATAGAAATGTACCTCTTTTTCCATAATTTAATAATTTATTCGTGTAATTATTCTTTTTCTGAATTTTGATAAAATTCTAATTTATCTCAGACAAATTTTAGAGTGCAAGATGGATTGAAAATTTTCCCTAAGTTACTTTGTTGTTTGTGATTAAGGTATTCATATAATGTTAAGTTGTTTGTACAATAAAAACAGAAAATAAAAAAAAGGGAAAGAAAATAAATAAATAATCTTTTAAGTTAGAAAATACTACAATGTCGTTTGTATTCTCAAAAATTTTAATATAGTTTATGCATGGAGTATTTCATTTTTAATAACAAATGCATGCACTGAAGTTTAATTTACAAAAGTGTTACATGTATATTAAAAATCAATTACAAAATTAATTATTATGCATTTATGTATATATTAATTTACATAATTTTTTCAACTAAATAATTAATCACCAGAATAATCAAATTTATATAATATACAAATAATCAAACTTGTTTATAGTATTATAATTAAGATAAAATTTAACATGTTAACTACGTATTTTTATATATAGTTATTAACTTTAGTGCACATATAAAATAAATGTTTAAAAAAATATTAGTTGGACAATCTAATTTTTAATTACTAAATTAGTCTCAACTTTTATTTATTTATTTATTTATTTTGGGTGAACAACTTCTATTTTGTTAAGAAAATCAATTTCACGCTGAAATTTGTAAAAAATTTGGACAATCTACCGCATTGTTATTTAAAGGTAAGAAAAATATAGGTAGATAATAAAAATATTAAACAATGTGAACAATGAATATATCGTACGTTTAATTCATTAGGTGTGTGAATGATTATTCTAATATTAAAATTTAGGTAAGTAATTTAGAGTATAATATATTTTATTTGAATTGGGTAAATTTTAGAATCTGTTGTTCATATTGTTCAAAAAAATTATTAATTACCTAATATAACTCTTAAAGAGAAGAAAAGTCTCAAAAATATTTTGAACATATTAGTTGAAAAAGTTTTTGGTGGTGAGGTGAATAGATAACTGCGTTAGTCTTACATTTTTTAATGGTAGACTTATGGCCCAATAAGAAAGATAACAGAGAAGCCAAAATTAATGAAAGCCTAGTTTGTTGTGGGTTTCATGCTGAGCCCATGAAGCCCAAAATCGCAGTTAGTCTTAGCGAAAACTCTCACGTAGTTTTGCAGGCCCTCTGTGGCTTTGTTAACTTCGCTCTAGACAATAGGACACCGAAAATTTTACCCAAAAAAAAAACATAGGACACTGAAAACAGGATTTCAGAAGTGAGTCGGGTATCGCCGAGCAGCAAGGATCCCATGGAAGGTGCAGGAGCCATGTAGAAGATCGATCAAGAAGCTTAGGTGGCGGTGGAGCGCAGAAGGGGACGGTGGAGTTGCAGGCGTCGACGGTGACACACACGAGCGAGGAGCCACGAATCAGGCGCATCTGGGAGAGGGAGATTCTTCTCGCCGGGTCAGGTTTCGGAGATCTGGTTATCTTCCGAGCACTGTTTCCATTGATTCAGGGGATTCGAGTTCGAAGATGCTGCCGTCCCCCTCGCCAGAGCTCTTTCGGTCATTTAGTCGCGTTTGCTGAGGGAAAGCCGCTGCAATGGAGGGCGTCGATTCTGGTCTCAGGCGCAAGATGGAGGGGGAAATGTAGGTTTGAAATTCGGGTCGGGTTGGAGATTTGGAGCTTCTGTTTTGGGTCTGGGCCAGTTTTGCCCCGGGTCCCTGCCCAAAAAAAAAAACACAAAAAGAAAACAGGAACGCTGTAAAGTGTAAACTAGCTTCCATAGTTCCTCTCTTTCTCCAAATCGGTTCCATGTTTTCGACTTTCAGTTGCCTCTGCGAAATTGAAGAAACCTTATCCTTAATTTAATTCCTTATGCTCCTTCCGTATTTTCGAAACCATACTCAACCAACATGGGTTATTCTGAAACCAATCAGCATGACGAAGAAGCATCCAAGATTCCAGCGTTGCCAACTGATGCACCTAATGGTATCGATTCTTTCTCCTGAAATTTCGCTCCACATCCTTTTATATTTTTATATTTTTTTAATCTAATTTGATGTTGTACCTAAATTGAACTTATTGGAATGAGTTTTTTCGTAACCTTTTTTTACAAAATTCAATGTTTTATTATGGAAACTTCGCATTATCTGTCAACTGTGCCTTATGCACACTCTAGGCTCGAGAAATTGTTGCGTTATTGCATGGTATGAGTTTAGGGTTTATGCATTATTGCCAATAAAAGTGATTTCTCTTTGAGATATTCGGTGAGCAATATAATCCCCTGAAGACTGGCAAGATTGATGGATTGAATTTTAGCTGTTTTTAGTCAGATACTAAAATGCACATGACCTATGTTCCACGGAAAATTTTCCTATTGTTAGTTTTGTTAGAGTATATGTTATATTCTAAGATGAATTTTGTTATTTTTCTTTTTGTTGTGTTGTCGAACTCTTGGGCATTGATGTTGTATGATACATATGAGCATTTGAGCTCATCTTTTTTCTATTTGTGTTACCAGATGCAGATGATGTGAAATTGAGGTCTAGGGACCAAAGAGAGGCTCTCCTGGGTGAGCCAAAGTGTATCATATGTGGCCGTTATGGTGAGTATATCTGTGATGAAACTGACGATGATGTTTGCAGTTTGGAATGCAAACAATTACTACTAGGCAGAATCGCCAAATCCTTGCCTCCTGTTGGAGGAGTTCTTCAGCCGCCTAAAAAACTACCTGCAGCTGACGAGTGCTTTTATGTTAGAGAGAATGATTGTGAATCAGGAACTTTATCTTTAGCTAGAGATCAGGTTGAATTGCTTAGAAAGAAGCTTGAAATTCATGTGAAGGGTGATGTAGTGGCGCCGGTTTTGTCATTTGCTTCATGCAGTCTCCCTGACAAGCTCCTCCACAATGTAGAAGCAGCGGGGTATGAAATGCCTACCCCTGTTCAGATGCAAGCAATCCCTGCCGCTTTGACGGGAAATAGCACGCTTGTTCTGGCTGAAACAGGATCTGGAAAGTCTGCTTCGTTTCTTATTCCAATAATTTCTCGATGTGCAAGTCATCGCCTTGTATTTACTCCAGATAAGAAGCCTTTAGCGATGGTGTTAACACCTACTAGAGAGCTTTCTATACAGGTTGAAGAGCATGCAAAGTTGCTCGGAAAGGGGTTACCATTTAAAACTGCCCTTGTGGTTGGTGGTGAGGCCATGGCTAGACAACTCTATCGCTTTCAGCAAGGAGTTGAACTGATTGTGGGAACACCAGGAAGGCTTGTCGATCTTTTAACAAAGCATGAGATCGACTTAGATAACGTGATGACTTTAGTTTTGGATGAAGTTGATTGCATGCTTCAAAGGGGTTTCAGAGATCAGGTCATACAGATATACAGGGCTCTGTCACAACCTCAGGTCTTGATGTATTCTGCAACAATGTCTCATGATTTAGAGAAGATGGCAAACTCTCTTGCGAATGGTGTGTCGGTTATCTCTGTTGGGAAGGTGAATAGCCCAAATAAGGCTGTGAAGCAGGTCGCTATTTGGGTTGAGTCAAAGCAAAAGAAGCAGAAGCTGTTTGACATATTACTGAGTAGGCAACATTTTAAGCCACCGGCTGTAGTGTATGTGGACTCCCGACTTGGAGCAGATCTTCTGGCAAATGCAATAAAAGTTGCCACAGGAATTTCAGCTAATTCAATTCATGGAGAGAAGTCCATGAAGGAAAGGAGAGAAATAATGCAGTCACTTTTGGTTGGTGAGGTTCCGGTGGTTGTGGCTACTGGAGTTTTGGGTAGGGGAGTTGACCTATTGGGTGTGAGGCAGGTAATTGTGTTTGACATGCCAAATTCTATTAAGGAGTACATACATCAGATTGGAAGGGCATCTAGGATGGGAGGGGAAGGTGAAGCCATAGTTTTTGTGAATGAGGAGAGCAAGAATGTCTTTCCAGATTTAGTTGATGTATTAAAATCTGGTGGAGCAGCTGTTCCCCGGGAGCTTGCCAATTCACGGTATACCACTGGATTTTTTCCTGGTGGCAAGGGTTCAAAAAAGCGAAAGCATAGATAACAAAGTTTCTATTTTCCCACTTAATTTCAGCTGTAGTTTTGATCTTGCAACGTTAGGGAATGGCACAAGAGAATACACACATTCATTACACTTTTGCAATTTGCATGAAGGCTCTCGTCCAGAGATTATGTTGTGTGACCAATGTATTCCTTATTTCCTTAAGTTTAGTACCCTTCCAAGATTTTTAGAAACTGCAAGTGCTGTTTCTGCCTGTAATAGATAACATAGAGGCTGAGATTGGTGAAAGGATGACATGCAAGAGTCACATTGTCTCTTCTTTGTTCATCCAAACACGACGTGAATAACAAGGCTTTAAGATTGTTATGGTGGAGATTTGATACTGTTGGGAACCTGGTCAATTGTAAACTAGGGTCTTAGTTGTGAATATGTAATTTTTTATTGTAAGCTGGGATGGGTTTTGTAACAAACATCAAGGAACAGGAGAGTGAATTTTCTATAGTGGTTAGGGTAGAGCTATATGAACAATGGGAGGGGCATATCTGATATTTGAAAGGGAAATAGAATTAGGAGTATGTGGTGGTGTGTTCCTCTTAAAGAACTTCAGGGGGAAAGGATTGGACTGCCAGAGTAGAGTATATTGTTTTATTTCTTGTAATTTCATGCTTTTAAGTTCTGATAGGTTATCTAAATGTCAACTCTAGTGTATTCTCTGTGTGTTAATTCCATACCAATTCTTTTTATGCCTGTAGTCCATTACTATCATAATTTTGCTGACATTTTACCAATAATGTGCAATGTTTTATTACTGTTAATCTGGATTAACTAGCTCCATGTCAGTAAAATTATGAGCTTAATGCTTTGCAGCTTTGGCTATATTATTATGTATTATCCAAATCCAAATTAGTTAGAAACTATAATGAAGTAACTAGGTTGGGAGGATTGCTCTGTAATGGGCCTCTGCATTATCCAAATCCAAATTTGTTAGCCAGTGAGTTGGATACTAGATGGAAAAAAAACGAAAAAGATAAAGAATCATTTCTTATTAGTTATGAATCCAATCTATGTATCTATTTGAGAATAAAATTTATCATCAATGATGATGACTCTTTTTCAACCAGCCGAATAACATATTACTGTGCTGAAGGAGACCAACAAAACTTTTCTGCCATATCATTCTCATTTTTCCATCATTGCAGAGAACATAAAGCAAGACTTGACTAATAATATTCTTCTAGATACTGACTTTAATCTTCTAAAGCTTTTTCTATTCCTCCATTTAAACGTATAGTTGTCTTAGTAGTTCCATTTTTGTCTCTATTTGAAGGACAATAAATACGAATAATGAGAATTTCACTAACATCACTTTTGTTCTTTATTATGATAATCATCTTTGTTTATAAGTCAAGTTACCGCAATACAAGTAACTAGCATAATGATACTCCTTACATAATTATCATTGTTAATGAATATAACTTAATGTCCCTTTCAACTAACTAGTCAAGGGTACAATTTTTCTTGCCACCATTTGTAAACAAAGCTATGTAATTTGATGAAATATTAAGTTATAAATTAGAGAAAAATATCTTAAATGACCCTTCCAGTTACTCTAAGAAATAATGAGGCTCCTGGCCAATTTTTTTTTCAGCTTTTTATCTTTAATTGTGTAAGACTATTAGACTAATTAATCATTTCGTCAATGATTTTTCTCTACAGTTAATGGAATATGGTTGTATAGAATATTTAAACTGCTGATCTGTCCATTAAATATCAACTTAAATTGATAATCTTTTTTGCTGGGATCTCATTGTCTTTAGGATCATTATCAATGGTCGTTTAGATTTTTTTTCTTCTCTGTTTTTTGTTACCTTTTTCATTATATATACACACTAAATTTACTGTTTAAGAACCCAGAAATATTAGTTATTTTTTTAAAAAAAATTACTTACAAAAATTGAATAAAGAATATAATTTTTTTAATCTTTTTTCTATTACATAAAAATATTGTTAAGATATTATATTATTATAATTATGTTAAGTCTTAGGTGTATTTAATTTAAATTAAACATCATAAGCTATAAAAATTCATTTATTATTAACTATTTGTTTGAATTATTAGAAGAAGTAAATATTCTATTTTATAGTAAATAATAAAAAAATTAACACAATATTTTATCTAAAATAGATATAACAAATGAGAATATTTATATATTACTATTCTAATTTAATCCCCTTAACAACTTAAGGTAAATTATTTATCTATCTATCTATCTAATATTATAAAAATTAATACCGAAATCATTTTAATAATGATACATAGATTGCTTAGCATTTTGAGTATATTAGTGTAACTGTAATTCTATTATCAAAATTATGAAAGGAACATAGGAGTTTGTTGCTAGGTATTTGATTAAATAGGATTGTCTAACTCCTATAGAATCTATCACTAAAATGCGTATGGGGTGGATTATTCACATTTCATTTGATGGTCAAAGACGAATTGAAAGCTAAGCAATAGTAATTCTAAAGATTGGATTCTCTAAGGAAACCCAATGAACATAAAAAAGGATAAAGGCCCAGCAGAAATTACTAGTTTTTTAAATAGATTGGGACGTGGACATAAGGGTCTTTATGACACAATCAATAATTCATTTCATCTTTAATTAAATATTGCTCTAGCCTTTTAAGAGTTAATACTTCTTTGACTCCACGCGATTCATTCATTTGACTGTACGCTAGAGCAACTTTTGATTCTCCAATAATTTTTTCATTAATTACTCCGAATTCTTTTATTTCCATGTAAAAATCATTTCCCTCACAAATACATTAAATATATTTTTTCTTTTAACCTCAATGTTAAATTTTTATGACAGTTCCTACAGTAATTAACAAGGTGACCCCTACAAATAAAATCTCTTTTTAATAATATTAAATATTCTCTCAATTCATATTTTGTAACAGTTTTTACAATAATTAATAAGAGGAGTGATGAGTATGTCTACCCTATATAGCCCTTGCCACTATGTCATCAAGCATCTTCATAATTCTTATGACAAAAATTAAATATATAATAATCATAAATGAATTTTTATTTTTTTTATCTTTTCAAATATGAATTGACATAGATACCAAACAAATAACAATACTTAATATATAAACATATTGATATATTAATATTGATTGTGTTATCTTTTGTTTTTTCTCGTTCTTTTAAATTAAGAAAATATTTTATACTAGTGACTAATTTATTATCTATTTTTGCACCATAAATATTATCTAAGAATTGATATTTGATTAATGATTAATATATTTTTTAAAAACATGCATTTAATTTTTTATTTTTATTTTTATTTTTATAATTTTATATTTTTATTTAATTATGACCGAGTCAACTGGGTAAATCAGTAACCCACCTATTGAACTAGTGACCCAGTCATATGACCGGATCAATTACCAATTCGATTCTGATAACTATGATGTTAAATATTTTCTTAATTATTCCATCATATTTTGTAAAACACATCATTTTTATGCATGTACACATTAGACGCAATTTTGGAGTCTGAAATAATGAAAATACTATTGCCAACTCCTAACCTTAAACTATTACAACCAATTTTATGCCTAATAATCCAATACTTTTTTGCATTCATTTTAATAGTTTTGCAAAACTCACAAATAACCATAATAATGTTGGATGAAACTATGACTTCTGTTCAGTATTTATAACGTAAAATTATGATACTATGACTTCTGTTCAGTATTTATAACGTAAAATTATGATAAAGTGATAGTAAAAAAAAGGAATGAAAAAATATTATATAGAATCACTACCAAAGATATTTAAAAAATTAATTCACATTCATAATAAGATTATTAGAAATAGTAATCGTTAACTTAAAATCCTAATTTTTGAATTGATTCAAGTGATCATTCAATGTTATTTTATTTTACTTTATTATTTATGTTTTAATTCTATCCAATGAAAAATTACAACCTATATGTACTTATCAAAATAATTGATAATATAGATATATGAAGATTTAATTTTTGAAACAGAAATTAGTAAAAATAACTTTAGAGATTATACAAATAATTACTTTGTATAAAGTCTTAAAATGTTCAAAAATTTACAATGTATATTTTCATATAATTAAACTTCCATAATTACAAGAAACATACTTTTCATAACATATTTTTTATTTATATTCATATCTATATATTTAAATTATTTATATAATATTTATTAATCACTTGTATTATTTATTTCGCAATGTAACGACTTAACTCTTAACACGTTATGACCAATGTTAATCGTCAGGTGTTATCATTCAGTCGACCTATAGAACTCTAGACTTTGTATTACTTATATAAATATGAGTCTGTTGCGTTTATCGTAATTTGGGAGTTCATCGAGATTTATAAACTTTCTTAGGGTGATTTGAAATAGATATAAATAAAACTACAAATCAATATAATAGAATATGAAATAGAACATAAATATCATACAGATAATGCCATCGGGGCTCAATTTGATACAACATGCCTATCAAAATAGATACATTAAACCCCAAACATACATAGTGTCCATAAGTCGATACATAATAGACATATATACATATATTACATCTGACATCCTTGGTCCTAGCTCACGTAAGAGACTGTAATCCAGAATCTGGGATAGCATAAATATAGTAAGAGCTCTATCCCTCAAAAAAATTATTAACAGTGAGAGAAAAGAACTAACATCCAGATGTTATGATTTCTGCTGGGTGTCCTCAAAAGGAAATCCCACAAGCAAATTAATCACATATAGGTGTTGGACAACTGCTCCGCTCTCCTCCTCCTCTTCCTCCAGCCACACTCTTTGTAGGTGAACTGTGGGCCAAATCAGTCACTATCTGGTCCTCCCATGGTGGTATCTCTTCAAAGGGTCTTCCTCTTCAGATGCGCTTGTTAGGAAGTAATTATCCACGATTGGTGCGAGAGCCTGCCCAAGCGGACCGGACCGCTCAACTAGGGAATCCAAGGGTTAATAATCTGGTTGCGGCTCTTGAGGTACAACTAGCTGGGGTTCTAGATCAAATCACTGAGAAAACTCTGACAAAAATGGTGGTAGTGAATCAGACTCAGGGTCCAGGTGATTAAGAGGCTAAGGTGGAAATGGAAACTGTCCGCTACCAAGATGCAACTCTGGAAAAAGAAAATCGTAAGACATATCGAGGTCAAACTTAGAACTAAGTAACGGATGCAGTGTAACAGCCCGATTTTACAACAAAGCAATTTTTTACTGAAAATATAATGGAGCAAGCATCTCAACTAATAATAATATAATATTATTAAGTTATTATTTTACCTGGTTTAGTGCAAGCTGCAATAAATTTATTAATATAATAATCAAGTCCAAAATCTCCCGATACGAATTAAGGCCGGCACTCTCCGATGGACTTAGCTATGCTAAGGCACTCTAATAAATCTTTCATGGCCGAAAAAAGGTATAACAGTGGATCCTTTTAAAGTTAAAGCTGTGTTGCAATGGAACGAACTACAACTATTACAAAGATTCGAAGTTTCTTTGGATTAGCCGGGTATTATAGAAGGTTTATTAAGAAATTCTCACAGGCAGCATTATCTTTGACTCATCTTACAAGAAAAAAAGTTTCTTTTGTCTAGTCGGCTGAGTGCAAAAGGAGTTTCAAGAACTTGAAAGAAAAGTTGACCACAGTGACAGTTCTAGCTTTGCTAGGATCACAAGAACCTTTCAAAGTATATTATGATTCTTCTCTGAAGAGATTAAGATGTGTACTGATGTAGAATAGAAAATTAATGGCTTATGTATCACAGTAGTTGAGGCCTCATGAAAGAAACTAACTAACCTGTGACCTGGAATTGGCTGCATTGGTATTTGCTCTTAAGATATGGAGGCATTACTTATACGCTGTTCAATTTGAAGTCTTTTCTGATCATAAGAGTTTGAAGTACATTTTTTATTAAAAAAAATCTTAAGATGAAGCAACGTAGGTGGATGGAGTTTTTAAAGGATTACGATTTTAAATTAAGTTACTACTTCGAAAAGGCGACTGTAGTAGTTGATGCTTTGAGTAGGAAGAGTTTAAGTATACCGTGGATGATGATAAAAAAAGCGGAGTTAGTTAAAGAATTTGAAAACCTTAAACTAGGAATGAAAGAGACACCATATAAAATTTATTTGGCGTAGTTACATATCTCATCTAACTTCAAGACCACCATTCACCAAGCACAAGCTCAAGATTCAGAAATAATGGCTTTGTTGACACGTCTGAGAGAGGAAAGACAAGGAGACATATGCTAGGATAAGAAAGGATCGTGGAGGTATAAAGATAGGATAGGTATACCACATACAAAAAACTTGCAAAAAAAGATACTAGTGGAAGCTCATCAAAGTAGATTCTCCATGCACCCTGGCGTTACAAAAATGTATCAAGATCTGAAGCAAATATTTTGGTGGCCAAGAATGAAGAAAGATGTAGTTATTTTTGTATCAAAATGCCTTACTTTCAGAGGATAAAAATGGAACATCAGAAGCCCTCGGAAACTCTACAACTTCTCTAAATACCACTATGGAAATGGGAAGAAATTACGATCGATTTCATTATAGGGTTACCCAAAACATCTACATGACACAATGTGATATGGGTCATTGTGGGCAGATTAACAAAATCAGCTCATTTCCTTCCAATTCGGGTGGATTATACATTGGAAAGACTAGGCCGAGTGTATATTCAAGAGATAGTGCGACTACACGGGGTACCTTCCACTATTGTGTCTGATCGAGATCCAAGGTTCACTTCCAGATTTTTGGGAACCTTTCAAAAGGCATTCAATACAGAGTTACATATGAGTACAATATATCATTTGCAGACTAATGGGCAATCAGAATGGACTATCCGAACTCTAAAAGATATGTTACGATATTGTGTAATGGATCATTAAGGCAGTTGGGATATGTATCTATCCTGATGGCATTGTGCGAAGCTTTATATAGGAGAAAGTGTCAGTCACCGTTATGTTGGTACCAAGGGGGCAACAAAGCCAATATCTTAGCCCATAATTGATTCAAAAAAATAACTAAACAAATTAAGGTGATTGGCGACAAGATTTTAACAGCTCAAAAACCGTCAAAAGAGCTATGCCGATAATAGACATAAACCTTTAGAGTTTAGTGAAGGTGACCACATTTTTCTAAAAGTAACCCCTACCACAGGAGTAGATTGAATCATTAGGACTAAGAAACTTAACCCTCGATACTTAGGTCCCTTCCAAATTCTTAAAAGAGTCAGTCCAGTGTTATGTCAAATTGCTTTTCCCCTTATCTGTCAAACCTTCATGAAGTCTTTCATATTTCTCAACTTAAAAAGCATAATCCCGATGAGAGTCATGTAGTACAACCAAAAATAGTACAGTTACGAAGTGACTTGACTTACCCAGCATTACCAATAAGAATTATAGAAAGAAGAAATAAATAGTTGAGAAGGACAATAGTTTCCTTAGTCAAGGTGGCTTGGGAAAAAAAGGACCAGAGAAATATACCTGTGAATTAGAAGTCATGTCCTCGTTATCGTCATCAATTGTGATGGTAATTGTATTTCGCTTTCATTTAGTTAACCTCTACAATGAAGGTAAGTCAAGTGAGAAAACCAACTTAGGTTCACAAGTCCTAATCAAAGACTAGATTTAGTGAAGCCTAAGCCAATCAGCTATTTTCAATCATCCTTCAACAAGAGAATTTGATAACTCTATAGTCTCAACTAATCAATCCAAGTCAAGAATATAAAAAGCTAATTTAAAATTCAACCAAGCATTTTATCAAACACTTGAAAGACATAACATAAAAACATAGAAGAGTAACAAGGAATATTAACTTTAAATAACCAATTGCAAGCATCAATAACACAAATTAAAGAAAGCAACAATAACCATAGAAAATATAAATTGCATTAATATGGAAATTGAATATAACATCAAATATTCATAAACTAAATTGGCAACATAGGTAGACGAAAAATTATTCGAAAAGAATTCTACAAGATGCTCTATTTTTGTATAGAAATAGATTCGCTCAAAAAGAACGCTAAAAGAGTTTAATCGTAAAAAATCCAAGTAATCAACAAGGAAAATAAATAAACTAGAATGCTAGAACAAATAAAAGTAGAAGAGAAACTAAATTGAAATAAGATAGAATTCAAAATTTTGAGAAGAACTAAAGCTAAAAACCCTAAAACCTAGAGAAAGGAGAGAGCCTCTCTCTTTAGAGAACTACATCTAAAACCTAACATGTGAATAATGAGGAGTGTGTGATTGATTTTTCCACTCTGCAGCCTCTAATCTGTGTTTTCGGACTTGGAATTGGGCCAAAACTAGCCCAAAAGTCGCCCCCATCATTTTCTAATATCTGCAGCACATGACGCTCTATCACGCGTACGCGTCGCTTGTCTTCTGCGCCAATCACGTGTACGTGTCATACCACGCGTGCGCGTCGCTGCCAGCTTCCCAAAACCTCAATTTCTTGTGTTTCTTCCACTTTTGCATGCTTTTTTTCCGTCCTCTAAGTCATTTCTGCCCTATAAACCCTAAAAACACTCAACAAACATATCATGTCATCGAATGGTAATAAGAGAAGATTAAAATTAGCTAGTTTAAGGCGAAAGAAACATGTTTTCACTCATAGTACAAAATTAGGAAGGAAAATGTAAAACATGCGAATTATATGAATAAGTGTGAGAATAATGGATAAAATCTACTAAATTAAGCACAAGATAAATCCTAAAAATGGGATTTATTAACTATCCTCATCTTTTTATAGGTAGCTGAATTATAAGGACAAAGTTTTTTTTAAGGAGGATAGAATGTAATAGCCCGATTTTGCGACGAAGCAACTTTTTACTTAAAGTACAATGGAGAAGACATCTCAACTAATAAGAATATAATATTATTATTAAGTTATTATTATACCTGATTTAGTACAAATATAAATTTATTAATATAATAATCGAGCCCAAAATCTATCGGTACAGATTAAGGTCGACACTCTCCGATGAATATAGCTATGCTAAGGCACTCTAATAAATCCTTCATGACAATTATGTTTCTAGTATTAAATATATTAGTAACTCATATATTTGCTCTAATAAAATAAATACAAGTGATCTGATATATCTAACTTTAGTACTTATCTCAAAAATAAAATTTTAATGATAAAACCATCCTTATAACCCCAATTAAGTGCCACGGCTTTATTGATTAGAAGCCACCTCCTCTTTATCTTCTTATTCTCTTCCACGAGAGTGAAATAAAGAAAATAGAGAACGTGTAAAACCAAGAGCCTCCATGGCAAGTTTTAAGTTTGGTTAACTTCGCAACAAAAACACTTATCAAAATTTCAAACCGATTAAAGTGTTCCTCTCATCCTCATCTTCAATCTCATACCAATTTCTTTGAAAGAATTTGAGGTAGGATTACTATTTCGGTTCTGAAGTAATGTACCAAGAAAACTTGATTTTCTTGATTGTTTTGATTGAAACCTAGGTAAAAAATTGGTGTTAGAAGTTCCAAGAATAAAACCAATTTTGATTCTAAGAAAAGGTAAATATTTAATTAAATTAACTTGTGTGAATTGTAATTTAGATATGTAATTTATGAATTTGATATTTGATTACTGAAAATTTATGTTTAAGTGCTCTTTGAGTTTGATTATTTATTGTATATAAGCCTGAAAAATTAATATTTCTAGAGAATATTTTAGTCGAGTCTAAGATGTCTTTGAAAGAAGTTGAATTAAATTTATTTTAATGTTGTTTATAAGGTAGAACTCAATATTTAAGCTGAAGGAAGAAATGATAAAAGTTTAAAATTTAAAAGTTTAAAGTTTAAAATTTAAGGTTTAAAGTCTAAAGTTTAAGATTTAAGGAATTAAAGTTTAAGGATTAAGGTTTAAGGAATTAAAGAATAAGGTTTAAAGGTTTGAGGAATAAATATTAAGGAAAAGATTGAGAAAGATTGAATAATTTGAATTAAAGAATATGATATTGAGCACAATCTCGTGAGGAGGGTGATATTTAACACTTATTTGAGACATTGTGCATGAGGCTCAGTGGGACGGCGATCTGTAACTGATAAACCACTATTTTACGGTTTATCTTGTATTCAATTGAGTGGATTTATCAATCTTTCATACACTTATTCATATGATTTGCATGAGTTTATGTTTTCCCTCCTGATTTTGTGCTATGATTGAAAACGTGCTTTTTAGGCCTTAAATTTCCTATGTTTAATCCTCTCTTATTACCATTGACGTTAAGATTTTTGCTAGTAAAGAATTTTACAAAAATAGTCGCGTTGTAGATATAGATTCTAAACCAATAGAAATCTCTTCGTGCAAACGTTTTAGTTGTCACAAGTAACAAACCCCTAAATAAATTGATAACTGAGTATTTAAACCTCGGGTCGTCTTCTCAAGGAATTGCAGGGAGGTATGTTCTTATTATTGGCTATGAAAAAGGTAAAATTGAGGTTTTTGGAATTTGGGCAATGGGCACAAGTATATTTTCAAAGCAATAAAAATAAATAAATAACTGTAAAATAGACTATTGGCAAGGTATAAGAACTGGAAGTCCTATCCTTATTAATTGTGATGAGAATTGGATTTTAATCCCACTTAGTTAACCTTTACTAAACAAAGGAAGGTCAAGTGGACTAATTAATTTGATACCTAAAGTCCTAGTCTTTCCTTTGGAAAGGCTAGAGTTATTGGAACTCAAATTAATTATCAACTCCCAATTTCAACCACTGCTTTATTTGACAGCTCAAGAGTCACCAATTACTCAACTAAAGCCAAAAGGGTAAATATCTAAATTAAATTAAAAGCATTCATGTAAATAAAGCAATCAAACTACGTTTAAACATAAATTCAAATTCAACATAAAAGAGTTCATAAATTAAATTGGGAAAATAAGTAAAGGAAATATTAAACCTGGAATTCAGAAGAAAATTGTAAGTTGGAATAATAATAAATCATAAATCCTTTAAGAAGAATCCTAATCCCAATCCTAAGAGAGAGGAGAGAACCTTTCTCTCTAAAAACTACATCTAAAATAATAAAAAGTGAATTATGAATAGCATGATCTGAATTGTTCTTCATTCCTCCACTTTGCAGCCTTTAATCTGTATTTTCTGGGCTTGAAACTGGGCCGGAAATAGCTCAGGATTCGCTGTTTGCGAAATCTGCCACGCTGATTTTCCCAAATGCGACGCGTCTGCGTGGATGACACGTTCGCATCGCCTATCTGTATGGCCACTATGACAAATTATATATCAAATCAAAGCCCCGGACGTTAGCTTTTCAACGCAAGTGAAATCGCATCATTTGGACCTTTGTAGCTCAAGTTATGGTCGTTTTAGTGCGAGAGGGTCAGGCTGACAGCTTTGCAGTTTCTCCAACTTCTTGTATTCCTTCCTACTTTTGCATGCTTCCTTTCCATCCTCCAAGCCATTCCTGCCCTATAATATCTGAAAACACTTAACACACATATCAAGGCATCTAATGGTAATAAGAGAGGATTAATAATAAGCAAATATAAGATCAAAGAAGCATGTTTTCAATCATAGCACAAAATCAGGAAGGAAAATATAAAACATGCGAATTGTATGAATAAGTGAGTAAAGAGTTGATAAAAACCACTCAATTGAGCATAAGAGAATAAATATGAACTGGATTTCACTAATTCAAATCGCAAAATACAATATAAATAACTTGCAATAAGAAAATAGCTTATGAAAGCAGGGAACATAGAATTAAGCGCTGAACCCTTACTTGGTAGTGTATATCACTCTAACTCTCAAGTGTCTAGGGTCAATTCTCTCAATTCTCTACTAATCTTGCTTTCTCTAGCTTGCTCTTCATCTAACAATCAACAAAAATTTAATGCACCAATACACAAATCAAGAGGTCTTTTAAGGGTTGTAATGGGGTTAGGGTCAATGTAGGATTGTATTTGGCCAAGTGGACTAAAATTTAAATCCTTAATTATCATAAACTTCCCACCTAACTTAAGACAATCCATTTATTAAAATGCAAAATCTAACTTCCCATTAATTGTGCTTTCCACATGTTCATGCATCCTAACATTGAGTTTAGTACATATGCATTAATACCAACACTTACTTTGGGGCATTTTGTCCCCTTTTATTAATTGCTCTTTTCTTTTTCTTTTTTTTTCTTTTTATTTTTCTCAATGCATATGATTAAAATATTGAATGCAATAATATGTGCTCAACTATTATTTTACACATTTTCACTAAAATATACAACACTCAATTATTCAAACCAAATAATTTCAAACACAACTTCCCCACACTTAAATCATGAGCACTTTTACTAGTCTAAACTAATCAAGGATTCAAATTAAGGACATTATTATTTTCCGCTTAGAGTTAGTAATGAGCTAAAGTAAAGAACAAATGGGTATATTAGGCTCAAATTGGTTTGCAAAGGATAATGAAAGGGTAAGGCCATATGGGTATGTAAGCTTAGTGAAACAAAGGCCTCAATCATATCAGTGCATGCATACATCAAACAATGGAAATATAGAATTAAGCAAGACAAAAAACACAATTTTAGAGAGAAAAACACACACAAAAAATGAAATATTGGTTGATAAAATGCAACCAATCAAATAGGCTCAAAAACTCACTGGTTTTGTGTGTTCGAGCTCTAAACTATGTTCCAAAATAAGATTTCTTCAAACAAATTTTTCAAAAAGTTTTATTCAAATTAGTCAAATACTATAAAAATTTCTTGAAAAAGAAACTATTACTCTAACCAAGTGGTAAAATATGCACAAAAAAATAAACATGCAATCAAACATGCAAATGCAACAATGAAAAACAAAAATTGGTGTTGAGAAGGGACTAACTAACCCGTGGAGTTCGGTATCGACCTCCCCACACTTAAAGATTGCATCGTCCTCAGTGCATGCTGAGATGTGCTGGTGGATGGGGGTTGTAGTTCCTCAGCTAGTGCTCTCTTGTGTTCCTTTCCTTGCCGGTGGTTTGGGAGTAGCTTTCTCTCTTTACCCTTCTTGGTGGCAATCCTGAAAGGGGAAAAAGGAAAGTAACAAGTAAAGCTAGGGGATCCAACAAGGAAGAGAGCAGGAAAGGTGGTAATCAATGTGCAGTAAAGAAGAATGATGTTAACACATGGTCATGACTACATGTGAAAAGTCATCAATGGAAATATAGTAAGTGCATGTGATGACAGTTAAATGCAAGATGTTTATTGGCATACTGGCAAAGGCATGAGTAGCATAGATTAAACATTCAATGTCCAAGTTAGATTACCAAGTCTTTCAAACTAACAATCATGTTTGTAATAACAATTATATTTAGTTAATAAAATAGAGAAGGGGTTATGTGAAAAGCAGGCATTTAGAGTAGTAGATTTAAAAGAAATTTAAAAATAGTGTAAAATACCATATGGGCGTTTTCACAAACACATAGCATGCATGTTAAATAAGGTATGGAAAATATTAATTAGAACATGGAAGCACCCTTATAATAATATATAATTGTTTAAACAAATCCCAAATAATCCATAAGCAAAATATGGAAAATAATGACCCAAATAAATTTCCAACACCAATTAAAAAAAAAAGAAGAAAAAGAAAGGAAGGAATAAAGAAATAAGAAGGGAAAGAAAAGATTTAGATTTGGGGGAGAAAAGAGAAGATATCTTGGCTGATCTGGATAAGCTGTGCGGCGCAGGCGACGCGAACGCGTGAGTGACGCGTTCGCGCGGTTGGCGCTATTGTCAAGTGATGCGGCCGCGTGGGGCACGTAGTCGCGTGAGTGAATTCGTGCTACAGGCGCGAGGGCAGCCGTGCGCTCGCGCAACTTTCTGTTCAAAATCTTATTTTGCCAAAAATCTAGGTGACGCGGTCGCGTGGGTGACGCTATCGCGTGGATGGCCATTTTTGAAAGACGACGCGGCCGCGTGGGGCACGCGTTCGCGTGGGAGGGCTTGGGCTTCTAGCACGAGTCTAGCCCAATTCCAGCACAACTTTCGGCCATGCACCTTTCTGACGTCGATTTTCATGGCACGCGGCCGCGTGGGTGACGCGGTCGCATGGGAGGCCAAAGTTCCACATGACGCGATCGCGTGTGGTCAAAGTATGCTAAAGGCGCGCCTCCAGCCACGCTCTTGCGTGACTCTCTATTCAATTCTTTTCTTGCCAACGCACTAGTGACGCGGACGCGTCAGCGACGCTACCGCGTTGCGTGCGTGTTTTCTCTTTTTTTATGCAATATGCAGAATGCAATGCTTAATATGAATGCTATGCATGATTCCAGATTCAATAAAATTTCAAAAACAAACAAAACATACTAGAATTAAAACTGAAAAGGGACGATCATACCATGGTGGGTTGTCTCCCACCTAGCACTTTTAGTTAAAGTCCTTAAGTTGGACATTTGGTGAGCTCCTTGTCATGGTGGCTTATGCTTGTACTGATAAAGGAATCTCCACCAATGTTTGCAATTCCAATATCCTCCGGGATCCCAAATCTTGTTTCGGCACCCGTCTTCAAGTTGATTATCATGATTCCATCCGGGTGGTTCAGCTTTAGAATTCCCACTGAAGCGTCCAAACAATTTCCTAGACCCATTCAATTGAGCTCTATACCAACCTTTGCGTTTAAATTTTGAGCTTCCAACCATAATGAACCTTGCAGGACAGATCTTATCACTGACCATCTTCTTCTTACTCTTAATGCCACAAAGAGCTCTAAGTTGACCATCCGTCTCCAGTAGCCCATATTCAAGTGGGATTAGAAAGCTAAGGGATATGAATTTTACCCACTTGAATGTTGTGAAGGATGATGGCAACTTAGGGGGAGGTATTTTTAATGAAATTGCAAGCTCCACTCCCTTGTGCTCTTCTCTGATAATTACCACCTCTTTGCAAGCTTCTTCAATTTCAACCTCTTCTTCTTGGTAGCTCTCTTCCAATTCAATCTCCTCTTCATTGCTTTCCAAGGGCATGAGAGGTTGTGCTTCTTCTTCTTGAATCTCCATCTCTTGATCAACCTCTTCAAAGTCTTTAGCTATGATATGCCTTGGAGGTTGTACACCCTCCTCAACATCAATTGCAACCGTCTTGGAAGGAGGCTCTATGTCTTGACTTTCCCATGGAGGTTTAGCATCTCCTAAGTCTTCAACCACTTCTTCGTCTGCAACTATTATGGCTTCCTCTACTTGTTCCAATACAAAGCCATGTTCCTCGTTGTCCACTGGAGTTTCTAGTATCCCCTTCGTGCTGCATTCTTCATTAGATTGTCCACATAAAGCCATGGGGGTTCCTTGAGTGTCCAAACGTCAGGAAGCTAATTGACATATCACTTGATTTAATTGGTGAATGGTTGCGTGAAATTTTTCCATTGTTTCCTTGAGAGGATCCCTTGATTCTTGTTCCGCTTGGGTATCATAAGTAGGACCATAAGACTCTTGGATTAATGGATATGGAGATGGCAAATATTGAGGTAGTGCTTCTTAGGAGTAATTGGGTTGGAATTGGGGTGGTTCTATATATGGTTCATATGGCTCATAAGGTGGTTGGTATGGTGGCTGAGGGTTAGGGTCATATGGAAGTAAATGGTGAAAAGGGGCTTGTGAGTATGGTGGTCCAAAGCTATATTGAGGAGGGTGTTCATAGGCGTATGGTGGTGGTTGTTGATAATCAAAAGAGTGCTCACCATAGCCGCTATCTTGGTATGCATCACAAAATGATTGTTGATAGTCCATTGGAGGTGGTTGTTGCTATGAGGGTTGATCAAATTCTTGTGGCTCCTCCCATCTTTGATTGTTCCAACCATGGTGCATGTTGTCATTATAATCTCCTCTTCCTGCAACATAATTATAACCAGACTCATAGCCAAAGGGGTGAGAGTTCATAGTAGTGAGAGATAATAAAAACAAAAACTAACGAAAAAAGGAAATTTTTTTTGAAAAATATTTACAATAACCAATAATAAGGAACACGTTTGCAATTCCCCGGCAACGGCGCCATTTTGACGTTAGGATTTTTGCTAGTAAAGAATTTTACAAAAATAGTCGCGTTGTAGATACAGATTCTAAACCAACAGAAATCCCTTCGTGCAAACGTTTTGGTTGTCACAAGTAACAAACTCCTAAATAAATTGATAACCGAGTATTTAAACCTCGGGTCGTCTTCTCAAGGAATTGCAGGGAGGTATGTTCTTATTATTGGCTATGAAAAAGGTAAAATTGAGGTTTTTGGAATTTGGGCAATGGGCACAAGTATATTTTCAAAGCAATAAAAATAAATAAATAACTGTAAAATAGACTCTTGGCAAGGTATAAGAACTGGAAGTCCTATCCTTATCAATTGTGATGAGAATTGGATTTTAATCCCACTTAGTTAACCTTTACTAAACAAAGGAAGGTCAAGTGGACTAATTAATTTGATACCTAAAGTCCTAGTCTTTCCTTTGGAAAGGCTAGAGTTATTGGAACTCAAATTAATTAGCAACTCCCAATTTCAACCACTGCTTTATTTGACAGCTCAAGAGTCACCAATTACTCAACCAAAGCCAAAACGGTAAATATCTAAATTAAATTAAAAGCATTCATGTAAATAAAGCAATCAAACTACGTTTAAATATAAATTCAAATTCAACATAAAAAAGTTCATAAATTAAATTGGGAAAATAAGTAAAGGAAATATTAAATCTGGAATTCAGAAGAAAATTGTAAGTTGAAATAATAATAAATCATAAATCCTTTAAGAGGAATCCTAATCCTAATCCTAAGAGAGAGGAGAGAACCTCTCTCTCTAAAAACTACATCTAAAATAATAAAAAGTGAATTATGAATAGCATGATCTGAAGTGTTCTTCATTCCTCCACTTTGCAGCCTTTAATCTATATTTTCTGGGCTTGAAACTGGGCCGGAAATAGCCCAGGATTCACTGTTTGCGAAATATGCCACGCTGATTTTCACAGATGCAATGCGTCCGCGTGGATGACGCATTCGCGTCACCTATCTGTATGGCCACTATAGCAAATTATATATCAAATTGAAACCCCAGACGTTAGCTTTCCAACGCAAGTAGAACCGCATCATTTGGACCTCTGTAGATCATGTTATAGTCGTTTTAGTGCGAGAGGGTCAGGCTGACAGCTTTGCAGTTTCTCCAACTTCTTGTATTCCTTCCTACTTTTGCATGCTTCCTTTCCATCCTCCAAGCCATTCCTGCCCTATAATATCTGAAAACACTTAACACACATATCAAGGCATCTAATGGTAATAAGAGAGGATTAATAATAAGCAAATATAAGATCAAAGAAGCATGTTTTCAATCATAGCACAAAATTAGGAAGGAAAATGTAAAACATGCGAATTGTATGAATAAGTGAGTAAAGAGTTGATAAAAACCATTCAATTGAGCATAAGATAAACCATAAAATAGTGGTTTATCAACCATTCAATGCCGTGATATGTGCATTAAGTGATTTCAGAGATTACAGGGCAAGAATGGCTCAGAAGATGGAAAGGAAGCATGCAAAAGTGGAAGAAACACAAGAAACTGAAGGAACTGCTAAAGCTGTCCAGCCTGACCTCCTGGTACTAAATTGACCATAACTTGAGCTACAGAAATCCAAATGATGCGGTTTTAGTTGCTTTGGAAAGCTAACGTTCAGGGCTTTGCAACGATATATAATTTGCTATAGCTGCTCTGAATCCAGGCAATGTGAACACATGGATCACGCGGACGCGTGACCTGGCAAAAATCCAATCCACGCTAACGCGTAAACGACGCGTCCGCGTCACTTTGCCGCGACCTGTACGTACCAGAAATCACTGGGGACAATTTCTGGACTATTTTTGACCCAATTTTCGTCCCAAAAAATACAGATTAGAGGCTATAAAGTGGAAGAATCCATCCATTCATTCAACATATATCATACAACTTCTCATTATTCACTTTTCATAATTTAGATGTAGTTTTTAGAGAGAGAGGCTCTCTCTCTCTCTCTCTCTCTCTCTCTCTCTCTCTCTCTCTCTCTCTCTCTCTCTCTCTCTCTCTCTCTCTCTCTCTCTCTCTCTCTCTCTCTCTCTCTCTCTCTCTCTCTCTCTCTCTCTCTCTCTCTCTCTCTCTCTCTCTCTCTCTCTCTCTCTCTCTCTCTCTCTCTCTCTCTCTCTCTCTCTCTCTCTCTCTCTCTCTCTCTCTCGGATTTAGGATTCCTAGTTTTATGCTTTTGGATTGGATATTTACAGAGTCACTACTTCCATTGAAGGCTTCATCATTCTAGTTTGTTTCCTTACTTGTTACTTATTCTTCCATATCCTTAATCCTTGTTCAGAGTTACAATTGGATTGCTTTTATGAATTTAATTTTATTATTTATTTAATTGCTTCCAATTTTTTCCAATTATCATGTCTTCTTTCTACTCCCTTTTCATGAATGCGGAATTGGCATCCGTGTCAGGGGAGTAGGCTTTTAACTTGACTTTAGAGTTGATTAATATTTAAGACCCTTAAGTTGGAATACTCAAGAGTTAATTGGTAATTGGAAGTTGTTGGCCAGCTCTCTAGTTACTAACGCTAATCCTTTCCAAGGGAGAGGATTAGGACTTGTGAATAGAAATTGGGTTCCAACTAACTTAACTTTCTTTTACTCAGTAAAGGATAACTAAGTAAAACAACAACCTATTACTAATTAATCTTGGAAAATCCAACAAGGATAGAACTTCAGATCAATCTTCTCCTAGTCAAGGCTTTTTATTGTTATCATTCTATTTTCTCTACAATTTTTTCTTCTTATTTCTCAACCCAAAACCCCAAAATTTACATGACTCATAACCAATAATAAAGAACACTTCCTTGCATTTCCTTGAGAGACGACCCGAGATTTAAATACTTCGGTTATCAATTTTACTAGGAGTTTGTTACTTGTGACAGCCAAACTTTTGCACAAAAGGGATTCTTTGTCAGTCTAGAAGCTATACTTTCAACGAAGATTTATTTGTGAAATTCTAGACCGCGCGAGAAACCCTCTCGTCAGTAACGTCCACTTGAGACCAGAAGAAAGGTTTCCCATAAGGATGATGATATGTAACGCTCATGCAGGGGACGTTGGCTGAGGTAGGAACGGCAATACATAACGCATATCTCAGTACCAATGTCGAGTATCGGGCAACGAACTGACATGTGAGCTCATGACCTGTATAGGAATAGACATGCATCATACTTGTTTGTCGCATAAATTATTTGATGCTATTGTTGAGTGTATGAATGTGTTTGTTTATTTTTGTTTGAGATTTTATGATATTCCTTAAGGTGTCTGAGCTGGTGAATTGAATGTGCTTGGTTAGAACTGAGAAAAAATAAAGTGTTAATATAAAAAAGGTAAAGAAAATTCTGTTGTGTGAAACCTTTGTTGAGAACTCCCAAGTTCTCACGCCTTATCCTCTTTTTCCCCGCAGATGGAGACAGGTATCGTGTTTTATGAGATGTATGGGCCGTTTGTTTATGAGGATCCTATTTTTGGGAGTTATTTTATCTGTGGGATACCTCATGTTAGGTTTTACATACTACGTAACAGACCATTCTTTCACCCCATAGATAGTCCAAATTTTGATGCAGCTATGTCGTACGACTTCCTATTATCATAGTCACATCTGAACGAACCTACACACGTATTTTCTTCTCATCCAGTGCATGAGGCTTCACTTGAGCACAACCTAGATGATGTGCATGTCCCTCAGCCTCCACTTGAGGCAGCTGCACCTTCGGGAACACAACCTCTACGTTTTTCCGTGGATTAGTTAGTCGCCCAGTACGGACCACTGGATGAGGCCCTCACGCCAGTCTTTGCTAACGGACCTATCATGTGAATCGGGACGTTGGCAACTCTGCTAGTTTGGAGGCCCCAAAGGAGGAGGAGGATCCAGAAGAAAACCCTGGGTGGGCTGAGAGATATGTATAGCTAGCGGGCGGGCCACCTGTAGACCTACCCAATGTTGATGTGTGATCTTGGAGTCAAACTATGATGTTAGCACACTTTTTAAGGCATCTAGTTAGGCACGACTTGAGGAGCTTTAAAGAGTTAACCCTACTTTTGTTAGAATATGGGAGGGGCTAGAGATGCCTAGACGACTAGGTTAGTGTGGATGCCAATTTAGAGGCTTTCTGAATAAGCCAGGCCCTGGGATATCGGATGTACATAGATGTATGTATTATGTATCTATTATGAATGAGTGTAATATACCTAAATTTGGTTAACGAGTTTGTGGATAACTGTATTCTGTAATGTGTGTGTGTGTGTGTGTTTAATATCTGCACTTACTATTTTTTATGAATATATTATTAACCATCTTGTACAGACTACCTCGTCTTTTCAATAAAATTTCTCTTTAATTACAAAAAAATATATATTACCCGAAAAGAGTACACGAATTTTAACAACAACCCATATTATATATCATATTAAAGTTATAAGTTAAATAAGTTAGTAACAATTTATCTCTAGTATGATCATGACGTACTAGGAGTAGGGTTGCTATATGCAGCAACTAATTATGATGCATATCTATCCCTAATGTAGGCCATGAGCTCACACGTTGCTTGACTACCTGTAAAAACCGTAATTCTTATCGACCGTTTAGATAATATAAAATAATTTAATCATCCAAAATAGGTTTGAGAAATTAGAAGTCTTAATTTAAAAATTTAACGATGAGATTTGAATTTAGGGAATTTTTCTGAGTAGGAAAATGTAATTTTCAGCGAAAAATTGTGTAAAAAATGCGTACCTATAATTTAGTTGGCAGTACCGGCTTAAGTCTGTCCGGTACTGTGTGAGAATAGTAGAAAATCTTAGGAAAACTTTTAGAATTAAAAATCAAGTACTAATTCTAAAGGTTTTGGCCCAAAATGGCCAAACGAGTTAAAAACACTAATGGGTTAGACTGGGCCCAAGTTGGGTCCAAGCCCAACATATATATTCACTCTTCATGAGCTTTTCAGCTCATTAAACACACACATAAGGGTTTGGGGCTGCTGGAGTGAGAAGAGAGAAACCCCACATTACACTATTCACATTCAACTTCTTTCGCTTGTAGCTCGAGCTACGGTGTTCCGATTCACGTGCCGTTTGCGACCACGCAAAGCTCTTGTCAAGCCTGTCATTTCTACCTAAGTATTGCTAGTAAGAAATCATGTTTCACACTCCCTTTCTCAGCCCTAACGATTTTCACGTTTTTAGGTTTGAGTTTTGAAGAAGTTTTGTGATTTTGTTTGTTTAGGGGTAATCTAATGCTGGAGTATTGTTGTGTTTCACCCATAATTCCATTGAGTAAGGTGAGTATATTTATTTTCTTTGTGATTTTGTATATATGGAATCCTAGATTGATTTGTGGTAAAATATATGATGTATAGCTTGTTTGTGAAGTTGATTGTGGCCTTTTGGAAGTGGTGTTGGTGATTGAAAGTTTGTTGGATTTCAATCTTGATACGATGTACATTTTGAGAATCGGCCAAGGTATGGTTTCAATTTCTCTATGTAATATGTAATATTTTTGGACACTTAGGCTATTGGACCTTAGGATAGGATTGAATTGATTGTTGGAAATTGTTGAATTTGATTATGTATTATGGTGTTGTTGATTTGATGAATTGTGATGTTGAACTTTGATGTTGTCATTCATTATTGAAATGAGCTTTGAAAATGATTATTGGAGTGTTGATAGAGAATTATGAGCTTATTGATATTGATAAATGTTGGAAATAGAGAAACGATGCTTGGAGTGTAAACATTGATAATTTGAGGAAGGTTGGGGAGGATTTTGGATGAAATTAGTGAAATCGCATGATGGTAGGATGAGGAATGAATTGGAACTATTGGAACTATTTTGGTTGTAGGATATTTAGGTCTATTGGAACTCTTTTGGTTGTAGGATATTTGGTCTTGATTGTGAATTTTGGAAGTTTGAGAACCTAGTTAATTTTTGGTAAAAGCCAATTTTTGGTGAACTCTGATGGATCATAACTTGAGCCTCAATTTTTAAAATTAGTTGAAATTTATCTTAAATTAAAGTTTATTCAAATATCTTTAAATTTATATAAATTTTGAGGAAAATGAATTTTTATAGAGGAAGTTATAAACATTTAAAGTTTGGTGTTTAAAACTGAATCCTGCAACTTTGAAAATTTTCTAAGTCTGGTGAGGGTTGCGTACGTGACACAGTGCATGCGACGTGGTGATTCCACTCGGGTTGGGCATCTCGCGTACACGGGCATTGCATGCGTAGGTGAACTATCAGAATTTTGATCCTTTCGTATGCGAACTGTAACACGCGACGCGAGCAATCCATTTGGGTTGGGACACTCGCGTACCCAAGCAGGTGGTTGCATATGCGACCATCTATTTTTGACTGCATGTGTATGCGAGACAGAGGCTTGCATATGCGAGACCCCTGTTTTTCTGAAAAACTATTTTTCTTTATTTTCAAAAGTTCTCGAGCTTTCCAAACATTCTTTAAGTACCGTTTAAGAATACTATCTAGTGCTTAGGTCCTAATACTACTAAAGATGAGTTAGAGACTTAAATAGATGAATTTTTGTATGAATTTTAAAAACGGAGACTTAGTTTTCTAGAGTACTAAGGATGGATTAATTGAGAGAGATGACAGAGTACTGTAACGATGATTGATATGATGAATTGTGGAATTACGAATTGATGATGTTTGAGACGAGTCTAGGACTCGGAGTGGAATGATAGATTACTGAGTACTGAAAATGATTTGTGAAAGCCACTGATATATTGTTTTATGATGAGACTATTGAGTCGCTATGCACCTCGGACAAGGGTTGTGGCAGTCTCCCGCTTGTCGAGGTCGCAGCGCCGACATAAGGACGGTGGTTAATCCCACTTACGTTGAGATGTGAGGGCTGAGGTTGTATCTCGCTCACATAACCTTCTCTGCTGCATGAGTGTGCAGGGCCTATATTCCTGGCGTGGCAGATTTCTCTACTGCATGAGTGTGCAAAGCCTATATCTCTGGGCATAGCAGGAAGACTACATCTGGAAGGATGTGTCGGGTTGGCATTTATAAACCGATAAGTGATATCATGAGCCAATAGGAAAGGCATTCATCATATGCATCTTCTACCTATTTGATTGCTTTGCTTAACTTCTGTTATGCCTAAATGAATCACATGTTTACTTGTTAGTTGTGCTTTACTTGTCTACATTACTCGTGTTCTCTGCTGGGATTGAGGAGGTTTGGTAGGCGGTGGCGATGGGATCGCACGGAGGTTAGGTTGGCGAAGGCTGTGGGATATAGCGGTGTGATTAATACTAGTTAAAAATTTCCTAAGTTTAGATGACCCTATTTATTATTTATGGTTTAAGTTATTTATTTGCTAAGCTTGGATATCTGTTTGGTATGAAGCTCTAGGATTGTCTTTGGCATCTTGGGGTCTTACATCTTACATTACTGGGTACTGTTACCATACTGAGAACCTCCGATTCTCATTCCATACTTTGTTGTTGTTTTTCAGATGCAGGTCGTAACCTACCTCGGTGAGTTACGTGATGGTGACAGAGTGGAAGATATTGATTATCCTTTGGAGACTTTTGATTTCTTTTGATTAAATTCTCTCACTTTTGTATTTATATTTTTCTTAGAGGCTTACTTGAGAGAGATATTATATAAGCTGTTTTAACTTTCAAAATTCCGTATTGTCTGTATATAACTAGTCGGCTTAAACTCCGCGAGCTGTGGCTAGTTCTTTATGTCTATTATACTCTTATATCTATATATAATGTATTATCTTGTATCTTTACCTTGTGCCTTAAGTTTGTAGTTTCATGTGAACGTTTTGTGCTTTTGTAATTCTGTATTTGAGCTTATTTCTTCATCGGGCTTCTAAAATTAATATTCCTTTCTATATATATATAAGCCTTAGAATTTTTGTAACCTTTGATTAACCTTTGCTTTACAGCATGAGGTAGGGCTTAGGCTAATTAGGGTGTTACACTACCCGCAATCAACGTTACCTGTATATGGTTTCTCAACTATGTACTTTTCGCATACGTGCCTCCTGAGTATAACCATATACATTCATGGTACTGGGCAATCGTCACAGAGCTTGACGCTACTATATGTTCCCAGTTGAGAAATACTTTCTAATATAAAGTGGTAGTCCCCACATTATTTCGACACCAGTCAAGCGGAATGGAACCTCCACTCTGTTAAACAGTCTTAAGCATTTTGGAACTTTATTACATTTTCTTAGGACATCTTATCTCTATTTTCTTCTTTATTCTCTAAGGGACCAATTTAGCCTAAATCATTATTTTACTCCTAATCTTTGATCTTTATCTTATTAATTTATTATATTTATATTTTTATCCCTGAACTTTATTGAAATTGTTATTCATGCCCGAAATTTTATTTAATTATATTTTTTGGTCCAAATCTATTATATAATTATATTTTTACCCCTAAAACTTGTATGTTCATATATTGTTAAACCTAATTTTTTGTTATTTACAATATTAGCCTATCTTTCAATCTTTTATTTTTTTAAATTTTTAAATATTATCTTGTGAATCATTTACTTGATTTCAACTTTTACAAACTTATAAGTCAGTCCCAGCATAGATATAATTTGGCTATAATTACCATCATACATATTCATCAGAATTTTATATCAAACATTCATAACAATCTTCACTGATTCATTCATTATTTAAGCATCATCATAAACATTCATAGTCATTAATCATCATCAAAATATCACCAAAATATCAATATAAATATATTATTCAAATATGAGCCTTTTTAACTATCCTAATCCTTACCTCTTTCATTAATCATCCCAAATTATTTTTTTTAATCCTTTTGATCTCTAAAACCTCCTAAATGAAAATAATATATTTATTAATCATATGTAGGTCTTATGGCCAATAAAAGAAAAAAGAAGAATCTCTCACCCACTTGAGTTTGAATTTTAATATTTTAGATACTTTTTTAAAATTTTTAGAGGTAACTTACTATATAAGGAAAGAAACAATATGAGACCCTTACGAGAGAACATAAAAACAGAATTTTGAAGAGAAAAGATGAAAAAATTTTCTTCACTAACCTTGAGGATTTTGAGAAGAAAAATAAAAAAGACGATGAGAGGAATTATCTTGCTATCTAGTTTTTTGAAAAGTGATATTGTTCTTGAAAATAGAGAATAAAATAGTATAAGTGTTGGCTTAGTTTTCTCTCTCTTTTTTTTCTCTTTGATTCAACCACTTTGCTCTTTTTCTTTCTCTTTATTTTCTTTCTTTTTCACTTAGTAACTTATTTTATTAGTGGTGAAAAGTTAAAATAACTTAGTAAAAAAGAAGTAGATTCTATGATTATAAAGAAAAGGAGAGATAAGGTTGAATTTTAATTCTTTTTTTTGTTATCTTGATCTTATCTCATTTTTTTCGATAATTAAGACACATAATTTTAACACGTGATGTATTAAAGAGAAAGAAAGAGCCAATGTTGAAAAGGAGAGAAGAGTGAGATTAGTGTCTCATGTGATGTAATCTTGATGACATAATCAAAATTATTACTAGGTTAGTTCACCACATGATAAATTAATCTTGCGGTGAATAATGAATGAGAAAGGATAATGAATGTATAAGTGATAAAGCATGTGGTTGAGACTAATTTTTAGAGAATAATTACCAAAAATGATAATTATTTGATCACTTATTTTTACGTATCAAATAAAACAGATAATTATATCGGTATAAGTGATACTGGTATCTTTTATTATTTCAATTCTAAAATATCTCTAAAATTTTAGTGAGGTTAAACGGATCAAAAAGTATCCATAAAAAATTTTTACCGGTTGAATTTGGACTCGGTAATTAAAAGTCATAATTAAGAAATATTTTCTCGTCATATATAAAAATAATATCTTAATGGAGATCATTTTTATAGGGTTCATCTCGTTAAATCGACGTGAACCATAATTCTCAGATTTTATGAATTCTCATAACAGAAATTCCAAAAAATTATTTTGTGAAAAAAATAAGTTCTTATACGCAATGAGCAGGTCTCACTCTAGTTTATTCAATTTTCATAATTTTTCCAATTCTAAGCAGTATGGTTGCTACTCTTGCTAACATGTTTAACCTAAACCAACAAAGAACATATGGAATTCTTATCTGTCAGAGAATATATAAAGAATATATGCAGAGATAATGATATGTTAGTTAATCAAGTAGATATAACATCAAAGATTCAAAATCTAACATTTTAAAATAACTAGTAATAAATAAATAAGACTGATAACAACAACCAATGATGTCATTTTTATTAATATGTATATCTTTTATTCAATTTTTAGAAGTAAAAAAATTAAAAATCACTGATATTTATCCGTTCTTAAAAGTAAATTTAGTCAATGTATATGAAAAAAGTAGCAAAAATAGAGAAAAAAAACCTAAATGGTCACTGACAATTATCCTGAAAGATAGTGAGATCCTCAACAAAAGAAATCTATCAATCCAAGCTGGCACTTAATGAACAAATGAACAATTTAACGTGCTGCATAGTGGTGTAAAATTTATAATCCACAAACTAACCGGCAAGTGTATCGGGTCGTACCAAGTAGTACCTCAAGTGAATGAGGGTTGATCCCACGAGGATTGATGGACTAAGCTACAATGATTGGGTGATTTACTTAGTTAGACAAATAGAAAATGGTGTTTTGAGATTTTAAAAGTATTAACAGTAAAGTCAGAATATCAGAAAGAAAACAGTAAAAAGGTTGTGAAATATATGAGTAAAACAGTTAAGGTTTCAGAGATATTTATTTTTCGGATTAACTTTTCTTACCAACTACTTTAATCATGCAAGATTCAATTCATCGCAAACTATATGTGACTAAAAACTAATTCCTTAGACCTTTTTAAACTCCTCAAACCTTCATCAACCACCAATTCCTCGGTCATTTGATTCCGATTAGAGGGTTAAATTCAAAACTAGTTTATGTGCCACAAAAACCCTAATTATCCAAATATAAAAGGATTATATGTCACGTATCCCGTTAAGTCCAGATAATTAGAAATTTAGGAGAATTTTTTTTCAAGTTGTTGTTCAGGTAAAGAGCTTTGTCAAGTTTTATAAGAACTCAAATAGAATAAGAGTCATACTAACGTTTCACCCATATTCATAAGATAAAGAACGAAAACAATTCTTGAATTTGAAATCAATACATGAATTAAAATAGAAAAGTAATAGTATTAATCCATAGAATGAACAGAGCTCCTAACCTTAACAGTGGAGGTTTAGTTGCTCATGGTGCAGAGAGAAAACTAGGGTTCTGTAAAACTGTAAAGTGCAGAATGAGGTCAGAGAAGAGATTCGTCCGAAGGGCTGATTCTTTTCCCTTTTATATCTAATCCTAATTAATGTAAAAATATATTTTCTAAAACTAAATAATATCTTTTCCTATTTATAAATAAGTTAAGTTTTAATAAAAAATAAATAAAGATCTTCACATGCTGCTTGATTGAGTGTGGGGACCATTGTCTTTCATATAGCCGGCGCCTAACTTGATGGAGATAGCGCCTAACTTAAGCCTGGCCGAATAGAATTGGATGTTGATGGTTGTCCTAGCGCCTAACTTGAGAAACTCCAAGTTAGGTGCCACCTTGGTAGTGGACATTTGAAGGTTTTTCTCTTGTCTTGGTGCCTAACTTGAGAAAAGCCAAGTTAGGCGCCACCTATGCTGCATGAAACTCACGTGAAAGTCTTCCTTTGGCGCCTAACTTGGAAAATCCCAAGTTAGACGCCACCAAGGCCAAATTGCTGGAGAAGAAGTGTATACTATTATACATCGTTGGAAAGCTCTGGAAGTTAGCTTTCCAATTCCACTAAAATCACGTCAATTGGACCTTTTTAGCTCAAGTTATTCTCGTTGGAGTTCAAGGAGGACAGAATTGACAGCATCATTCACTTTCTTCTCTTTTTCTACAGAAACTCCATCAAATCCATCCGAATGCTACCTGAAATAAACAGAATTATACATAACTCAAAGTAGCTTCCAAAGTGGCTAAAAGATATTTAAATCTTGATTAAACTCAACAATTCAAATGAAAATTCACTAGGAAAAGATAGGAAAGATGCTCATGTATCACAACACCAAACTTGAACTGTTGTTTGTCCTCAAGCAACCAAAACTATTGCAAACTTAGGATGTGAATTTGCATGCGAAGTGAGTGTTCAATTAAGCTCCTGTCTCTTCTTAAAGTGGCGTTTATACACTACAATCCTGAATAGTTTTGGCATCTCACTATCCTTTAAATCAGAGGAATGTCACTGTAATTTGGAATTGGAATCCAGATAATATTATGAGTTCTCTGTCCTTTATACCTTGGTTTAATCCTTAAAAATAGCAAATTTCTTTCATTCTCTTTTTCTTGGTGCTTTGCACCTTGAGCCAAGCCATGACTTTAAATACTTTGCTTCAAGCTTTACTTGACACAAAAACACCACAAGCACTTAACTGGTGAACTCTCTTTAGGTTCTGATTTTTCTTTCAGTCACTCCCAGACAGTGGTGCTCAAAGCCTTGGGCATACTCTGCTAAATGCACTTGATCTCGACTCTTAGTGCTCTGTCTCAAGGATTACTTGACACATTTACACCACAAGCATATGAATAGGAAAACAACTCTTTGAGTTTTTAATCATGTCTGACCTCCTTAGTCATTGATGCTCAGAGCCTTGGACCTTACTTTTTTTTTTCTTTTGCTGTTTCTTTTACTTCAAGGATTAAGCTTTAGTTTACTTCAAAGAATTCATAATAGTTCTCTAAATTCTTGTTCCTCATACATCAACAACCTTTGATTCAAATTCAAATATGCATTATTCATATCATGCATTCAGAATCACAGATAATATATACCACCACATTTAAGTAAATAAGACTACTCTTTAATGTAATTTCTCATGCAATACATCACTTATTTTCTTTTTCTTTTTAGATTCAAGTTCCGTGAGCAGTACATGAGACATCTCTTCAATTAAAAGATGAATTATTGAAATTCCAAAATAATAGAATTAAACTAGAACCTAGGACTCAGAATTACTAAAGATCATGCAGACATTCAAGTAAAATAGCAGAAAAAAGGAATATAATATAATAAGAATGGAAGAAAATATAGAATGAAAGGAACTCAACCAGCTCAGTTATCCTAGTGGCCGTCTCATTCTTCAGGATGTGCTCCTTCGTAAAAATGATTTGCCTCCCTTTGGTGCCATTAAAATAAACAGAAAAGCCACAAGCAAAGCGACAACACCAAACTTAAAAGTTTACTTGTCCTCAAGTAAAGAAAAACTAAAAACAAGGAGGGACATAGAAAGTGCACGGATGAGTAAAAATAAAAATTATTACAGAAGAAGAAGAAAATGATAAATGGACAAGAGAGGTTAAAATTAATTAAATAGTTATATATATATGTATTGAGGGGAGGGGTATTGAAGGGATGAAGGGGTTTGCAGGTTGGTCAAGGGAAGTGTGGGCACGGACGGGTGATCTTGAGGGGAAGGGACAACGGGTGAGGTGTTGGGGAAAGAATATATGGGGAAGGGGTGAAAGGAATCAAATAGGAGATCATGAGATATGGGTCAGAAGTTGCAAAGATTTGGTTGAGAATGAGTCAAGATTGTGGAGCTGGCGCCTAACTTTGGGTTTGTGGCGCCTAACTTCATACTTGCTTCACTCACGGCCCTTAGCTTCAGAATTGTGGCACCTAACTTCATGCTGGACTTCTGACCTAGCGCCTAACTTGAGAATCCTGGCGCCTAACTTCATGTGGGAAACAAGCTTGGCGCCTAACTTGAGATGGTGGAGTTAAGCGCAGACCAGCCAGTGACAAACTCCAAGAACGCTTCAAGCCTGGCGCCTAACTTGGTGGAGCCAAGTTAGGTGCCACCCATCTAGCAAGCAATCATCAAGTTAGACGCATGATTGGTGCCTAACTTCACAACCCCTCCCAAGAGCTTCTCCTGAAATTGGCCTTCATGTGGCACCTAACTTCAGAAAAGTGAAGTTAGGCGCCACCCAATCCGAACTTAGCTTCTCCAGGGTGTCTGAAATTGTCTTCATACACATGTTTCTGTTCTAATCACTCTGCATGATCAAAATACACATAGAATAAAGGAAAAATAGTAGAAACTCAAACAAACTAAATAAATAAATAAATCAAAGTAAAAAATCAAACATAAGGATACGAAAACATCGAGTCGCCTCCCAACAAGTGCTCCTTTACCGTTACTAGCTTGACGGTCAACTCCTCTGAGGAGGAGGATCATAGGGGCTCAACTCTTCACCCTTCACTGTGAACTTCTTTTCTGTGCTCTCATGGATAAACTCTATATGCTCAAGAGACAGGATCCTGTTCACTATATGAGGTAGGATTGTGCATGCAGTGAATACCACCTTCATTCTTGGGGAGAAGTCTTCAGTGAGAATCTTTTTATTTCTCCATCCCCTAGGTACTTTCATCTTTTTGAGAACCTCCTCCTTAGTAGAGGATGCATTCTCGACACCAAACTTAGGTTTGATGTCAGGGGAAATTTTGTTGATTGTCACCAAAGGAGGTTTGAGCTGCAGATTCTGTTGTGCATCATCAGGGGTTTTTTGAAGGTTTGGATCAATAAGCTGAGTCTGCATGCACCTCTCTTCTTCACCTAATGAATGTACATTTTCAAAGACATGAAAGACTAGTTGCTCATCGTGCACTCTAAGCACTAATTCACCCACTTCTACATCAATTAGAGCTCTCCCAGTGGCTAGGAATGGTCTTCCTAGGATTATAGAGGCATTCTTATCCTCTCCCGTGTCAAGAATCAAAAAATCTGCTGGGAGGAAGAACGTATCCACTTTGACCAAGATATTCTCTACTAATCCACATGCAGGCTTTAGGGATTTCTCTGCCATTTGTAATGCTATCCTTGTGGGTTATGCCTCTTGGATTTGCAGCTTCTTCATCACAGACAAGGGCATTAGATTTATGCTTGCACCCAGATCACATAGGGCTTTCTCAAAGGTGGTGTTCTCAATGGTACATGGAATTTAAAAGCTCCCTGGATTTGGCATCTTCCTTGGCAAGTTATTCTGAATTATGGCACTACATTCCTTAGTCAAGACCACTATCTCATCTCCCTTTAAAGGCTTTTTCTTTGACAACAACTCCTTCATAAACTTGACATAGAGAGGCATTTGCTCCAAAACCTCAGCAAAAGGAATATTGATTTGTAACTTTCTGAAGACTTCCAAGAACTTTGAAAAACTGCTTGTCCTTGGTCTCCTTTTGAAGTTTCTGAGGATATGGCATCTTAGGCTTGTATTTAGGAGCTTTAGGTAAGGCCGGATGTGTGTCAAGAGTGATTGGAAAAGGATTGTCTGCGCGCCTAGGTGGGGCGTGTTCAACCTCCTCATTTTTCTCCTCCAAAACTTCTTTTTCAACTGGCCCCTCAGTAACTTGTGCTTCCATACTTGCCACTTGTCCACTTATCACGGTGATGACCTTGCACTCCTCTCTTGAATTTGGAATTGTGTTACCAGGAAGGCTATTAGTGGTCCTCTGATCGATTTCATTAATTTTTGTGGCTAATTGACCCATCTGAATCTCCAAGTTCTTGATTGATGCTCTGGTTTCCTATATAAAACTCACCATTAGTGCTTCCAAATCAGTAGTCTTCTGAGACTAAGGAGTTGCTTGCTGAGATGACTGAAACTAGTGGTTATTAAAATTATTCTGTTAAAAACCACCCTGAAAATTATTATTAAAATTCTGTGGCCTCTGAGGTTACTCTCTCCACCCTAGATTTGGGTAATTTCTCCACCCCTAATTATAGGTCTTGGCATATGGATCATTATTGGGGTTTCTAGGACCATTCCCCATATAGTTGACCTGTTCAGAAAGAAATTGAGCATAGTCATAAATCTCACCTTGCATGAAGCTACCAGTCATGTCATAAGGAGCCTATTGAGGGGCATTCTGAGCATTAACAGCTGAAACCTGCATCCCACTCAAGTGTTGAGTAAGCATATTAATCTGTTGAGATATAACCTTGTTCTGAGCAAGAATAGCATCCAAGGTCTCCACTTCAAAAATGCCTTTCTTCTGAGGAGTCCCAGAGTTTACAAGATTCCTGTTAGAAGAGTAAAGATATTGGTTGTTAGCAACCAATTCAATAATCTCAGTAGTCTCTTCAGGTGTCTTCTTCATATGCAATAAACCACCTGCAGAATTATCTAAACATATTTTGGACATTTCACAGAGGCCCTCATAAAAGATCTCCAACTGGGTCCATTTAGAAAACATGTCAAGGGGCATTGCCTGGTCAGCAGGTTGTACCTCTCCCAGGCTTCATAGAGGGTCTTACCATCTCTCTGCCTGAAGGTATAAACTTTCACCCTTAGCTTAGTTAACATCTGTGGTGGGAAGAAATTGGACAGAAATCCAGTGACTACCTTATTCCAAGTATTCAGGCTCTCCTTGGGCTAAAAGTCTAGCCACAGCTTTGCTCTATCCCTCACAGGAAATGGAAAGAGCATAAGCTTGTAAACCTCAGGATTCACTCCATTTGTTTTTACAGTGTCACAAATCTGCAGGAAGTTAGAGATAAATTGGTTTGGATCTTCCTGCAGGAGTCCATGATACTGACAATTTTACTGTACCAGAGTGACTAACTGAGGCTTCAGCTCAAAGTTGTTTGTAGCTATAAGAGGCACCACAATATTGTTCTCATAGAGATCTAGATTGGGGGCAGTGTATGAGCCAAGCACTCTTCTAGGTTGTTCATTCTCATTCGGATTTACCATATTGGCATTAAGAGCACGATTAGGATCCATAGTAGACTCTGCAGCTTCCTTTTCAAAGGTCTCACTTAGATTTTAACTAGCCTTTTAAAGCCTAGCTTGTTGCAAGCACCGTCTCAAAGTCCTTTTAGGTTCATGATCAAAATCTGTAAGAGGTTCCTTGTCCCTGTTCCTGCTCATAAACAAACAGAAAACAAGAAAAGTGGGAGTCTCTACGTTAGAGTGTAGAAAATTCCCAGTGAGGTAACCTGTGTAAAAAAATAAAATAAAATACTAGACAATTAAAGCAAGAAAATTTCGAAAATTGTAAAAAATTGAACTAGAAATTTCGAAATTTATAAAAAAAATGAACAAGAGAATTAAAATAAAATTAACTAGGTAATATCAAACTTAATTCAGAAATTACAGAAAAACTAATAGCAGTAAATTTCAAAAATTAAGGGCAGAATTAATTAAGAATTAAAGTTAAAATACCTAATCTAAGCAATCAAACAACTAATAGTTGCCAATCATAGTCAATCTTCGGCAACGACACCAAAAACTTGGTGCGGAATTTATAACCCACAAACTAACCAGCAAGTGCATCGAGTCGTACCTAGTAGTACCTCAAGTGAATGAGAGACGATCCCATGAGGATTGATGGACTAAGCAATAATTATTGCATGATTTACTTAGTTAGACAAATAGAAAATGGTGTTTTGAGAGTTCAAAAGTATTAACAGTAAAGTCAGAATATCAGAAAGCAAGAAGTAAACAGGTTGTGAAATATATGAGTAAAACAGTTAAGGTTTCAAAGATATTTATTTTTCAGATTAACTTTTCTTACCAACTACTTTAATCATGCAAGATTCAATTCATGGCAAATGATAAACCCATATTTTGTGATATATTTGTGCTTAGTTTGAGTGATTTATTCAATCCTTCTTCCACTTATTCATATTAATTACATGGTTTTACTTTCCCTTCCTTATTATGTGATGTATGTGAAAACATGTTTCCTATGCTTTAAGATTAATTATTTTAATTACCTTTATTTCCATTCGATGCCGTGATTAGTGTGTTGAGTAGTTTCAGATCTTCTAAGGCAGGAATGACATAAAGGATGGAAAAGGAAACATAAAAAAATGGAAGAAAAGCATAAAATGGAGTTTTGGAGAAACTGGCATCCACGCGACCGCATGGACGACGGGGCCGCGTGCCAAGCGCGAAGAAGCAGTGACGGCCGCATGACTGACGCGACCGCGCGCCTAAAGAAGAACACCTATGACGCAGCCGCATGACTGATGCGACCGCACGACAAAGAAAACTCCAATCGACGCGACCGTGTGGCCCACGCGGACGTGTGACAGAGGCCACGCACCAGAAATTGCAGAAAACGCTCATAGCGGATTCTGAAGCCCTTTTTGGCCCAAATCCAAGTCCAGAAGGCATAGACTAGAGGTTATGAAGTGTGAGAATGCATCCATTCAGGGAGTCCTCGAATTTTTAGTCACTTTCCATGATTTAGGTTTAGTTGGAGAGAGGTTCTCTCCTCTCTCTCTTTAGGATTAGGAATTAGATTTAGGATTTTATTTGCTTCAAGGATTATCTTTTTACCAGGTTCAATGTTCTTTTGCTTGACAGTTATCTCTTATTTTTAGATACCATTAATGCTTGCTTGTATTAGTTATGTTGCCTATTTGGCTTATGCTACATTCATGTTATGATTTTCTTTTATTTAATGTTGCTTGAGATATTTCAGTTCAATATTGCCTTCTTTTATTTATGCCATTGATTATTCCCAATCTGAAGACATTTTCATTCCAGTAGAATTAATTTACTTTTCCCTTTTTGGTCTTGGTTTAGAAATCAGTAACTCAGGCTTAGCTTAACATAATTGATAACTATTATCTTTGCTAATTGAACTGAACTTCAATAATCCCAACCTTTTCTTAGGAAATAAATAGGATTCGAAGGTCAAATTAATTAGTCCCTTGACTTTCCTTTGCTTTAGCAAGGGTCAACTAAGTGGAATTAAGATTCAACTTTCATTATTATTGATAAGAATAACTAAGTCTGGACTTCCAATTTCTCATACCTTGCCAAAGGGTTTGCTTTACAGTATTTATTTATTTTAATTGTCATTTGAATTACTTGTCATACTTCTTCCTTATTTCCAAAACCCCCAATTTTACCTTTTTCATAGCCAATAATAAGAACATACCTCCCTGCAATTCCTTGAGAAGACGACCCGAGGTTTAAATACTCGGTTATCAATTTTAAAGGGGTTTGTTACTTGTGACAACCAAAACGTTTGCACGAAGGAATTTCTGTTGGTTTAGAATCTATATCTACAACGCGACTATTTTTGTAAAATTCTTTACTAGCAAAAATCCCAACGTCAAAAAAAAAGGGCATGGGACGCGAGCGCATCACTCATGCGATCGCATCGGTTGCGATAAAACACCCCCACGCATCTGCGTCATCCACGCGGTCGCGTGACCTGGAAATCGACGTAAAAGATCCAACGTCCAGAAAGTTGGGCTGGAATCGTGCGGCCATTGTGCGTTTCGCACAAAATGAACCACGCGGTCGCGTCAGGACGCGATCGCGTCACATGCACAAACACTAATCCCACGCGACAGCGTGAGCGACGCAATCGCGTCGAGAGGATTGCACACCACCCAAAAGAGACAGAGAGTTGCGCTGACACGATGCTGGAATCGTGTGTTTAGCACAATTTTCAGCCACGCGATCGCATGCCTCAGGCGATTGCGTCATTCCCTCTTTTACCCATTCCACGCGATCGCGCGACCCAAGCGATCGCGTCAACCCCATTTCACCCCAGCCACGCGACCGTGTGCTCCACGTGATCACGTGGATTTCAAATTATAACCCCCTGTCACGCGAACCCTATCAGTCGCACCCCCCTCCCGAAACCCTTTCCCCCCTCTCTTCCTCTCCACCACCCAACCACCACCCAGCCACCACCACCGGCCACCACCGCCCCTGCTGACCACCCAGGACCCACCGCCACGCCACCCCGCCGCTGTGTCTCCCTCCGCCGCCGCGCCGGATGCCATCACCGCCATTCCCCAGCCACCTCTCTGCCCCAATCTCCTTCCTTAGACTTCCAGGTTCCGCAAAACGTTACCCTTCTATCCATTCGTAGTTACTTCATATTTTTCTCTTTTTGTTCATATTTAGGTTAGTTAGATATGCATGTTGTAGTGAATTTTAGGTTGTTAGGTAGCCTAGGATGTGGTTAGTGGATTTAGGTCTGATAATTGCGTTGTTTGTATTTCTTGCTTTATGATTTTCGCAATTCTGATGATTCTGCGTTGTTGCTTTTATTCATATGCTGTGCTTTCTTATTTCATGCTGCTTTCTACATTGCCTTTTTCTATGTTCATACTCCTTATATGTGCTTGCAGCTATATTTTAATTTTCATATGACCTGTTTTGTTGCTGTTTATTTTCCGGGATAATCCACTTTTAACCGGAATGCTGCCCAAATTTCTGTAAAATATTTCCATTCATGTCTTGGTTTTGGCATTTTCAACTATGTTTTCCTTAGATTTCACCAAACTATTTCGCACTCTTATTCTCCTTGATCTCCTGGTTCATAAATTGCATTGTTGATGTTTGATTGCAATTTTTGCTATTTCTATCTCTATCTGAATCATCATCAACCTATTTGCCTATTTGTTTTCCTATTTTTATTATATCCTGGTTTTCTGTTTTTCAGGATGTCAGATTCCCAGAGAAAGGGAAAAGGAAAGGCTACCACTGGCAAACGCAAAAGAGGAGATTCATCTATGTCTATCATAGATCTTATGCATGATGCCTCCTGGCGGGAGAAACACTTTACCGCACAGGATAAGGCTGACCAGCTACTCCCTGCTACTGATCCCATAAAGTTTGCAAACCGGTACTGTGAGCTGAAGTTTCCTAAGTTTGCTACCTCCAGAAATCTGTACCTGGAGAGGACCTTGAAAATCCCAGAAGAACTACAGCAGTACACCTCCGATCAGATCAAACAGAGAGGCTGGTTCTTCTTAGAGCGAAACTTGACTGAGGTAAATGCTTCCTGGGTTAGAGAGTTTTACTGCAATTACTTCAAGACTTCCCTGGATGCTGTACATCTCAGAGGGAAACCGATACTGGTCACTGAAGAGGCCATTGAGGATATTTTGCAGCTTCTGCATAAATCTGATCAGCCTGATGGGTACAAACTGGCTGAGGAGGACATGCGTTTCATGAGGTTTGATTGGGATGCTGTCAAGGAAAAGATAGCCCTTGACCCGATTGTTCCATGGGAAATGGGTCAGGACACCACCATGCCTAAGGGAATCAAGCGGATTTACTTAAATGATGAGGCTCGGCTATGGCATCAGATCTTGAGCAACTATGTTATGCCGAGTACCCATGAGACAGCGATACCGGCCGCTATGATCACCCTCCTTTGGTGTGTGATGGAGGGTAAGGACCTGTACCTGCCACGCTTTATCCGGTCCTACATGGCCAGGGTCCACGTCCAAGGCACTCTTCCCTTTCCCTATTTGGTTACACAGGTCGGACGTCGAGCTGATGTACCGTGGGAGGATGCTGATGAGAGGCCACCTGCTGCAGAGCGCAGGAAGATTATTCCTCACAGTAGGAACTTTCTGGCCTTGGGCTACAGACCTGATTTCCTTACTCCTTCAGATGAGACAGCCACACCTTCAGCTGCCCCCTCTTCTTCCACTGCTGCACCTACCCCGCCCACTGCTCCTCCAGCTACTCATGAGCCTATTTACCATTTGGTGCATCGACTGTTCGCCCACTTGGACCGTATGGAGCGTCGCAACAAGCGACACTATAAGCACCTCAAGTTGATGATCCGGTCCGGCAGCGACATCCCCTCCGAACCTGACACCCCTTCTGATACATCTGAGGCGGAGACATTCGATCACGAGGAGCCGGCACCCACACAGGCTGCGCAGGCAGGCTCAGAGCAGACTGCACCCCAGCAGGAGGACCCACCTCAGATTCAGGCTGCAGATCCCAAGATCCCTATACAGTCAGCACCTCCTCTACAGCAGCCGGATCCTCAGACCACCACCACAGAGACTCCAGCTACCCATCCTTCCGGAGCTGACACTCCTTCACACCCAGCCTGAGTGAGCATCAAGGACGATGCTTTATTTTAAGTATGGGGAGGTCGCCATCTCTGGCATACTATTTTGGTGAACCACTACAGACCCTTCTTTTTTTATTTTTTTATTTTGGCTATTTTTCAGTATTTTTCTCTTTATTTTTATTTTTATTTTCTGAGTACTTATACATTGCTACTTTCATGTATTTTTACTCTATTTCTGCATTTTGTACTTTAGTTCATATTTTAGCCATTTAGTTTAGTTTGCAGTTCTAACTTATTAACTATAGAGTATGTGGATTAATTAGTATAGTTTACCCTTTTGGCATATAATAGTTTAATTTGATCAAAAATAAAGGAGTAGACTAGGAAATTTAAACAAGATCAAAACAATCCACACACTTTGTATATAAAGTATTACATCATGTAGTTAAGTTAACAACATTTCATCAAGGAGGAACACTAAAACTTTAGCCATCCAATATATTTTACATTGAGAATAATGGAAATTTTTAACTAAACCTCCATGACATATATGAATGATATATGATTTATGAGTTTGAGAACATACAGCCTGTGAGTTTTGAGCTTAATTGTATGGTTACATTTAAACCATAATATTTTATTCCTGTGTGTTCCATCCTTCTTTTTTATTCTGGTGTTCTTTGCTTTGTTTTAATCTATATGTCCGAATATAGAATATAGGTACATACCAAGAAAGTGATTGAGGCCTTGTTTGATTTTAACTCACTTATCCCAAATAAAGCCTACCTTTTACATCACCTTTGTTAGCCCCCTTGAGCTTTAATCCCCTTGTCTTATAACCACATTACTAGCCTTAAGCAGAAAAATAAATTAAAAAAAAATCCCAAGTTGAATCCTTGGTTAGCTTAAGATAGAAATTGTGTAATTGTTTAAGTGTGGAGAAAATTTTATGGGAACATGGATGATAGAAACAAAGGTAGAAGAGTTGAAAAGAATAAAGATGTTTTGGGAAGCATGCTCATGTAAAATTAAAATAATTAATTACAATGTGCTTTTAAAAAAAATTACAAATTAAAGCAAGTGCACATGGAGCAAAAAATTAAAACTAATGCATGAGCATGTAATACGAAAAGAAGAAAGTGATTAACAATAAACACTGAGTGATTAGAGAGTAAACACAAAATCCAGTGAGGGTTCACTAACTCATTAACATATATCTCTATTTAAATTACTAATTGTCTTGCAAGTTTACAAATGTTTGTTTCCCATCTCAATTGTAAAAGTGTTTTATCATTATCTAAGGATTGGCTATGTATACATAGATCCTTGAGAATGAGAATTGATTTAACTACATGTGAGCTTTATATATGAGTGAATAAAATTAGAATTGCATTTAGATTAGAATTGCATTGCATGGCATTCAACCACTTCAACCTTACTTTTTACCTTGGATATAGCATGAGGACATGCTATTACTTAAGTGTGGGGAGGTTGATAAACTCATATTTTGTGATATATTTTGTGCTTAGTTTGAGTGATTTATTCAATCCTTCACCCACTTATTCATATTAATTACATGGTTTTACTTTCCCTTCCTTATTATGTGATGTATGTGAAAAACATGTTTCCTATGCTTTAAGATTAATTATTTTAATTACCTTTATTTCCATTCGATACCGTGATTAGTGTGTTGAGTAGTTTCAGATCTTCTAAGGTAGGAATGACTTAAAGGATGGAAAAGGAAACATACAAAAATGGAAGGAAAGTGTAAAATGGAATTTTGGAGAAACTGGCATCCACGCGATCACATGGACAACGCGGCCGTGTGCCAAGGGCGAAGAAGCAGCGACGCGGCCGCATGACTGACGCGACCGCGCGCCTAAAGAAGAACACCTATGACGCAGCCGCATGACTGATGCGACCGCGCAACAAAGAAAACTCCAATCGACGCGACCGTGTGACCCACGCGGACGCGTGACAGAGGCCACGCACCAGAAATTGCAGAAAACGCTCATAGCGGATTCTGAATCCCTTTTTGGGCCAAATCCAAGTCCAGAAGGCATAGACCAGAGGTTATGAAGTGTGAGAATGCATCCATTCAGGGAGTCCTCGAATTTTTAGTCACTTTCCATGATTTAGGTTTAGTTGAAGAGAGGTTCTCTCCTGTCTCTCTTTAGGATTAGGAATTAGATTTAGGATTTTATTTGCTTCAAGGATTATCTTTTTACCAGGTTCAATGTTCTTTTGCTTGACAGTTATCTTTTATTTTTAGATACCATTAATGCTTGCTTGTATTAGTTATGTTGCCTATTTGGCTTATGCTACATTCATGTTATGATTTTCTTATTTAATGTTGCTTAAGATATTTCAGTTCAATATTGCCTTCTTTTATTTATGCCATTGATTATTCCTAATCTGAAGACATTTTCATTTCAGTAGAATTAATTTACTTTTCCCTTTTTGGTCTTGGTTTAGAAATCAGTAACTCAGGAGTTATCTTAGTTTAACATAATTGATAACTGTTATCTTTGCTAATTCAACTGAACTTCAATAATCCCAACCTTTTCTTAGGAAATAAATAGGATTCGAAAGTCAAATTAATTAGTCTCTTGACTTTCCTTTGCTTTAGCAAGGGTCAACTAAGTGGAATTAAGATTCAACTTTCATTATTATTGATAAGAATAACTAAGTCTGGACTTCCAATTTCTCATACCTTGCCAAAGGGTTTGCTTTATAGTATTTATTTATTTTAATTTTCATTTGAATTACTTGTCATACTTCTTCCCTATTTCCAAAACCCCCAATTTTACCTTTTTCATAGCCAATAGTAAGAACATACCTCCCTGCAATTCCTTGAGAAGACGACCCGAGGTTTAAATACTCGGTTATCAATTTTAAAGGGGTTTGTTACTTGTGACAACCAAAACGTTTGCACGAAGGGATTTCTGTTGGTTTAGAATCTATATCTACAACGCGACTATTTTTGTAAAATTCTTTACTAGCAAAAATCCCAACGTCAGCAAACTATATGTGACTAAACCCTAATTCGTTTGACCTTTTTAGTCTCCTCTAACCTTCATCAACTGCCAATTCCTTGGTCACTTGATTCCGATTAGAGGGTTAAGTTCAAAACTAGTTTATGTGCCACAGAAACCCTAATTATCCAAATATAAGAGTTTTATATGTCACGTATCCCGTTAAGTCCAGATAATTAGAAATTTAGGAGAAATTTTTTTCAAACTGTTGTTCAGGTAAAGAGCTTTTCTAAGTTTTACAAGAACTCAAATAGAATAAGGGTCATACTTCCGTTTCACCCAGATTCATAAGATAAAGAACGAAAATAATTATTGAATTTGAAATCAATACATGAATTAAAATAGCAAAGTAATAGTATTAATCCATAGAATAAACAAAGCTTCTAACCTTAACAGTGGAGGTTTAGTTGCTCATGGTGCAGAGAGAAAACTAGGGTTCTGTAAAACTGTAAAGTGCAGAATGAGGTCAGAGAAGAGATTCGTCCAAAGGGCTGATTCTTTTTCCTTTTATATCTAATCCTAATTAATGTAAAAATATATTTTCTAAAACTAAATAATATCTTTTCTTATTTATAAATAAATTAAGTTTTAATCAAAAATAAATAAAGATCTTCGCATGCTGCTTGATTGAGTGTGGGGACCATTGTCTTTCATATAGCTGGTGCCTAAGTTGATGGGGATGGTGCCTAACTTGAGCCTGGCCGAATAGAATTGGATGCTGATGGTTGTCCTGGCGCCTAACTTGAGAAACTCTAAGTTAGGCGCCACCTTGGCAGTGGACATTTGAAGGCTTTTCTATTGTCTTGGCGCCTAACTTGGGAAAAGCCAAGTTAGGCGCTACCTGTGCAGCATGAAACTCACGTGAAAGTCTTCCTTTGGCGCCTAACTTGGAAAATCCCAAGTTAGGCGCCACTAAGGCCGAATTGCTGGAAAAGAAGTGTACACTATTATACATCGTTGGAAAGCTCTGGAAGTTATTTTTTCAATTCCACTGAAGTCACGTCAATTGGACCTATGTAGCTCAAGTTATTCTCGTTGGAGTGCAAGGAGGACAGAGTTGACAACATCATTCCCTTTTTTCTCTTTTTCTACAGAAACTCCATCAAATCCATCCGAATGCTACCTGAAATAAACAGCATTGTACACAAATCAAAGTAACTTCCATAGTGGCTAAAAGATATTCAAATCTTGATTAAAATCAATAATTCAAATGCAAATTCATTAGAAAAAAATAGGAAAGATGCTCATGCATCACATAGTCCTACTCTATTAACTCCAGAGTGAGATAATTGACAGAAAGACTAATTAGTTTCACGTAGTTAAAGATAAAAAATTAGAAAAAGGTTTTATTTTTTATTTTTATTATTTTTATTGAAGCCCTCATGGTCCTTCGAAAAATATATGAGGGGCCAAGATAGATATTCACCATTTAAATAGATGTCTTGCTAACATATGTTTTTAGAATATACTTCTACATAATTGTAGCTATTATTTATAAAAAAAATCAATTATGTTAGGTAACCAATTAGGATACTAACTAACTATTACTCCAAAATTCACTTTCACTCTCTTCCTCATAGTAAAAAAGAACAACTGAAACCATTACCCTTTCTTTCCCTCTCTTACGACTTCTTCCCCAACAGCAATACTCTTTCGCACGGCTGCCTTTATCATGGCACAAAAATCTGTCCTCTGTCGTTGCCTTTTGCTACCTTGTTGAAAATCTATGTTGTCTACCACAACTTATCTGCATCGCCTACCACATCGTACCGTTAGCAATGATTTTCTTCTCTTTTTTCTCTTCTTTTTCTTCATCTTTCTTCTTCTTATTATTGTTATGTTTGTGGATGATATTTTTAGTATGTTTATGGATAGTCTTTTTATTTTGTTAGATTTTGGATGTTTCTTTTTTTTTTTAGTTTTTGATGTTCTATTTTAAAATAACTTTGGATATTCTTTTTTACACTGATTTTGGATGTTTGTTTTTGTTAAGTTTTGAATGTTTCTTTTTATTAAGTTTTCGATGTACTTTTTCAGTGATTTTGATTGTTTCTTTTTGTTACGTTTTGAATGTTTCTTTGGTTCCTTGTCCAACATCGTCATTCCTTGTCCAATGTCATCATTCATCGCTAGAACAATGTCGTTGTTGCAACATAAGAAACACTCATTTTTGTCGAATATACTGTTCTCGTCTCTACCCACAATTTCTTGTAGATCTAGATGTTCTTTTCTAATGATTTTGAATGTTTCTTTTTGTTAGGTTTTAGATGTTTTTTGAAATTTTTTTTGTTAGATTTTAAATTTTTTTTGTTAAGTTTTGAATGTTCTTTTTTAATGATTTTAGATTTTTTTATTAGATTTTGTGATATTTTATTTTGTTATAAAGTTGGTGGATTTATTAAAAAATTGGCCAGAAAAAGTGTTAGTTATCTAGACTTTTTTATAGATTTTAATTATTAATTAGTATTTTTGGAAAAAAAAAGGGGGATAAGTTATGAAACAGTAAAAATAATGAATTTTATAGTTTTATACAAATTTTTAAATGCTATATTTTGTGAGCACTTAAAAAGGAGAGATTATATTTTTAGCATAAAAGATAAATATTTTATAGTCTCTCATTTTATTATTCTTAATAACATATATATATATATATATAAAGTATATACTAATAACAAATTAAAAGCTAATGAGTAATAGCTCAAATGGCAATAGTCTCTCTATACTTAATTAAGAGGTTGGGGGTTCGAGTCTCCTATCTTTGGTAAAAAAAAATAAAAAAAATAAATTAAAAATGGTACCTATAATAACACAGCTCTTCAAGAAAAATACTACAGCAATATAAGCTCAGAATGAAGAAAGTCGTTCTTAGATATTCAAACAGAATAATTCATGACTGACGAAGGAGACATGCTTAGGATACGAAATTGTTTTTCTCCTATAAGGAAAAAGTTAATGGTGAGAATTTAAAATTCATACTCACACATGAGCCGTTATTAGATCACAGGTTTTATGATCTTTTCCACCATGATTTCCGTTTTTTCAGATCTGAATCAGAAGCTGTAGTGATCTTCATACAAAAGTTCATTCTGCAATTTCTGACCACAAATGTTTCCCTTTTATTTTTCTAAACCTCCCTTGTCTGTTGATGAAACAGTATTGAATAGAAGGTTCTTCAGATGAAATGTTACGTATACTTGTATTTGGATAACGAAGTTTATTCACAAGGTCTTACTCATATGATTTTTTTAAAAATATACTATTTATATAACGCCGAGTGTAATTTTGTTTAAAGTATAAATATGAAAGAGGGTATCTTGCGGTGCATGATATATATATGCCAACAACTAATTTTTTTAATGCTTCACTTTTTATTCCTATTATTCATGTGATGGCATTAAGGTTGTTTGATTAATTAAAAAGTATTAACAGAGAATCAAATCTTAAAAAGAATTTTGTCCATGTGGCCTTCTTCACACACACTCTCCCTCTTCTAGTTGTTTGGTAATGTATGTCTTTGTTCTCCGCTTCCAATTAGAAGAAAATCAATGCAAGAATGTATAGCATGATAACTCATGTTCCCCAATATATAATTAATTGGAATGGAACCAGTAATTAACTCATGATTTTGTAGTTTTATTCAGGTTGTGATCTGAGGTTAGTGTTAATTCGGATTAAATGATTGTTTTTAGTACGTATAAAATATTATTTTTTGAATAAATAAGTAAATTTATTCCTGATGAACACTTATTTTTTAAATTAATTTTTTAAAAATTTTTTTATCAAATTTTTGTTTAAAAAATTTTAAGTTTGTTACATTAGTTTTTTTGTCACTTGTTTTGTCGATAACATCAAAATTTACTAATGTGGTATATTAAGTGACACCACACAAGGAGCGGAGACAAGTGTTACATAAGAGCGACAATGTCTCCCAAATTAAAAATTTTAATGTATAAAGCTCATTAGTTTTTATATTAGTCTTTCTTAATTTTAATTTTTTTTCTAGAATTATACTTTTATGTTGGCCTCTCTTAAGAATTATTCTAACTCTGTCCTGCATCACACTAACCGTAATACGTACTCATTTAACAGTCCTAATTAGTTATTATTAATATGATAAGTTTACGAAATTATATTAAATTAATTTCAAATTAAGAGATCTTGAGGTATTAAAAGTCTTCATTTTGGAGTTAATAATTGTTCTAATTTCATAAAATTATTTTATTAAAAGTCAATTAGAATTATTAAATATATATTATATTGTCACTTAGTCAACTATATATATAAGCAAATTCTAACACTATTAATAATAGAAATGATGAAAGAATTAATATAACTAATTTAAAATCTTTGACTTTAATAAATGAATTTAATTAAATTAAAAGAAACTAATTTAAAAAATTATTTTTTAAACATGAATTTGACTATTTAATATTTATTTTTTTTTTTATCTGGTAAATTGAAAGTCATCTATTTTTACTTTCACCAATAATTTGTTCTATTAAGTGTTAAAGTGACGAGCTAAAATATTGATATTTCATATAATGTTAACTGAGTATTTTAATTGTCCATTCAGTCTGCCACTTTAGTATTTAAAAAGGAATAAACTAATGACAATGATTAATAAATTTTATCAAATTAAATTTTTTTTGGAGACTGAAACAAAAAACAAAAATAATAAAATCTAAAAACTTATGTAAACCAAAATAAATATCAATTCGGTCTCAAGCTAAGAAAAATATAGGAGTTTGATAGATTACTATATTAAAATATGTTATGTGAATATTAAAAACTATTTATTAAATTAGTATTATATATATATTTATGTCTAAATATATAAAATATTTAATTTATTTTTAATATTATTTTGTAATCTAACATATAATAGCTGATCGTTGTTTGATGGTGAAAACTCAAATATAATCGACTTTACGTAAAGTTAATAGTTGAGAGTTGTTAGATGAAAATTTAGTCAAATTAGTCAAATCATCTAACGACTCTCAACTATCAACATTATGTAAAGTCGACTTTACCTGAATTTTCACATTGTTTGATGTACATAGCATAACATAGCATAGTTGTATTAGATTAGTTTTAAAAATGAGATACTAAAAGGACAAATTAAATCATCTGTCTCGCTCGTTTTTTTAACTGTAATACATCGAATTGAATTATAATGTGTTTTAGTTAAGATCTAAATTATTCATTAACAAAAGTATTTATAGTCTTAACAAAAACCGTTACTGTAAGTCTAAAACTGTGACTATAGATCTATGATAATCTTTTTTACTGGCTATAGTTACGGTTTTTTACTGTGGTCATAGATTTTTTTTTTGTAGTGATTGGATTTTTTTTCCCCTTCAAATTTGCAAGTAGAGAAAATTAAAGCTATGTGGTTTGGTTCGATGAGGTGCCCCCATGATACACCCACTAAGCATAGTTGTTGTTTGAAGACATACAAAACAAAGGCAGAAAGAAAGAAAGAAAGAAGAGAGACAAGAAGGTCCCCATTGGTTTCATGTGTTTGTATGTTAAAGACACAACACATGGCATCTTCTCTTCTTATTTCTCGCACCCCACTTTTTCTCTTTTTGCTCCGATCCTTGTTTCTAGCAAAATGCTTCCCATCTATCAACTTAATCTTCCTCTTCCCCTCCTTAAACTATTACTTAACATTATCCTCTTATTATTATTTTATTTTCAAACTATCTGCTTATCTATGTTGCCTTCAAGTCTTGTTTTTTTCATTAACAACCGGGAATCAAACTCAAAAAGTAACCAAATAACTAATGAGCAATTATTGCTTCTAGTGATGGGGTTCAAAAATTATAATTTTTAATGTGCATATAACATAGTTATTATTATAAAAATAAAAAAATCAACAAAAAATCCATAAACTAAAATTTGAGTAATGTGATGATGGTCATACTTTGTCTTTCTATCTTCACAACTGTTGTCTTATTTGATTATATATTAACCAAGTGAATGGTCTTATATATAAAATATCATTTACAGTTAAAATTGACTATTAAAATCAATGAATTAATATATATAATTTAATTTATTTTTAATGTGTATTTTATATTTTTATGTAAATTTTATATTACTGACTAATTTTAATAGTCAATTTTAATATATACCTAACCTCGTTGATATTTTAATAAACTACTGTTTTTGAATTTAAGTGCTAGTGAAGTTTGAAAGTTAGACTCAACGTAAAAATGATTTAATTAAATAATATACAATAATATGTAAAACCTATAAGTTTATTATTTTAAAATGTTAAGATACAATAATATTACCACCTACATTTGTAGCCTACACATTTGATCTATTGGTATGAATATTCTGTATTCCTCCCTAATATAGTATCTTTTTACGGAAAACAATCTTGATATTAATTATTTTACTTCAAAAATATTACATACACACGTCAAAAATAATTATCGAATTGATTATTATAAATTTATGTATAAATATATATTATTTAATTTATTTTAATATGTATTTTATATCCGTGATTAATTTAATAATTGAATTTTAGGATTCATCTACTGTTGTTGATTTTAATTAGTTGAAACCACATATGTCTTACACAAAAAAGTATAAGTCTATGCATGTTTCATAAGAAATATCCCTTTCACTACCAATTCTTCGTAAGCAAAACCGACACTACATACTAAAGAAAAGAAACATTTTATGACTTTTACCGATAACGTGTTAGTTGTTGGTCTTATTTGGAGTAGATATTTACAATAATTTGGAAGTAATGCCATCTTTAGATAGAAGAAACTAAGGAAAATTTGTTTGGATTGTGTCTCATCAAAGGCACCGAGGAAGATGTTTTAAATGTGAATTTTGTGAAAAAAATTATAGAGTGAAATGAGTAATGAATTTTTTTCAAAGTGGAAAGTGGTCAAAGGATGCAAATGTGACATGGTTTATCCTAATTCCCAACAGCCAACATAGATGATGCAAAAACATGTGACTTCAAGTCAATAAGTATAAATGGGATGCTTATATAAAGTTGTTTTTGCTTGATTTTAAGTGGATTAAGTTTGTATCAAGAATCTCAATTTGAAAAATGGATACAAATTCTCTAAAAAAGTGAGTTCGACTTAGATTTTATTAATTTAGTGTCAAGATTAATTAAAATATCAAGACTTGCATACCATTAATTAAACAAAATAAAAAATACAATTTAATATAACTTAAAAGGGAATTGACGTAAATGAAAAGAAATATTTAAAAATAATAAATAAAAAGACGAACAAAGCTTAAACGAGTAAGTAAATAATTAAATTGAAAAAAAAAAACAAAAAACAAAAGACAAAAGGAATAAAAACAAAATGAATTGACCTCAAACACTTCCGTATACTTGCACTCCAGGACTTTTTTTTTGAAGCAGGTGTAATTTTGGAATTTTGAAAAATTTTAGTGTAGTTTTGAGATGTTGAAAATTGAAGTCCCTTTGAATCTCTTTCATTATTTGACCCTCTTATTTATAGAAAAAATCCAAGCTATGTCTAAACAACTATTAATCTCTCTCCTAAGTTCTAATTTTACTTATTCTCCAAGCCTCACTAACGATCACCATGCCTTGGTTATGAAGGAATAACCCCATGTTTACTTTCACCGCGAGTTACAATTTATGTCTCAAGTGTTATTTAGTTCGACTTGGACTGAATCTTTCTTCGACCTTCAACATGCTAATTCGACTAGTATATCTCTTATTAGTTTTCATTAGGATCAAGATTATTATCAGGTGTCAAACTATTTGTGCTTAACAAAAGTCATGGCAAAATTGAAGTCCTAGCAAATGGACTGAGTATAGTCATGTTAGAGCTTGTGGCAGATGATAATGAAATTTTAATAGCTTGTGACATAGTGCATTAGCTGAAAAGGAGAAGATGGAATGTCTCTATTGATTTCATTAGATAGAGCAAACTAAACAAAAAATTAACCATAAATAATAATAATAATAATAATAATAAATTATAATATACTAAAAATACTATATAAAATCATACTAGAAAAACATTAAAAAAAATTATTAACCATGTTTCAAAAATAATATTATAATATTAGCACAAAGTTACTTCTATACAAAATTAATTCTATAAAATTAATTTAATTTAAATTCTAGTTTTGTCAAATAACCAATTCAATCACGTGCCTAAAAAGTTGGGTGGCCTTGGTATCTAAGATACTACAAGCACGGCCACCTTTTTTATTTGTTATGTTCGCGTGTGTGACACATTTTACACATGACACTCATCGATATTTGTTCGACACGTATATTTTTTGTGTCCAACTGTATCTCAACAAAAATAAAAAATTTTTTTGGACATATTTGGACACACCTAAATATCATGGCATATCAACATGTTTATCTTATTCTTAATATATATTTTTGAAAGTGTCTCCGTATTTTATAAAATTTTAAATTCATATATCTATGTGTCTTATATCGTGTTGTCTTTTATATCTGTGTCAATGTCCATACATCATAATTAAAATATTTTGCTAAAAAATACTATTTTATTTTTCAAATGATAGTGAATGTAATAAATTATATCCCATCAGATGTCTTTTACACAACGGTTATCTATTAAATGAGGTTCATGGTAAAGTATTTGCAACATATCATTTGAGAAAGATTACATAAAAGAAAAAAATTGTTAATGGGTTAAAGATAGAAGTTAAAAATGGTGAGAGGACACAATTTTAGGCCAATATATGGTAAGATATTCTAAAATTTATTCTGTTAGTTTTTATAATTTTATCGAATTTTTAATTAAATTTTTATATTTTTTAATTAAATTTTTATATTTGTTAATATTAACGAGATGTTCTGTTAAATAAAGCAAATATACCACATATATATAAAGCTCCTTGTGAGTTGAAAACTTGAATCATTGGTCTTAAAATGTGATTTTTGAAAGTATTATATTACACTATGTGGGAGCTTAGTTTGGTATGTCTTTATATTCTATGAACAGGGTCCGAAGTATTTTGATGCTCCAAATAGTGGTGGATAGGAACTTGCTATAATTGTGGTGAAGAAGGACATGCTGCAGGCAACTGTACAACAGCTAAGCGCAAAAAACCATGCTATGTATGCGGTAGTTTGGAGCATAATACTAAACATTGCACCATGTT